>NC_051186.1:48352604-48712603 GCF_013339695.2 Rhipicephalus sanguineus | reverse complement strand
TGATGGAACAAGTTCAATTTGTCACGATGAACAAATCAAAATGAGTGTATCATGGACAGCCAGCTAAAGTCAGCTGAGAACAGGCAGACAGATGGACAGTATGCGCATCATAGTGAAATTTGCAATCGTGGGCGAAATGCTCTCGGAGACAGCAGTTTTGTACGCTTCAATTATTGTGCCTGCATGGTCGCCTTAGGGGCCGTTAAGTGGACTCACTTCAACGATCTCGTAAACGATCAGTGAAATTGTCAATCGTGGGCGAAATGCTCCTGAGATAGCAGTTTTGTACGCTTCAATTATTGTGCCTGCATGGTCGCCTTAGGGGCCGTTAAGTGGACTGACTTCAACGATCTCGTAAACGGTCAGTGAAATTGTCAATCGTGGGCGAAATGCTCCGGAGACAGCAGTTTTGTACGCTTCAATTATTGTGCCTGCATGGTCGCCTTAGGGGCCGTTAAGTGGACTCACTTCAACGATCTCGTAAACGGTCAGTGAAATTGTCAATCGTGGGCGAAATGCTCCTGAGATAGCAGTTTTGTACGCTCCTATTATTGTGCCTGCACGGTCGCCATAGGCGCCGGTAAATGTACTCACTTCAACGATCACGTAAGGACAACGCGGGAAGCCCATCGTATTGAATATTTGCTCGTAAGCGAAAGGCGATTGTACAAGTGGGGAAGTCGGCCTGTTGTAAAGAGGAGGGCGCAATTCGCCAACTCTCAGCGGGGTAGCAGCAGATCTCGGTTGGCGGCGAAAATCAAGAACACTGCCTGGGCTTGGTCGGAACGCGCCGACCCTGCAAACGGTCGACTCGGTCAGCCGTCCAGGGTCACTTGGTGCGGCCGGCAGGTCACGAATTATAGGAGTGGCACGCGAGCCGTTGCGCATAGCTCCTCCACAGCCTGCAGTCGTTCCTTCCGCCCGCAGTTCTCCGTAATTGATGCGAACCGGCGGCCTTGCGCTTCTTTATCTTTTGTGCCACTTTTTGTCTTCAGCTCCAATGTACTTCTGATGAAACCGTTGCTTCGTATGTACTAAGTGTTAGGTTGTTGCTGATGTTATAGGTGAATCGTCAGCCAAAAGAAACTCGAATTAGTCTAGGACACCGTATTTTCCTTGCATGTAATCTGGATGTGAGCATTTCTATTTAGTGGCTCTCTTTCTAAGTTTTGCAGACACCGGCTTAACAGCCGCATTTTGTGCATATGAATTCTGTACGATGTTAGCTTTCGGCGACAGAACCCAGTTATACCTTTCTTTGTCACATACCTGCTAAATTTCGCCAGCGGTTACGATTACAAAAACGTTAAATTTCTTGAACAGGCTTGTCGACCGATGTGGCTGTAATGAATACCGATTATATTGAGTGAATGAATGTTTGTTTCCAGTGAACCAGATGCCATAGGCTACGCCTGTTGTCCCGATGGCGCTAAACTTTGTGGCCAAAGAAAGCATAATGATATATATTGAGCAAGGTAGTATTCCATGGCAGAACAGGGACTACTGCGGTGCGGAAGCAGCCTCCAATGCACCTAATTCCTGCAAAAGAGATTACCATCAGGTAAGCTTGAGAAACTGGATTTGCACCAGAAAATAGCATGCCTTGCCGGCTGGTGACAGTTACTTTGTATACGTTTCCTACTCGACATTATTTGTGTGATGTTAACTGAGTGATTACAATCCTTAGCCTACTTGGTTTACAGATTCACTAACACACGTGACACGTCCTTTTAATGCACTGTGATAATGGGCTCCCTTTCCTCGGAGGTCATTCAATTTCGTCACGTAATCACGCTTCCCTGCTTCATGACTGCGTTTTCTTCTCGCGGTATGCATTCGGATGTTGCAGTTGGTGACTCAGTAATGTTCTCTACGCTGATTTGTATGCTATGTAGATAATTTTTATGATATGCCAGTTTATATGCTATGGACTCTTTGCTATCTATTTATCTGTGCTACGCAAAACTCTAAACAAGTGAATCTTACATGAGCAAGGCAGATAACTGAGGGCTCTTTCCAAGGCTCAAGTGGTAATAATTAGTAGTTTCAAATAGCGAGTTATTTTAGAGCGGGATATCCCAGTTCCTTTTCCCATTTTTTTTCTGAAAACGGAAGCGAAATGCTTGTTCACATTTAAAGTAGGAACATAGAAATGCGTCAAAAACAAACTAAAACATTACTGCCTTGCAAAACACAACCACGCCAGTCATTCCTTTGACGGTAAAGTGCACGTTACATTACATACCAAGGTTTAAATGTAACTAACGTAAATTGGCACAAACCTTTAATGAAGTGACGAATCATTTTACCTCCCTGTTCACTCGGCTTGTAATTTCACTGACGTCTAGTGTCGAAACTGGTGATGTTGTTATCGGCGTAACTTCAACCACGAAATACGTTCATTTTCACCTTCGTGGCGCCGCTACCTTAAAGGGGTACTGACACCTTTTAAAGACGATAGTCTTTCTTGGGGAACTTAAACGCAGAAATTTTGGTCTGTCTTTCTGTCTGTCTGTCTTTCTGTTGTCGGCAAGTCCCTCTATTCAGCCCACTCGGCCAAAGTTGAACCACTTGCCAAACGCCAGCCGTCCTTGAACTGGTACGGCTGTCATACTTGTGAACGTTGTCGATCAAAAAGTAAATATCATGCATATCTGAGGTGCGACATAACTAGGTAAGATTGCTAGGTGGCGTGTTCCTTTAATAGAAAATGCATACATACGTAATTTTAAGGACCTAGTTTCTTAAGCTGCGCTGAAAATGCATAAGAATGGACAGCTGAGCGAGTTGGTATGCGTTCATCTTTGTTGAAACAGCGCTCACTAGACGACGACGAAGTAAAAGAAGGCACAGGACGGCGCTGCCTGTCGTGTGCCTTCTTTTACTTCGTCGTCGTCTACTGAGCGCTGTTTCAACAAAGCTGAAAATGCGACTGCGCTGAAATTTGCCTTCCTCCGTGCCCTTCGCACGAGCTCATTGTTGTGTTTCGGTTTCGGTTCTGTATTGCACTGTACGAAGCCATGGGTTGGTGTTGAAAAACTTTAGTTTTGAGAAGGCCAAGAAGGTGAAAAAAAATATTAAAAAATGAAAAAGCAGCGTTGTGGCCGGCCTTCAGGCTGCCGGTTGTGGGCGCCGCTCTGGCGTTCCTGTTTTACCCAGGCGACGTGTAAATAAAAGAGTGTGTGGAGAGTACTCGTTGAGTGCGGACGTTTCTCTGCTTCAGCGCTTCGCGCCAAACCGCGTTTTCGGGCTGGCTGGCGTCCCCGCCGGTCGCATTGGTCACCGCCGGTCTTCGCCTGCTGCTGCGCCGGGACTACCAGCACGCAACACAGCACTCATGTTTCCCGACGTATTGCCAGATGGCGTCCATATCTCACACAGCGCCTCTTCTATCGTCTTTACACGACATTTGCAGCGAAGCACGCAGATACGCGGCCAATTTTTTTCGAAGGCGAGTTTACTCTGCCATACAAATCTCCTTTATACAGAGACGGCTCTGAGCAAGTGTGAAGCTCAGTCAATGCTGATAAGGTATTTTAATTTGATATTAAAGCCAATTTTTCCATGGCGCACATACTGACATCGACACTAGCTTGACGTCAGGCTACAGTACAAATTCTGGTGACTTCACGCAGCAGTCTGGCTAGTTGTGATGACGTTAGGTACCAAAACTTCCAAGATGGCCGCTTGTGCGTCATCAAAACTTCCAAATGGCCGCTTGTGCGTCACCAACGGAGCCACGTTGCCGTGCGGCCGTGGAAACGTCACTGTATATTGTGCGAGCTCGTGACGAGAAGCTCATACCGTGTTGTGACGTCAGGGTACAGTAGGAACCGAAACAAGCTTTTAAAAACATACTGTAATTACTTTTTGAGGGCGAACTCGCGCTTAGCACTACCTTTTCTAGGCTCTTGAGGGCTTGAACTTTCATTTGACGCAAAAAAACGACAACTGAAAATATTCGTGTCAGTACCCCTTTAAGGCTCTCCAAGCGTAGCGACGCGGGCTTGTTGGTGCATAATGGAAAGGCAGTTTCTTAGCGCTGGTGTAGACGAGGACACATCGGAAGAGACACTAGACACGTGGGCGCTGACACCAGGCTCTCACCAAATCAACTACGCACTTACTTGTGCAAGCGGGACGTAGTCGGCTGTGGTCAAAGGAATCGTCTGACGTGCACACACGCAATAGACATACTACGTGGCTCATGCCTAATTCAGCAGTAATCTCCTTAATCCGATTACTCGCGTTTTTCTTCCATGGGAGGTCTCATCTATGTAGGCTGCAGGCACATCTCCAAGCCACAGATATGCGTCGCGCCTCTCATAGGTTACGTTTCTCCGTGACGGAATTGTTGTCGGCTTCTCTCGCGGGCGCGAAGCGGCGTCCGCAGCAACGTGCGCGCCCGGCGTCTTAGCCGAGGTGCGTGTTAGCCTGTGCGCCTGATTTATGTCACGTTCGCTCACGTGCGAGAGTACGGAGCTGTCAGCTGTAAGTTAAGACTCTTGTTGCTCAGTGTTTCTAGACCGCATCTCGCGGCTGCGCCAAAATCAATTTGAACTTGCGAGCTATCACTGGTCTTGTTGTTATCCAGTTGATGATTATCGTCACAGCTAGTTGCCTATCTAGTTGGAAACTCACCAAGGATCAGGCATGATGAGAGCGCAGAGCTCTGTGTCGAACTTTGAAAATGTTGTCCTATTTCCTTCGCCGATATGCCACAGCGTCTTTTCGCCTCCTCCTTTGACGTGGCGTTTGCTCACACACGGCTGCCCAATGAATCACAGGGTAGTCGCAACTCGCTTTAGGCACGCTCTTCGCACAATCTCGAATGGAGGTATATGTTTGTTACCCCGTACGCAATGCGCACAATAGGCCGCAACAGCCACACGTGCCCTTGTGCACGCTCGCCAGATCGGGTGGATACGTGGCTGCTGCCTACACACTGCCTGTGTGGTGAATGCTGTCCAATGCCCAGGACATAAGCTATCCCCATATGCGTCGGTCTCCGCCCATCTATCGAAATGTTCGCTGCACGCACCCCCTTCCTGTATATCGGCCCGTCCTCCCAACGGTCACCGAAACCATTCGGTGCTACATTGTTGAAAGCACCCTATACACAGAAGTATGATATATATGTCAGTGAGTTCACAAGTAAACCGCAAACGTAGGCGCATTACACTCCCTAGACGTGGATCAGTGTGCGAATTTCTAGGTGGACACTCTGTGCCACTGCTCCCGTGTGTAGCGTTATCAGGCGGGACGCTATTCTATGTGGACTGACAACTTTTTACGTCGTTTTCTAATTTTTTTCTATCTACGTATGAATAATAAACGAACCCGGTAATGGCTTGAATTAACGCGCCATCCTTGGTTAGAACCATGAAGCAAACAAGACGGTATACTTTGCGGCTTACCGTCACGCACACATTTGCTCACAATATACATAGATACGGGAACTTCAATACAAATTAATAGGTCTTTACTAGTTTATTAAACATTGCAATGTAGAACACAGACAGTGAATTCCCAAAACTAAGCTTGCGGTCGGTACCTCTCATGGTTCCGGCTCCATTGTTTCATAACCTGGCTTTTCTTCCGTAATGAAGACAGCATTGAGAAATACTTCATTTTCTTTAAAGCTTATTTTAGGAAAGTGCAAGACGATAACGTAAGTAAACACGACAACATTTCACTAGATAATCTCTTCCATCCTTTCCGTGAACGTTTGTTGCATTTAATTTCTGTTCCTGCAATGCCTATATGGATGCAATTAATCATCATTCTTTAGTGGCGGGGGCGGTTGTCCCAGGAACAAAGGGAGACCAATATCATATTGCAAGAAGCTGGTAAAGTCAGCGCTCCCTCGCGCGCTGACATCTCCGGTTCCCGTACCCTACTCACTCGCCATCCCGCAAAACGAATCGGACCCAAATGAGAAAGCCAAGTGTTGAGAGCCTTGGCACCGGTTATGAGAAATTTGCCGACCCTGAGGACGCCCTGTGGTCTCCACTATGATGAAACTGCTCCGCCGCACTTCTGACAGCTGAACATCTAACGCCGTGTACGCGCATCCTTTTCACGGCGTGCGCTTCTACGTGCCGCTCAGTTTTTTTATTTTTCCTTTTGTTTTTCCCTAACGAAACATTCTTAAGTAACCCCATTTTCCTCCATGCAAAGCCTGCGCATAGTATGAAAGGGATGGGATGTCCAAACACGTTCTAGAGTTTCCAAAGCGCACGTCTTTTTTTTTCTTTCTAATCTGCCTTTTCACTCCTACTTTATAGTCACGAGGTGGTGACAGATGGCGCCACAAGCCCCGAACAAGCGTCAAGATTTTTCTCCATTAAGTATCCGCCCCCTCAAAAATCTTGGCAATGTCATGGAAAGATATAGAGAACCAGAAAAGTGAGTAAAGCCAACTACGACTAGGACAACACTGCGGCAGCGGCTACGCTGAATGCTGGTGTGGTTGGAAGCGACCGGTGATGCTAAAACAGAAGGTGGTACCAGGCGCATCAAGTGGAAGGTCGGATCAAGGCAGGAAACGACCTCTAAAACAAAACAAGCTGTCAGCACAAGTAGGAATGACTGATTCATTCTTCTCTGCAGAAGTAGAGTATTCTTTCGCAAGCTCATTCTCTTCTTGGTTAGTGCTCTCCTGCAGGCAGGGAAGCGTATATATGGAGTCTCTTTAAGGCTCTTTCCATGCTCTTGCTTTCTCTCAAGGGCGTTCCGTCGACCAGAGTTCCTGCTAAACGGCTCTGATTCTAATACACGGGCAAAACACGTCGTTCTGCTCGTTTGAAGCGCTATCTTGCCGTCCTGACCTCCGTAACAAAAAATAAATGAAATAACAGTGTTCTCACACTAGTAGCGAAGGCCGACACGGCGAGCAGTGGAGCCGGAAGACTGTTGTTCTGCTATGGTGTGTCCACACTCAATCGCAGTGCCACATCCGGTACAAAGGAGCAGCGGACAACCGTGTAACGCGAATCTCTTAGCATGCTCCCGCGGCGCTGAAGTAGCCTGGAACCTTTGCATGGCCGTGGTGCCTCGTCCGTGTTTCGACAATAGAGGTCGCCACAGACCTCCTCTGCCGCCATTATGGGCGGCGCTTAGGTTAAACGAAACCGCGGGGTTCCCCTTTTTTTGGAGCCGTAGAAGATACCCTCTTGCTGCCCCACTCCTGCGCTGTTGTCCTGTTGTGATCGGCTTTCTTTCTTTCTTTCTTTCTTTCTTTCTTTCTTTCTTTCTTTCTTTCTTTCTTTCTTTCTTTCTTTCTTTCTTTTCTTTCTTCTTTCTTTCTTTCTTTCTTTCTTTCTTTCTTTCTTTCTTTCTCTCTTCTTTCTTTCTTTCTTTCTTTGTCCCGTGATCCTTCATGCGAAACAGAAAATAGACTACTTGTTCACACCTACTCCATCGAAACACTGCATCCAAGGATTGACTTTCACTGGCAAGACTACCATGAGTCTTGCCAATAAAAATCAACGCATCTCTTTGCTGACACAATTTGCCTTTCACCGTCCAGGATTGGTCTCAGTTTATAATATAAATGTGGCCACTAGAAACCGAAATTAGAGCCAGCGAGTAAGCGCCACCTATCTTAAAGAGAGGGCATGACAAGATAGACAGGAGAGTTGCGATACGAGACGATTTCATGTTTTTAAAGCCCAGAGTGCGCAGGTAAAAGGATGTGGTCAAAAGAATTGAGGATGCCAGCAGGGGCATCCGGCAAGATAAGTTAGCTCAGCGAAGGACGCCCCATATCTACCGAAACCTTGCTTCTCCGGTTACAGTAAATAAAATAGAAGCATGTAAGTGTCGAGTGTTTAACATTACTGCATAAATTGTCCGCTCCTTTTTGTAATGTAGCAGAACAACCACCCGTACACGAAATATACGAGGTGAGTCAGGGTCACAGAAGGCGTTTAAAAAAAAAAGCTAACAATAACTAAGGCTAGCAGTAACATAGAAAAGACTGGAGAGGGGAGTTTCACGACCTGGGATTGGTTACGACGAGTAACTAATCCATGTTAGAACTACCTCGCATGTTTCTGACCCGTAAATGCGTTGCTATATTCTACTTAGCTTGTACTCACTAAACGGAACCCTATGTGGCGGACACAGACTTATCAATCGCCACTGCCATCACTCGACTAGTGGAGAAGGAGCAGGAACTAATAGGAAACAAAGAAAAGCGGTCATAATTCTTTGACTTTCTAGTGCTCCGCGTGAGCTTGCGGAGGTGGCCTGTATCGTTCACACTAAAGGTTAATTGGGTGGGGAAGTTGAATGTCGGCTAGCCTCTCTACGCAGGCGTTTAGGGCACAGGAGGTGGACTGGGGCAAACACGTGTTTTGAAGGTATGTAAAAGACAGCGAACTGGGCGAAAAAGATCCAAGGTGGCGGATACAAGAGGGCATAAATGTGCGGAGATCTGTACGTATAAAAAGAAGCAGAAACTAAAGAGCGGAATCACTTCATGGGCGTTTGTGCAGATGTGAGTGATGCGTCATATACCGCCCTAATCATCAACATCATTGACGTCATCATCATTTTATACTTATGTATGTTGCAGGATGAAGGCCTCTCCCAATGGCCTGGAATTTACACCGCTTCGGGGAAGTTGATACATTTTTATGCCTGCAACGTTTCTCTCATTTCATCACCATCTCACAGTTCCTAACGAATCTATTGTGAGGACGTGGCATGTTGAAGGCAAATGCGTTTTTACCCAAAACTTTTGTAGCTGTCTCATCATACTTCATTATAACCAGGGAGAAGAACGGGCGGGTTTCAACATCAGCGGTTAATATGTTGCGGCAAGCCACGAAGCTGTTACATCATCATCTGCTATCCCACACAGAAAATTCTGAACACATAATGGAAGTCTGCAGGGGATAGGATGAGTACTACTAACGCAGCACGAGGCGCTTAAATTCCAGAACACACTGAAATTGTTGATAGCTTAGTAGTGATCAATCACTTAGAACCACCGCCCCGTTATTATAATGTGCTGGTTAACTTCCTCACATCCAGGCGGGCAGTGTCTCTAAGTTGGGCAGTAAGACAGTTTTTAACCACAGCACATTTTCCCGTTCATACACAACAAGCTGCGGTATCGCCCTGTGTTATAGAGGAAAGCTAGAAAAAATGGTCCCAGCCTCTTGAGCGAGAAGATCAGCAATGGACGGACGTAATTTGAATGTAAAATGTTATAATTTCAGCGGCGGCTAAAGAAGATGCAGGCCTTAATAAGGAAGAGGCGATGTCAAGAAACGTCTGCTAAACGGAGCACTCCTACATTAGTGACGTTTATGCCGAGGCTCTGGTCACCGCAGGTTGTGTTTACTCCAAACGGAGAACACACAAGTGGGCGCTGTAGGTGGTCCGGCCTAGTGCTTAGCATACATCAAGAGTGGATGACTGTCATGTGGCACTCAACCTCAATAGAATGAAGGTTCGTGTTTTTATACGGATTGTATAATTACGAGCAATTAGCCCGCCTAATTATTATTCAAGTCGGTGTGTAATTATTACCTTATGCTCTTCGCTGGAAATGTACTACGACACCCTTTTGAAACTGACCCAGACATGTCTTGTTGAGAACGTTTCCCGTTACTTTTTACTTGAGGGAGTAGATCTAAAAGGACCTGAAAGGGTGAAAGTTTATAGAGGTGAATGCATAGCATAAGCATACAGCGAAAAGCAACAAATGCTTAAAATACATAATTAGTGTCTATACATACATACATACATACATACATACATACATACATACATACATACATACATACATACATACATACATACATACATACATACATACATACATACATACATACATACATACATACATACATACATTAGTGATGCAGAACTATCGGTAAATTGACTATCGATAGCATCGATAGTTTTTTTGAAACTATCGATAGTGTAGACAAACTATCGACAAACTATCGATAGTGCTAGTACCATGGTTAATATTACTAGCGATATTACTGCCGCACATGCGTATTGCTTTGTTTTGATGTAGCAACATTTGACGCAAACAGCGCCGTAATGTTTGAGAAGCTTCACGATTGTTTGAGATCATTCTGTTAAGATTACGCGCCGGACGCGAATAAAGTTTATTCGAGAGCTTACGCGAGCACCAGCAATAACGCTGGAAGGTTCGATGACTGATGTATAAAAGACGACGCGTTCCACCGATGATCAGATTACTCGACGGCCGTCGACTGTTCTCGCCGCTGCCAGTGCGCAGGGTGTATCGCTTGTACTTTGAGTTTTGATTTTCTGGGCACAAGGTCGCCCAAATAAAGAACTCCGTATTTCTCCCTCTTGCTGCAGCGTTCTTCACCGTCATGACCACGTGACAATACTATCGGTAGTGGTGTGAATAATGATGCTGTTGCTGGCTTGCCATACTACCAATATATTTGAGATAGGCTACTATCATCTTCGCTTCATTTCTGAGCAATTCTTGGCGAAAGAAATAAATTATTTCCGTAGGGAAAATGGCGGAATATGTCCATCAATAAATTCACATCCAAAAGCAACCAGTTACACCTCACAATTAACAAACTTAATTTATGATATTTGTTTTTATTGTGAAGTCATAAAATGCAATATAAATTTGAAGCCGCGGAGTTTCACTACATGTAACGCCTTCCTTTACGCTACATGCAGCTGAACAATTTGGCTTTATGATCATGTGTCAGCAAAGCACTCAGGTGAATAACACAAGCATATAAACTTTCTTGCCCTTCAGCCTGCCCCTCCGGCTCCACTATGTACCACTCGCGCGGTGAACCAAGTTTATTCTGCAACGAGTTCGTGCTGTTGATTTTATACTCTCGATAGTACCATCGATTTTTTTACTATCAATAGAGCATATCGATAGCGTTTTTTGCCATCGATAGTTCTGCATCACTAACATACATACATACATACATACATACATACATACATACATACATACATACATACATACATACATACATACATACATACATACATACATACATACATACATACATACATACATACATACATACATACTATGGTAGAGCAGTTAACGAGGAAAGACACAATGTGATATAGTAGCAGAGGAGGTCGCGATTGTCAGCTTTATTTTAGTGCTTACACCACCCTCCGGCGAGGAATGCACATTGCGGTGTGCATGCCCATCACGGTTCTTCTCCAAATCGTGAAATACGTCCTGCCGTGAAACGCTCCTGACCTTTCAAAGCAGGAGTCGGACGGCACCGACGAGGCAACCCAAATAAATATATTATCTCTACGGCCTTCTCTTTTTGCACAAGGAAAGCAAGCAAGCAAGCTAGCTAGCTAACTAGCAAGCAAAGCAAGGCAAAGCAAGACAAAGGAACGAAAAGTACAACAAAGCAAGCAGGCAAGCCAATAACGACTTCGATCCGACGACTCGTAGCGAATTATGGCCCCTGCGAAAGCCATAACTCCATCGAGCTTTGCACACGCTAGAAAGAGTCGTACCATTCCTTTCTGGGTCATGTCGAGCACGCGAGCAGTTCATGTTCCATAGGTCTTAGCTGTGTCTGGATAGGCCTGCCTGCTCTGCTCTGTGGATCATCGCTGTCGAATATATGCTCTCGTCTACTTTATCCACAACGCGCTCGTTCGTGTACGAGGCGAAGGTCTAGTTAGATCCATATCCGCGAGCGCACACTTTCTCTATGTGCATGCGCCTCGTGAGTATTGCGGTACATGCCGGCAGCAACGACTAAGTCTACCTGGGAGGTCTTCGAAAAGGTGCCGCGGTGAACGGGTTCATCCACGTATAGTGATGCACAGCTCTACGCGTTTGTCCTCGCGTCGCTTCGCGTTCGAGAGAGATGTATGCTAACTGCCTTCTGTAAACGATGTTTGACAGAGAGAGATGTGGTTGAAGGCAAGGAAGAGGCGCTGCCCCTACAGCCCAAAAGAGAAGTGCGACGCATCGACCTGTGCACGGTGCAGTTCCGCGTCTTTTGTAATGCCCCACTCTATAACCTTGTTTTTGGCAAAGTCGTCGACAATAGACATTGCAGCTTGCACAACAATGCATATCACGAACCACAGAACAAAGACAGGGCTGCCTGTACCTGCTGCCACCAAATAAAGTAAATTAGATCCCTTGCAGTCAATAATTACAAGATCGCGGGTGCTCCTTTAAAAAACTCTAAACATTATCTTCCAGGAATTGCTCGAAAGAACGCGCTTCATCTTGTCGCCTTGGTATGGTTTCCTGGTAAGCGTAACACGTTTCAGCACTACGTGACATCCACATAGGCAACCTACGATGAAAGCAATGAAGCACAAGAAGCAAGACGAGAGTGAACTCAGAATGGGCTTTCCACGTACACTACAAACATGATGATGTGTGGTGCTTAATGGCGCAAGGGCCGCCTATGGCCATGGCACGCTGTTTCGCACACTACATACAACATTGCTCCGTCCAGCATGCAAGGGGGCAGAGAGGCAGTGATAAGTGCGCTCGGATCTCCTCAGCTGCGCACTGACAGTCGAGCGTTCGGTGGGCCTTCAGTCCAGGAGTCCACAGGAAACACGACTCGCTTTGCTGGAGCCATGTAGGTGCACGCATGATGCAAAGCTGCACTCTTGCAGCACGGCCACGCCACGCTTCCCAGAGTCTGTGCGGTGGAGTAAGTGCAGGCGTAGGAAAAACCGAATGCGTCGCCTTACTCTCGTCGCATTGTTATGTTGAACACCATCCTACTTGCCGAACACTCACCAACATTCCCGTGCTTGACATTGGCTACACGCATTGCATCATCAACTTACACAGCTATTACTACAAGCGTCCTGACAACGCCACCGTTTCATGTGGGGTAGTGGGAAGCTATCGCAGTGTTCTGACAACTGTTGTCTAATTGTACTTGGAACTTTTCCGCCGCCACTTTTGTACTAGGATGCTCCCTCTTACCACATTGTGTCATATTGCTACCTACGAAAGCATTCCGGCTCATAGGGAACAACTGATTGCTTCATCGACGCCAAATAACGGACAAAAAGGTGACCCCTTTGATGTGAAATTAGAGCGGACATTAAGCAGCTGTAAGTACAACACCCTTTCATGCTTGAGAAAGTACACATGTAGTTCTTATACAAGGAAGGAGCATAGAGAGGACTTGTATATGTTGGAGTCCGTGAAGAGAACGGTATCCTATCGCTCGCTGACACTTCCATACCTCACAAGTGGATTCCCGTCTCGCATCATGAAGCAACACAGCTAGCGTACAAGTGTCCTGGGAAATCTACCGTATCATAAGGGGTAGTGTGAAGCTATCGCTGACGCCTCACAATTATCGTCCAATGGCACCTGCTATTTTTTTTTTTTCGTCGCTAGTTTTGTACTAAGATGCTCTCTCCTACCACCTTATGCCATATTACTATTAACGAAGGCACTCCGACTAATGGGAAACAACTGTTGGCTTCATCGACGCTAAGTGGCTGGCAAAAAGAATAGGTGGACTACTTGCACAATGTTACTACTAAGGCGAAAAGCCTGAGATGCCCCATCAAATGCGAAAATTTTCCTTCGGCGTCCCTCGGCGACAACGCGAGTGATGCAAAAAATTATGCCAGCTTAGCACTAGTTCTGCCAAGCCCGAAAGAAGAGCAGAGCTGCGTGACCTTCCTTCTTTCTGGGTATTTTTTTCTTTCTTCTATTTCTTTCTCTTTCTCCCTGTTTCTTGTATCTCTTTCTTATATCCGTCCCTTTCTGTTTCTTTCTTTCTCTCTATATCTTTTTCTTTCCCTTTCTCTCTCTTTTTCTCTCTCTCTCTTGCTTTGTTTCTCTTTATTTGTCTCTTTCTCTTTCTGTCTTGCTCTCTGTTTTCTCCATCTTTTTTTCGTGTCGGTTTCTTTCTATCTCTTTCTATCTTTTTATGTCTTTATTCTCTTTATTTTTCTCTAATTTTCTCTCTCTCTTTCAACCTATAACTTTCTTTCTCTCTCCCACTCTATTTTCTCTTTATTTCTATATCTATCTCTCTTTCACGTCTTTCACGTCCTGCACTTCGCCGAGCAGATTGTTTGGTTTAACGCTCACACCTGCGTTACTCGGTAGTCTGGTTTGTCCAATTCCTGTGGCACATACCCACCTGCGGAGTTTTGCACCACGGAGCGCAAGTTACCGATGGCTTAAACAGGTTCGCCGTTTAAGATCATCGTGTTGATGACATCACCAAATGATGTCATCATGACCTCACAGATCGCGATAGTTTATCAGGTCACATCACGTGACGTCAACACGCGACATCGCCCTTTCGTCAAAGGTGGGCCGATCACAGAGGCAGTGCAATATCAGGGGAGGAGCAGAAAGCTTGCACTGCCCCTAATCCAGGAGGCAGTGCATAACCACGTTAGGTGCAGAAAATTCTCGGAGAGAAGCGGAGTAGTATAAATTCATAAATCGAGAAGCAAAAAAAAAGACAGTTCAGCCTTCGAGTCGTCTCAGGGGAACGCATACGGTATCTTTCAAAGACGATAGTCCTTCTTGGGCAACTTAAACGCAGAAATTTTGGTCTGTCTGCCTGTCTCTGTTTGTCTGTCACCCGATTCAGCCACCCGGCCAAAGTTGAACCACTTGCTTACCGCCCACCCATCTTGAACTGGTACGGCTGTTCATACTTGTGAACGATGTCGATCAAAAACTAGTGTTACGCATACCTGAGGCGCAAACATCACTAGGTAAGTATTACGTGGTGTGTTCCTTTAATAGAAAATACATGTATACGTAATTCTAAAGAGCCTAGTTTCTTAAGCTGCGCTGAAAATGCCTATGCGTGCCGACGAACGCCCTCTGCCATGGAGGAAGGAAACCCTCTGCACAAGCTCATGTTTTCCCGACATATTGCCAGATGGCGTCGATATCTCACGCAGCGTAGGGTGCCTTGATGCGCGTTTTGTCGCTAGGGTGAGGACATCTGCGGCGTCTACTACGGCGCGGCTGCCATATTTGAGCCCCACGGCGTCTTACCGGCGTCTCACCTCTCTACGGCAGCTGCGCTGAGAAAATGGCGTCGTGGCGGCATCAGCCCCTTCAAAGAATGGCAACACCCTAAGGGGGCGCACACATCGAGGCACACTAACGCAGCGCCTCCTCTATCGTCTTTACACGGCATTTGCAGCGGAGCACGCAGATACGCGGTCAATGTTTTGTTTCATGACCGAGTCCTTCGAGAGTTTTCGTCGTTTTAGGGGCGAAGCTCCTTAAAGCGGCACCCGTTCGTCCGTCGTAGTTGTCGTAGTCGTAGTGCGTAACCAGTCGTAACGCTAGCACCACATCTTGACCTCCAAGGTGGTGCCGGTGGGAGATTTTTCCTGTGCGTTGTTGAACAATGAAAAATTCGCAGCGTGCGCGTTAACTAAAAGCCGAATTCTTCTGTCTCTCATTCCCCATTAGCAGCCATTGGCATGTTCCAGTAGGAAACGTTAGTAGAAGTAGAAGTGTAAGTGTTAGCTAAAAGCCGACTTCTTCTGTCTCTCATTCCCATTAGCAGCCATTGTTTACCTCCAAGGTAGTGCCTGGTGAGATTTCTCCTGTGCGTGATTAAACAATAAAAATTTTGTTCAAAACGCCGTTGATTGATGAAATAAACCAACGAAAGACGCCAGATGTTTTCTAAAAGCAAAACGAAAGAACGCCAGATGTTTCTAAAGCAAAACGAAAAGACGCCCGCTGCTTAACGAAAGACGCCAGATGTTTTCTAAACAATGAAAATTCACAGCGTACATGTAAAATTAAAGTGAGCTGCAAGTCGTCATAACTCATCGAACCTTTAGTATCAACGCGCCCGATCTCACGTCGGTGATGATGTACTGGGCAGAATTCACGGAAGATTCACGGTTTACCGATGAACCTCCGCAGCTTCGCCCACTCATCATCATTCACTCCGTGGATATGCTGTGAGTTTTTCGTTTCTCGGCCGTGTCGCAGTTATAATACCATACCAACAGGCTCATTTCCACACGCCCCTGGGAGACCATTGCTCATGGAGCCAATTAGTGCAGGCATTGCTAACAAATACCATTATGAAAAACCACCACACTTGCGCTGGTTAGGCTGGCAAATTTGCCTGTCTAGTAAGGAAACTTTAGGAGTAACTAAATCTTTCCGATCCACTGTTAACACGCTTTAAACTTGAATCATAACTTTTAAGGAAACAGCTTCGAGAAATACAAATGTTAGAGGACAGCAACTGTATAAAGTGCTGTTAAGTGAAGGGCTTTTAGTAGTCACCTTTTTTTTTCGAAATAAAAATTAAGGATGCTTCGCATGCCTGAAGGACGCGCGGTGTTGCTTGGCCTTATTTATTTTTATTTTTCTCTTTCTTTCTTCATCTCTTTCTTTCCTTTTCTCTCTTTTCCCTGTTTTTCTGCCTTTTTTGTCTATGTTTATTTCTATTTCTTTCTCTTTCTCAGTCTTTCCATCATTCTTTCTTATCTTCCCTTTCTCTCTATCACACACCCTCTCTCCCTGCATCTCTCGCTCGCCCTCTATTCCTTTCTCTTTCTTTCTCTGATTCTCTCTCTTTGTGTATTTCTTTTTCTTTCTGCCTTTCGTTCTCTCGATTTCTCTTTCACTTTCTTTCTCTGCTGCGCTTTACTTTCTCCCCTCCTGCTTTCCCTCCTCAAGCGCTCACATCTCTCCTCCTCAGCCTCAATTCTCTTTCCCGCTCCCCTCCTATACTACACCATACTATACTATAGTATACTATACTATACTATACTATACTATACTATACTATACTATACTATACTATACAAGGCTATGTTTTTCTCAGCTTGCGTGCCTGGACAGGGAGTGGTTACAATGCTCGCCTTCGTACCGTGGCTACGCGGGTTCGATTCCAATCTCTTCAAGAAAGTTTTTTGCCAAGATTTTTTTCTCTTTCTTTCTATCTACTTCTTTCTTTCTGTCTCTCTTTGTACACGTTCTCTCGCCCATCCGAACTAATGAAGTGCACTCCGGACAAATCGGCGCAGCGGGAGAGCGCGCGCCGATCGCACATGTTCGGGGAGTGACGCAGAAGATGAAGACGAGAACGAAGACAGTGTGCGCCGGTCGAGTAATTGAATTGCACGCGCTAGATAGGTAGACACCATTCATGATGATGATAGTTCTTGCGAACGCGTAACGGCATAACGAAAAGCATAACTGCTCCGCTGTAAGATTGGCTCCCTTATTGTGATATTAGAGTGGAGATTATGCAGCTGTAAGAGCAAAATTCTCATTGAAACTTGATAAATTATAAATGCAGTTGAGCGTATGTTTCTACAAAGTACAGAGCATCGAGATGGCTTCTCTGTGTTGTGGCCCGGTCACGAAAACGGTATCAACCTGTCGTCGCCGATGCCCGGTTTGCCGCTTGCGTGAGCATCTATACAACGCGTGTACGCTCCCTTTTTCACAGAGCTGCGCCATATTCCTGTATCGCTGCCCGCTGTATCGTGACAGAGGATTACGTGGTCGCCTGAAAAGCACGCTGAGCTCGTGAGGAGCGTAACATGGAGAAGAAGCTGTCCAGAGATTCATCACTTTATTCGGTTCTTGCTCCTCACTTTCTCTCGTCACTTTCCGGTTGTTCTTTAAGAAGCTTTGAAGAGCGGCGTCGCCTCTTTGGTTCAAGCGTGCCGCGAGAGCGATCCCTCTAGTCGTGACTGTCGGCTTTAACGGTCGGCTGAACACTGGCCGCCACGGCGGCGACGTTTCAATAACTGTGCCGCCTCTTCTGTAGGTCTCGCATGTATGTGCCAGCCAACTGTTATAATGCGTGCCTATCTATCTATCTATCTATCTATCTATCTATCTATCTATCTATCTATCTATCTATCTATCTATCTATCTATCTATCTATCTATCTATCTATCTATCTATCTATCTATCTATCTATCTATCTATCTATCTATCTATCTATCTATCTATCTATCTATCTATCTATCTATCTATCTATCTATCTATCTATCTATCTATCTATCCTGTCCTGTGCTGTGCTATCTTGTTCTATTCTGTTTTGTCACATCTTCCAGCAAAACATCAGTTATAATGTGAAATGGCAGCGCTCATCGTGGCACTGAATAATAGACCAAGAATTAAAGGAGGTTTGAGGCGTAAGCCGTAGATGCCTCATCAAACACGAAAAGTGACGTCAGCGGCGGGGATGCAAAACACGAGAGATTTAAAAATCATGTGGCGACGTCACCATATGTTGTAATTATGACGTCAGAGATTGTAAAATTTGATGACGTCATAGCGACGTGACATGGCAATTTCACCTCATGAAATCGCGCATGGTCATAGGTGGGCCGATCGTGGAGGCACGTGAGGAGCAGAAAGCTTGTGATACCTCCGATTCCTGAGGGAGTGCAAAACCACGCTAGGTGCAGAAAGCTTTGGAGTGCGGGGTGATCAATGAAACTGAATGAGAAGAAAAAGACGATAGATTTCGGATTCGCGTCAACTGGTCCTGGAAGTATCAGAACCGGTTATACTTTCTTTTCGGGTCACCACTTTGGGATACAGCCACAGGGATGTTTTGTTCGCCATTGAGGAATTCATCAGAAAGTCTAAAAGGATACCTAGTTAAATTCTGCCTGCTTTAAATATTTTATTACCAATAATTGCTACATCGATTCGTTATAGTTGTTAATTATAGCTGCTACGAATGACACCCTAATGATAATATTGGCAAATTCACTCACTACTCGGTCAATCCCCTGCATTGGGTGAGCCATGCTCGGAGGAAAACAACAACAACAACAACAACTTAGGCGAATGATTAATGGACCCTGTGAGTTTTGTGTTTTCTATTCTTCAGTGTCATCGATGTTTTTATCATGATTTTTCATGTTCACCATGATTAACCAATCGGCATTCTCAACACTCATTGATACACAGGGATACTGGAAGAAATTGGACAAAATAGTTTCATTTCGAAGATCCGCACTTTGTCGCTGGTACCGCTGTTAGCTTCTCCTCTGCGCAGACTCCTCCATCCTCTTGCACAGGGCTCTCACCGAGAAGAGGAGGAGACGGGCACCCCCTCTGCAGCGGTTGGCGGTGGTCAGCGGGGGGGTCACTCTCAGCGGGGCACGATGGGCACGCTTTTGGACCGGACTTGTCAGGGGGAAAAGAAAAGCGCCGTTGCCACGCCGCCACTGCTGTAAACAGGCCGCCGGCGCCGGATTTCAAACGACTCGAGCACGATCGCAAATCAGCTCCCACGGCTGATGCGGAACGTATTGAATAGGTGTGTCCCACATTGTGCAGGGATAGGGAGCCGAGACGCTGGAGTACGCCACAGCGTCATTCTGAGATCGTCGCTGCTTGAGTAAGAACAGTGCGAGGTGTGACCGTGGCTGCATTTTTAAAGAAAATTGGCGATACTTGCACTAAATAAGCCGCGAAAGGCTTGAGACAGTGAAGGTTGATGATTCTCAAGACCAGTCTGGTTGCATTTAGGTTGTTTCTAGACCTTAGCTAGGTGATGCAGGTTGTTTCTAGGTTGCTTCTAGGTCGTTGCTTGGCTTTAGCTAGGTGATGCTAGGTTGTTTGTGCGTTGATTCTCAGCGCAGAGAGGTTCGAGACCACAGACAGTAACAGACACTAAACGGATGTCCAAACACCAGAGACAGAAACTATCTCGCTCTTTATCTTTCTGCATTTGTTTCTATTTCCCTCTTTGTCATTCTTTCTGTGCTACACTTTACTCTCTCCCCTCCTCCTTTTCCTCCCCCTCACCATTACATCTCTCCTCCTCAATTTCACTGCCCTTTCGCACCCCCTTGTTGCAGCTACACTATACAGGCTATGCAATGCCCTGCTAGCGTGCCTGGATAACGGAATGGTTAGGACGTTCGCTTTCGAATCGAGGGTACGCGGGTTTGAATGCCGCCTAGATAAGAATTTGTCTCGGCAAGAATTTTTCACTTTTCTTTCTCTATATCTTTCTTTCCGTCTTTCTGTTTCTGTCTTTCTGTCTTTCTTTGTTATTTCTTTCTTTCTCTCTCCCTCCCTCTGTACTCCTTCTCTCACCCATCAGTGTTATTGAAGGCCACGTCATAGCGGTGAGTAGTGGGATTTGCGCAAATTCTGTGGCACATACCCGTTTATGATGGTGATGGTTTTCTGGCGGGCCACATACAGAAATTACGACTAGCATAAATAGCTTCTCTGTTAAAATAAATGTATTAAATTCCTGTAATGCGCAATAAGCTAGACAGGGGTTTATTTGTAAAAATGCTTATTTGAACGCGGCAGTATTAACACAATACCCGTTCTGGCATCTTAGGTTCGCCGTGATGACGCTACATGCACATATAGTCCAACAAGGTAATCCCCAGTAAATATTTGCAAATAGCTTATGGCAATAACATTCAAAGTCTTCTTTATATGACAAGTGTACTCTTGATTGTCCGGAACAATCGTCAACTAGTTTGTTCGAGGTACGTTTGCTACAGAGCGCGGTGTAGGCATTGCAGCCGTTGGCATACACGTATATATGGCGCCTGTAGATATTCGCGCAAAGCAAGAAAATATATTTGAGGAAGAAGTAGCGACCTTTTGAGAATGGTGGAGCGGAGAGAGAGAAAAAAATACCCTTGATGTACATATCAAGAACGTATATCACGGTCCCGCATAAAGATATGTACTTCTCACGCGTACTGTCGAATCGCAGCACGTCTTGTGACAAACACCGCCGCGCTTATAATCCTAGTTCAAATGAGAACGATCACTTACTCAGGTATAGGTGCAGCTTAAATAACTACAGATCATCGAGTTGGATGTATATGCCACCCGGCGCAACGTGGCTGAACACAGCCGTTGGACGTTCTAAACCCAATGGACTCATCACTCTGGATGAGATCGATATAATCAGTTCTCAGTTACTTCTGACGGCTTCTAAAGAAGCTCAATGTCAGCATTCCTTTGTGTCCGCTTTTTAAAAATACGCTGATAATCTGGGCGATTCTACAGCGGTGTCTCAGTTTCCAACCCCGCTGTGCGCGTGAGCCCGCGAATATACGGTAGCGCGCACGGTTCTGACAAAGATGGCGGGTGGACGTTTCGGCTCACTGGCCCTGCTTCGCGGCTATATTGGTGGGCAAGCGCATAGCGGGCACCTGCGAGCGCGGCTCTTGAAATATTCATCCCGGAGCGTGTGTCGGGTATCGAGATCGTGGTGGAGATATTCAAAGCAGGAGGACGGTGGCAGGAGGGAGACGCCTTATGAACGACGCTAACAGCCCCGGTCTTTTACGCATTCACTCGCTGGCATTCAAGTCCGCGTCAGAAGGCTTTCTCGGAGCGTCAGTGGTTGCTTCAGAGAAGAGGACCTGTGCGCGTGCATTCTTATGCAGAGGACGGGTGCTTGCCAGTGAAAATGTCGCCTTCCCAGTAAAAGAAATGAAATAAAACAAAACAAAATACGAGGTTGAGTAAAGCCACACTGTGCGTTTAAATGTCTAGCTTCTCTGGGGGAGCCTCACGTGTTTTATTTTACACTATTCTTATGTATTCACAACAAACCTTACATGACCAAAAAGTTGGCCTTCGTCCTGTCTATACACAGACGCGTCCTTCGCCATCCGCACGCCAGTCAATTGCAACCATCCCGGCATTACCTGGTCTGTATTAGGAACCACATTTAGCAGTGTTTTAGGCGAGATACGTGCAAATAGCTGCACTCAATTTGCCCAGCGCCCGCGGTCCAGGAAACGTGCGCCTGCTTCCACCTGGAAGTTTTGCAGGATGAATTTCTTTTCCCGAACGCAAGGTTGGGTACGTTGGTAGCACGGACATCCGGGACGTCATGGACCCCTTACGATTTGACGGAATAAGTGTAAGGAATACAGGTGCATGGAGCTTCACTGCAAATTGAAGTCCCACGGGCGCATTTAGGTTCCGTTTCCTTGCATTGTACCCATTGTAAAAAAAAAAGCAACCGTAAATAGCAATTCTGCCTACAATTAGAAACTGTGATCTTTAAGGACGCTTTCTCGCAAAACAAAAGGTCAATGGATGACAGATACCGATTTCCTTCTCTGTGCCTAAACAGCTGCTGGATACTTTGACGGTTGGTATAATGGCAGCCTATGTGACTCATTGCTAAGTTGTCCGAGGCAAGTTGAATCCATGCAAGGGCACCCCTTACTTTGACTTCTTAACAAGAGTGCTTACCTAAATAGTCTCTGGGCGAGCGGACAGTGCTTGGCAAAAGGGGGGGGGGGGGGGCAGTGCAACTTTGAACTATTCGATAGGTCTATGTAAGAAGAGCATAACACACGTTTTCTTTACTCTGACTCTGAAAAATAAGGCACCATTGAGTATTAAATAAAATATAAGCGAGGCGGTGGCGCTAACCACAAGGCCAACGCTCGTCGCCAAGGCACCGACACCACCTTGCCATTAGCGCCACACGCTTGAGAGCTACGGCCGTGGTGCGGTGGGGCTGTGCCTCAGACACGCCAGACCCGAGGGCCGTCGCACGTTGGGGCACCGCAGCTCGCGCTTCGAGGGCTGGCGAAACTGTCACCGTGGGCTTCCATTGACACCGCAGTTTCTCATCTCGTTATTAGTGCCATGCAATCAGCCTGCTATAATTGCACCTCCTGTACAGTGCGTTCTTCCTTTTAATATTAACCCGTGCTGCACTTGCTTCTCGAGAAGAATCACGAGACTTTCAAGAGGGAGGTCTTCTCGGAAGGGAGAAGGTGGAAGTGGAGGTATCGATGCACCATGGCGACAAGTGCGGGAATGCCGGTATATGTAGCGTATAACATACCGGCGCCTTCAATGAAGCCTTATGCTGTGTCGACGGCCATTCCGGCCGTACCAAAAGACAAACAACCCTAACGAGGTGGGGCGGGGACGAGGGTGAAGACGGAGATGATCAAGTTCGCGCACGACCGAGGAGTCGTGTTCAAAGCGACGCCTTACGCCGACTACAGGTGCGAGCAGGTCCCTCCTCCTTTTCACCCGGGTTCCTTTGCCCGTGCGACCCACCGTTCCGGTACTGTAACGCTGCTCTGTAATCACGCACCCTGGCCTACACTACTGCCTTTAAAGCGATGCACGTAACAAGAGAACGAGAAGCTTGATACTGAAGGCATGAAATGGAGGTAAAAAAGGAGGCAAGGTGAGGGAGTTCGTAACCTCTACGTGTGTTATGTAATCCAGGCGAAGGGGCAGAAGAGCAAACGTTAATCGACAATATAGCAGCGTATAAAAAGTGATAACTCCTCGAATGCAGTCCTATTAGGCTGGATGATATTCACTCGTATTATACGAAGCGATCAGCACACGATTTGTACCCCTCAGTAATTGGCCTCTTTTCTTTTTTTTTCCTTGTTTTGCTGTCTAACCTTTCTATATTTTCCCCCTTCATCGGATCATTTCTAGCGAGCATCCATTGCGTACCTGTTCTCAGGATTTGCAGCACGGAAAATAACGAAGCAGAACGCAGCGGAATAACACGCAACGGAAGGGCATTATCCTTAATCATGCTCGTGTGATTTGAGATCATCACGGACTATCGTAAGAACGGACGCTTGGCAGGACCTTTACGTGAGCTAACCTGTATGAACGGTCGGGTTATTTTATACCTTACAAAACGTTGCACAAAGTCTGCTCACATTACCTTCTCATTTCTCTACCTTTCTTCTTCCTCTTTTCTTTATTTTCACATGGATCTGTGCGTTTTTCCTCAGGCGATAGCCCCCGACTAAAAATGCGCGAAAACGCTTGGCCTCCAATTAACCACCAACGTCGTTTCAGAAAATTGTCGGGTATCCCTGCTCAAACGCTTTCTTTTCTCCTCTCCTCTTCTTTGAAGCCGATACATTTGGCACCCAAGGCGATGATCGGCGTTTATGCTGCCCTTCTCTAGAGTCCACGTATACTGGCCGCTAATGCTTCACAAACGCATGCTATAAGAGCAGCTTTTCTTGCCGCACACTGCCGAATACAGCTAATATGTAGGAGGTTATGTCTCGGTCGCCATTAGAATCCTTGACCCCTGAACAATGTTTCATTGCGGCAAATCTAGTGATTTTATGTTTGTTCATCACGATGCAGCTGTCTACAACCTCCATAGGGCAGCGCGTGACTTGGTGGTCTTGGCGACTGATGCTTGGAAATGAGGATTCATATTAGCCGAAGGGTGCAACGTTGGGACGGAGGTTTCTAGTGATGTCAGCGTGAGCCCCGCGGCGTCTTAGTTTTGTGCTCTATTTCGCTGTGATGACGTGCCGCGGTTTGTAACTATGTTATTTGACAAGCAGTGGGTGTTCCGTTCACGCTAAGTGTAGCGATCACAGCCCTATGGCCGTTCGCGGCAAATCTTGTGCGATTTGCCGTTTCCTCATCGTGATCCTCTTGATGAGCTCGAACAGGGCAGCAGGTGGCGTGCTGTAGACTTCGCGATTGATGACTACAAGCGCCCAGGCGGCAAATTTTTTGAGGGGTCGTTTGTTTGCTAGACCCAACTAAATGAATCCAACAGATAATTAAGCCAGGGAAAGCATAGGAGCTTGACCAGCATTTGGGAACATGTGCACGTAGCGCCATCTCTCGCCGGTAGTAGTGGCACACTGCCATAACGGTGTGGAAAATAGCAAGTAAAAAAACATATTTCACAAAAAAAAATTAGATATCAAAAAGGACTCCCAGTACTGTATAAGAGAGACCCACTGGAACATTCCGGTAAAATGAAGTGTCGCACTACAAAACGCGCGGTTTCGCGGAATAGTTAATATATTACAATGCGGCCTATATGTGTTTCTAATAGGCGTTGTTCAAATGCCGTGGGAACCACGCGCTTTGTAGTGCGATACTGTGATTTTACCAGAATGTTCCAGTGCATCTCTGCTGTATAAAACCGGAAGCCCTTTTTTGATCACTTGTAATTTTTTTTTGTCAGATATGTTTTTTTCAGTGTGTTTCCCACTCAGTTATGGCAGGGCCCCGTTGCCGCCTCCGAGCGATGGTGGCATGCACGGATGTCCACAAATCCAGGAAATTATATCATTTGTTGTTTCCAACTGTAGCGAATTACTTATTACACTACAGTGAAAGCTACCAAAACGGCGCGTCTCACGCTTTCTGCACCAGGGCCTAGTTACGTGTTTGACCGTAGGCTAGCCAGATGTAGTTCGGCAGTGCCTGCTTTATATCTCCAACTTTCTCAAACGCCCTAATTCAAGCCGTGGTAGACGCTATGCTGCAGGCAACGCCAGCTTGACGAATACGGTCTCCACCACCGCTATCTCACCACTGAAGTCGCATGAAGAGAACGGTGAATCTCGTTTACGCCTGAACGGAGTCGAGGACGTCGCATTAACGCTGGATTCCACTGGGGGCTTAGGTCAGGGGACGCCGTCTATCGGATGTTGCTGTCAGATTTAGGCAAGATTGCCTTGTGAAGCAATAGGGAGGTGGAGTAGCAGGTGTTATCAATTAGGCTGGGGTGGTTGTGTTGGAGTGTGAAGAGAGTGAAATTTGAGCCACATATCTTGAGAAATGTTGTTTGTTGCGTTTTATAGCTATGCGTCGCTATTGTGTACTGTGCGCCTTCTTTTTCTTCTTTTACGGGAAGGGGGCTAGTGTTTTTGCCTAGAATTGAGGTCAGCATCCGGGGACCCGGCAAATGATACATCGTAACACGTCGTGATCACGAACCGGAATGATTTTAAAGATGAGCACGCCTGCCTAATCTTTCAACGTCGTCTTCGCGTCACCGAGTCACCGCCTTCAAGTGAATCGTTTCTGCGCTGCGTTATTAGCAGATGCTTTTCATGCTGCGAGTCGTAATGGTTGATCTCTAACAGCGTTGAAGGCCATCTTATGCGTCCCCATCGATCTTCTTTGCCATATTTTAGATTACCCCTTGTCGAAGTAGAGCGGTGAAAATTTAGAAAACCAGAAAGCAACAGATTATCAGCAATACTATATTAAGAGCATCACGTCCCTAGTCGACACCTAAGGATAATCACAATGAGTATGGCTCTATATGGACGCTTCTCTTGTGCGTTACCCAGGACAGAGCTGCGCTCACTGGTACCGAGTGTGCTGTCGGATTAAATGATATAGCCAAACCCCGGCGGTGGGTTCGAAGACGAAATATCTCTTTTCTTCTAGATACGCTGCTATTCTGGTGAATGTTAGATAATATCAAGGCGAGATTCATGGATGCTTCACCAGACGCGATAATTGGGAATTTGCGCCAAAATGAGCGATGCTAAATATCATCACGTGATGACTGCACGGATCGACAAAGCTTATGAGAGGAAGCGGGGGGGCGGGCTATTGGAGCATCAACTGAGGAGGAAAAGATGGCTTTCGCCTTCTAGTCGTCGTAGACGAATGTATATGGGACGCTGTGAGCCTTTTTATGGCGTTTTACAAGGCCGGTTTGAAGCGATGTCGAGTGGCACGTACTTGCACCGAGAAGTCCCTTATTTTCCCGTAGTGAGTCACCCACTTCCTTCCTAAGCTCCTATCTGATCTGACACAACGAACGTGCAAGGCAGCTTGGCTATACAGACCAAGCAGACATTTAAAGGTACACTAAAGAGAAAACCGATTTCTCTCGTATTTGTAAATTGCTCTTTCACAACACCAAAAATCACCACGCTTACAGCGAGAACACGCTTGGTGCGTGAGAAAACGCGCAAAAATAAAATGTGGGTGGCGACGTCACCTTGAAATTGTCCCGCCAATCGCCATGGCGTTATAGATTTTGACGGCCTGTACTACTACCTACCTCGTACCTTCGATAAATATGAGGTACATTGTCCTCTGAGGGGGCCCATAGACTTGACACGTTTCAGGAAATTTCTTTGAGCCAATGTCACCAAAATGCGAAAAAAAAAAGACTCTTTGAAATCTGTGACGTGACGCGTGGAGACGCGGAATTTAAAAATCAGAGTTTGACCTTGATTATCTCCTGTATCATTATAGCTATGACAGGAACAATAACGGCATTAGAGCTTTCTGAGTAAAATGTATCAATCTAAACCGATTCGTTGTTTAACTTTAGTGTGCCTCTGAGGACTGCGTGTGTGTATACCATACAGAAGGACGGCGCCGTCCAAACAAATGCCGCCTTTTATGTGTGATAGCATGCGAAGTCAATCCGATTCGACACAGCCACTGCCGATAGTGTCCAGGGGCACTCGATAACGAGACGCCTTATTTACACCACCCGCGTCGTATTATCGCCTGTGTACCTCAGACACGGCGTTTAAGCCTAAGCTCAGGCTGGCAGGCGAGCGAGGAAATTATTCCGCCAGCGCGAAAGGTGCTGCACGCCAACTTAACGACTGTTTGCCTTTTGACTGTGCTAGTTACCGACACGGATGCCATCACGTATATCGTCACGCTTACAGGTGTTACACCTGCAGTGGAGAGCTTGTACGAACCGTGGAACTGGTTGCATATCGTGACTTCAGCATGCTGTGGTGGGCTATGAGGGGGACTAGAATCTCCGGAGAGTGACAGGATAAAGATAATCCGCTGAATAAGATTAGTTCCCGACTATGAAGCGCGTTTGAGTGCGTACATATGTCGGTCCTCAAAGCATCGCCGCCTTGCAGTCGGCGGCACTTTGTGGCTGATACCTGTGACGAACGTTGCCGCTGTCGTGTACAAACAAACGTGTGCACTTCTTACACTAGTGCTTGAAGAAACCTGGCGCCACGAGTCGCATCGGGTCTGTATGCACTTGTACCGCCACTAGCAGAGAGGGAAGTGAAATTATCTCAGGAGGGCGGTGTTTCCAAGTGGAGGGAGTATAATTGCACAGTGGTTGGTGTGCCGAATATTTAGTAAAGTAAAGTGAAGTAAACTTTATTTGGCCATTACACATACATGGTTTGCCCGCCAGGTAAGGGAAAAGGACGACTTAAACCCCCTGACTAGGCCTTACATCGCTGGGGCAGCAGAGACAGCGGATTCGAAAGTTACATTTTAACTAGAACATAGCCAATCAACAAGAACATAATCACTAGTACAGTAAGAACACGATCACTAATAACAGTAATAACATAATTACAGTAATGACAAAGTAACAGTAAGAATATAATCACTAATGCAGTAATAACAACAAGAACATAATCAATATTCCAGTGACTAGTAATTCTTACTAACAGTAACACTTAGTACCATTACTAATGCAGTAACCAAACATATTAACATTTATACAACACATGTAATTCCGAATCAAGAAACATGTTCATTATTAAATGTTTAAATTCATGAATTGTTTTACGATTCCTCGCTACTTCAACAACATTAGGATACATACTACATAGAGACATAGTTTCATACTCAGTGGTTTGCATACCATAGTTTGTCCTGGCCTTCTTCATTACTATTGATGTGTGGCGTAAACTGCATCTTGTGTCTCTGGGGTACCGGTTTGAAAATGTCTAAATGTTGCCGGAAACTTATTTAAACAGCCGAATGCAAATCTTCGCTCTGTAATAGTTTCTAACGTTGAGTTTCTAATGTTAATATTAGAATAATGCTGAAAAAAAAGCAGTCATAAGATTGTTAGAACAGGTCGCAGAGATGTTTGCGAGCGTATGTAACAACATATTACAAATGCATAAGCGTGACTAAAAAAAAAATGAAGACATAGTCAGGTAGCTAGACTATACAAGATGGTTTAATACATGATTGTAACGAATAGACTTTAGGGTACATGAATTCTAGACGAAGATGCCATACTGAGAACAAGAGAGATGAGACTATGCATATAATTGCAGTATTAAACTTAACTTTACAGTTAGAAAATACTTGAAACGCCTGGTTGACTGCCGATTCAGACAGAATGACCGTCTCAATAAAATCGTCAGACGGTCGTTACCGAGGTGGGTCTTGATCCGTAAACTACAGTGTGTGGCTACTTGCCGGTATGACAGTTGCATACTGGCAAGTTATCCTAGTCATTCTCTTCGCTGATTTTCTGCGAGTAATGTCAGTAATGTGAAGAGGCGTGACACACACGAGCGCTCGTCTGTGTCAAGCCTCTTCACTGTCCTCGTGTTCTGCGTATTTACCCTGTGACAGGAAGGCGCTACTAGCAACTGAAAGTCTTATTTGTGAACAACGCCACCATATACATAAAATAAGTGTTCGCCTTCATCAAAAACCAGAATTAACAACGTGGTATCTATTGTTTGTTTCTTTTGTGATCACGTGGTTAATTCTGGCTTTCGACGATGACGTACGTTTATTTTATGCATATGGGGGCGTTGTTCCCAAAGACATTCAGTTGCTAGTAGCGCATTGTCCTGTGTTCTTCAAAAGTGTCCGTTCTTTCTAGAGCTTCACCATCATGAGCTTATACCAGCACGCCCAACTGGCAGCCACCATTCGCAGACCAGCTAAGTGCTGCACGTCTCTGTGGTAACGCGGATGAATAGATTGAAAGAGGCACGAACGAATCAAGAAGCGCAGCAAATTCAAAACCATAAAAAATGACGACTGCTCGTAATACCTCACATTGCACGAAGGGAAACGGAGACGTTACTATGAGGATACGTCCGGTCCTCGTGTTGAGTACAAAACTACACCCGAGGAAGAAGCATCAAAAAAGACTGGATGGAATAAGAGAAGAACGGGAGAGAGGTGTTCGTATACGTGGGCAGCGAATTACCGTGCATGCTGGGGCGAGTGGTGAACCTGGGCAAGTAGGTCTCGGGGCCGTCAATGAAAGCCTAGGTATACCTGTGAATGCACGGAGGCCACGAGATGGAGGGAGGGAGCATGGCGAGGAGTATAACGTTGAATAGAGAGAGGGAGAGCACTTAAAAAGAGAAGAGAACGAACAACAAGGATAGAGCGATGAAAGCGAGAGTTAAAGGAAAGCGAGATGTGGTTAAAGCGACCCTGAAGGCAAATATTAAGACAACGCTGATTGTTGAAATAGCACTCCAGAAACCTCGCTGTGCTACTTTTGTGCCAAGGAAGTGCTTATTTTGAAATAAAATCGCGTTTTAGTGGTCCGCATCGCGTTAGCGCACTTCAAATCACCCGCCTGAAAGCGGTATTTCTCAGGTCACTGTTGCAGTGCCCAACGTTGCCCGTCTTTACTGTGCGGCGGCGTGCACTGGCGGCCTGCACCATTCGGGAATCCGGCAACATCATATGCATGCGGAATTTTGTCGGACTTTCTGTCAGAGCGACTTTCACGTGCGTGCAAAACACACGCTGCAGTACGCGATACCGAAACTACCACTGAGACGCGACCGCGTGAGCGAAGCCGGGCGAAGCGCAGTTGACACACACACACACACACACACACACACACACACACACACACACACACACACACACACACACACGCGCGCGCGCACGCTCGCTCGCTCGCTCGCACTTTCTCTCTCTCTGTCCTGAACTTAGTAGGTATGTGACGGATGCGGAAGTGCTCGAATTTCAAACACACCGAACGAGGCTACAGAAAGATCGAGACTTTATCAACAACTGGCGAATAAGAGAAGCCTCAGAATGAAGCCCTCGCTTCGGAATGACGCTTCGCCTCGCGGTTAGATGACTCAAAATAAAACGAATCGAAGCGCAGCATTGTACTTGAGTTTGACAAATTTCTTCCTGCATACAGCTCAACACAAAAGAGGGTTGTGTCGATAGCCGATACAACCGAACAACAAAAAGTGGCAACCTTCTTGAACGCCGGCTCAGCAATGCCACTGCTATTGCTTTCACCCACTTGAGCGTTCCTTCCTGTCGCCACCCCTCGCTGAGTCACATTTAACGGTTATGAATGAATCGACGCACGAAACGTAAGCCTCGGAACAGGAAGGGGACTATTACGAGCATCAGCTCGTTGAGACGTCCTCGCGGGACCGTGCTGGACTCCCTCTTCAGACTCATTGCTACGCATAACGGACACTGTTTGTCCCTATCACACTTCGGCATTCTTCTGTTGACCATGCAGCGTTTAGAGCAGGGTCTGGATGGAACGCTTTTACTCGCCTCTAAAGCGTTCTCTGAACTCCGCGTCACCATCCGTGCCCTCAAGCACAATTCAAGGCCAAACTCAAGATTCCCTGAGTTGCGCCCGTACTAGCCGATCGAACGGGAATACGACTACTTTTTCGCCAAGCGCTCGTTCCCCGGCATTTCAAGAAGACGCTCGCTGCCGCGCCTTCGTCGTCTCTCTTATAGCACCATACATAATGCGGCGGGGTTCAGTATTGTTAAGAGAAGCATCGTAAGGTGCTCTGTGTCACCTGAGTCAGCGTACCTAGGTCCCCGACCAGATGGCTCAGTTGCAGACCGTGCAGAGTGCATATACCTAGCAAACATTCGTCCGCTCGTTGGTTCTGTTAAATTTTTGTTGTTTTTCAGGGTTCATTCGTTCTGCATAGTCATACGATATCAGCATTTCATCTCGGAAAGCGGAATCGGGTTTGGCAACGCTTGCTACCCGTCGACAGATTGCTGCCCTTTATCTATTTCATATCTCTTTTTACAGTTCGCTGAATCATCACTACACATCACGTCCTCTTCTCACGTATCTCACCGCTCCGGTCATCCACTTCCAGCTGCACTACCACATATACGGACCACTACTTTTATTACAGTATAATTGTAGGGGTTTTACGCCACAACACCCCGATATAATTATGAGGGACGCCGTAGTGGAGGGCTCCGGAAATTTCGCCCACCTGGGGTTCTCTAATTTGCACTTAAATCTAAGTATACGGGCCTCTAGCATTTCGCCTCCATTGAAATGCGACCGCTGTGGCCGGTAGTCGATCCTGCGACCTCCGGGTCAGCAGTCCACAACCATAACCACAACACCACCACAGCTGGTGGACCACCGCATTTCGAATCCCTCTCTTAATTCGAGCAGCAAATGACTGGAGCGTCTTTCCTCGCGCCATTTCAGCCATCATTAACTCATCTGTTGTTTTCGGAATCCAGTACAAACACCCGTGCCTAATTTATTATTTACCATTCCTTATGTAGTACCCCTTCAATCAGGTCTTTACGGAAAAATGAAAGTGTACTGGCACTCTGTAATGTGAACATGCAGGTGTATCACAAGTAACTCTTGTCCAGCGATTCACTGCAAAGTGTGCGCATGCTACCACATTGTGGAAGGCACCCTCATTGCTGGCAGAAATAAACGGAAATCTGTATCTACAGTAATACAAGCAGACCGCGCACCAGCGATCAATAGACCAGGAAACCGTCTATACTATTGTTCACATAAAGAAGCGAATTAGGGACAGATCACTAAAAGAGCGACTTAATCTGGATTGTCATAGCCGATTTCTTGTGTGTTTGGCGTCACTTTGGCTTTACAATTGCTTTCATGACGTCGCGTACGATGAGGCTGTGATATCGCCGTATAGACGCGACTTATATCAATTACCGCTGCCAAAGCTAAGATTTCGTTTACCGCTTGTATCTGCTTGATATTTTTTGTGTTTTGTTTCCTGCTGCGCTATGTTACCAGTCACTCCAGAAGCAAATTGGCGCGACCGCTGCAACAAGTGCAAAATGCTGGGCGCGCAACTTTGGCGAGATTACAAACTGCTGCTAATAACAATGCGCGTGTATCGAGAGACAGTCTTTTCAGATTGCGGCCATCGCGTGATGTCCAATTGAGCGCTGATCATTTGTCGCAGGTTGTGGTAATTGAGAGGCGTCGAAAACACGCCACGAGGCCTTGTGTGGAGAGGTGTGAGGCCGGTGGAAGACGGGAAGGTTTCACTTCTTGGAGTCGTGATCAACTTGGCAAACGAAAGGCGGCTTCCGAAGTGTTTCTCCGAACTACCGGCGCGCGTGGGTATAGAACGTGATTGTTGGGCTCTACGTTAACCACGTACAAACCGGAGACGATGACTGCCGATAGATATTAGACACATCGCATCTCGTCGAGGATAAGGGACGGCCCCTCACGCCATCAACTATTGCAAGCCACGTAACGCAGCAGGCCGCACCGTGTGTGTTTACATCCAGCGGTCGTGGCCGTTCAGTGTAAGTACGTTTATTTTTACGAATATTTTGTCATATGAAAAAATATGCTTGAACGAATGGCTCACACGGAGAAAAAAAAAAGCGGATTCTGACTCGTCAACAGTCAAGACTTCACTGATGGCACTTAACACAGGTAGACGATTGCCCTGCTGGCCTTGACGAGGGTATCAACGAGTCTCGAAATTTTAGTCGCTGAACAAAGTGTGACCCTTTGTCTGCAGACAAAAGCGCAGCCTTCGCAAGCAAACCGGTGGATGGAGGCTTATAACTGGTATAACGCGAAATACGAAGCTCGTAGCGTATATCCCGCGCTCACGATCTGGTCTCCCTCGTAATGATGTGCACTACTCGACACCATGCGTAAAGCGTGGCCTCGGAGACTGCTGGCGCCACGGACGTGATCATGCCAGCGATATATAATATAATAAATTGCCTAGTTGACAGAAAGAGAAGGCAGCTCACGCTTACGTTAGCCAAGAAGGCGTGCCCGAAGCCGCGAAAAAACACACCCGTCTGGCAGCAGCTGCTATAAACAAGTTGCCTTAATACGCTAGGCATTCCTTACTCAGTTTTGGTTTGTTGAGTGCACCTTCACAAAAGCCAGGCTCATTCAAGGCGTGAATACCGAAGCGTAACACGGGCGTCAGGTACTGCTCTCAAACAAGGTGGTGAATCAGAAGTAGGAAAGAGGGGGGGGGGGGAGCGACAAGATGCGTGTACAGAAGAAAATCTTCACGACGCTGGGGTGCTCTTGTTCTGCATAAGAGCAGTGTAAAAGCCGCAAGCGTATTTTCCACCAACATACTTCCGTCATTCGCGGCTTCATTCTTATTAAAACTTATATAAAACTTCATTTGGGTCTAGTTGGCACATATTCCTGAGGTTAAGATTGCAGAGCAAACACACGAACACGAAGAAAGGACACGACACAAGCGCTGTCAACTGCTTTATTCCTTCATACGTCAGTGCATATAAAATACCAAGGCAACCTTACCACACATGCGCACACAATAGATCTAAACGACACGTGTAACAAGGATGATAGTGTGTTAGGTACGCGAAGACATAAAATCATATTCAGACGAGTGCAGGGGCAAAGAACTGTGACTGATACATAGGTGAGCTCTTCTCCTTATGTGTTAAGCTACTAAGGCCAGCCGCGCATGCTCATTCCCACTTCTGCCTAGGATCGAAGTCCCTTGAAATCGGGCTTCACAATTGCAGCAATAATTTATATGAGCAACAAGCTGTGCTCCTTTATCAGCATTCTTGTTAACCTTGTACGCATGTTCCATGAGTCGCTCATTGACGCATCTCCCCGTTTTACCAACGTAAGTCTTACTACGTGAGAGTGGGATGGCATAAATCAAGCCGACGGCGCACGGAACGAAGGAAACACCGTGCCGCATTTGGCATCCTCCTCTGCTCACACCGGGTCTTGAGCCGTGTTCACAATGTGACCGCAGCTCACGACCCCTGTGTCTTTAAGCCGAAACATTGCACTCAGACCATCGCTTACCACTTACCGCCACCACCAACACCACCACGCGAACGCAACAATGATTTTCTTCGCTGGAAAAATGGCCGGTAACTGATCGTTCGACCATCACGATGGAGCAAACGAGTTTCAGCCTAGCATGCGGACCGTGGCTGGAGCTCTCCATCTTAGACAGCTTCCACTATGTTTGAGTTTCGTGACGTTGGCGCGCAATGCCCGCAGTCAAAACGAAGGCGCGGCTATAGGCCCCGAGATGAAACGAAACTGCTGAGCACCACATCTGCTTCTGAAAAAACCCGGCTCGCTAAAGGACAATCACGGATGGTGACCACACCTTTCTGAAAGCCCGCGGCCGTTTTCGCTCCTTTGCGTCGCGCATGTGCGGTGTTTCGCTCTTGGCGCGCAATGACAGTGTCCGAATTACCCGGGCTGAGGTCAAATAAGACCGATTTAACGAGACTTTGATGCCTTTAAAGAAAGCATATGCGTGCCAGGTCCACATAACACGTTCGAATTAGGCGAATTGGTGAATTAATGGTGGTAGAATGAACCAGCTTATAGATTTACTCTGTGTGGGTGTGTGCGTATATATATATAGTAGTGGGAAACGAATCACGCGGACCCCAACAGAATAAGGAATGAAGAAAGAAACTACGACTTTCGTTGGTTCGGCTCTGTATAATTTCACTAACGTTTCGTCCGGTGGACCAGACTTTGTCAAAGTCTGGTCCACCATACATACATATATATATATATATATATATATATATATATATATATATATCGTAGATGATTCTCTATGTAAGCGAACTGTCGAACGATTCTAGCTAATCATACGCTTTATTTCAAGCTACCTTTAGACATGTCCTTCAGCATACTCCAACACACAGTGCAGGCGACTGAAGCATAAACTACCTACTGCCTCCAGGATCCCTGGCGATGCATGCTTTCTGCACGTCACATGGTTTCACACTGCCTCGGGATCAGCTCACCTTTGAACGAGCGACAATGTCATGTGATGACATCATCATGAGTTCACGTTATTTGACGTCATCATTATTTCACAAATTTTGGCAGTCTGTGACGTCAGATGATGACGCCATCACGTGATGATATTTTGCATCGCCCGCGTTGACTACGCCGATGGTCCATTTTCGCGTTTGATGAGGAATGTAAGGCTTTCACATTTAACCAAAAAAAAATTAAAGAAAGAAAAAGAGAACACGCACGTGGCGGTTCCTGTGCTCCGATGGACAATGTTGAGGCGATCACTATGGAGCATGTGCACCACGCTGTAAGTAAATGGGGCACCTTCGCGATCGGACAGTGTTTCCGTGTTTGGGACGTCTAAAACGAGGCAGTCGCGTCTGTTCTCCTCCCCCCTTACCCCACTGCTCCGGCTTCTCCAGCAACCGGTTGTTTTTGAAGAGCCGGTTTACCTTACGACAAGTACAGAAATACCGTACCGTTGTGGACGGCCCGTAGCTTTGTTAGCATGAAAGAGCTGCATTAGCCACTTTGATCATATCATCACGCTACCGTACGCAATGAGCATCTATCTATCTATCTATCTATCTATCTATCTATCTATCTATCTATCTATCTATCTATCTATCTATATCTATCTATCTATCTATCTATCTATCTATCTATCTATCTATCTATCTATCTATCTATCTATCTATCTATCTATCTATCTATCTATCTATCTATCTATCTATCTATCTATCTATCTATCTATCTATCTATCTATCTATCTATCTATCTATCTATCTATCTATCTATCTATCTATCTATCTATCTATCTATCTATCTATCTATGTCTTCGTCTTAGAGAACGCCTTTGTTTTTATTTTCTGTATTTTTTGAAGCCTACGGGCAATCAGCAGAACGTGTGTCGCATTTCAAACTCCAGGGTAAACGTGCTCTTGATGAACTTCCCCAAGTTCACCAAAGCGCCTTCTAGTGAACCATATATGGAGTCGTAAAGGTGCCACCACATTGTCGACTGGCCAATCACAGCGCGACTCAGCTGCGCTATTTGTCCGTAGTGCTTTAAGTGGCGCGTCTGTGGCGCATATTTTAATTGCCGTTAGCGATTTCGGCAAAGTGAATAGTGTGTCGTGTGTGCCGACACCATTAATTCAAGCTGGGGTCTCATTTACGAGTCTTATCAATTTTTATTTTCGTAAACAAGCTTCCTTCCTATCGCTCGGCATTTTCCAGTCATACAACTCGCAATAGCTCTTCGCGACAACTTCTTTGCGATGCGCACAGTCTGGTTGCGGAAAACAACGCCGATACGGAGACCGCCAAACGAGTCAAGAAGATCGCGGAACTTTTCTATCTCCACAATAAAACAGTCAAGAACAGCACCCACCGCGAGTTAGGGCTAACTTTTCAGGCCTACGAGGGGTCCTGTCGTGGCGTCGGCAGTGATCAATCACTCTTTAAGAGGAGAGCTATAAAACGTGCGGAGGAGGCTACCTCGGGCGACACGCCCCGCCCCAACAATTTCTCCCGAGCGAGGAAAAAAAAAAAAAAAAAAAACATGAGCGATGCCTTGTGATCTTTCGGCGACAAGCTCCAGTGAACGACGAGAAAAAAAGAAACAAAACAAAACAAGACTCACACTTACGATGTCGACGCTTTTGTACACACACGTGAGTAGTTATGTAATTCATATCTGTTTTTATCGCTGTTTTTTTGTCCCATTTGGCGAAAACGTTCTTTGGCCGCGTTCTCGCGTAATTTCTACCTCAAATTACGATAATCGCGCGCGTAGAGCTTGGTGCAGGCAGAATAGGGGCCGGAAAGGCCTGGGTGGTGGTGAATGATGAGGAGTGGTGGTGAGTTAGGATGGTGAGAGAAGATTTGGGTGGCGATAATCAAGTGGCGATGTGCTTGAAATTCCGTCGCTGCATGCGGGCAGATAGGGAGGGTGCGATGCCTAGGCGTTGTTGGGAAGCAGGCCACTTTCTGCGTGAAAAGAAACGGTGGGAATAAGAGAGATCTCGGAACGTTAATAATAAGCCAGCGCGCGGGTAGTCGGTGTAATACAATTGCGGTGGGGCCGTGTTTTGGCAAAGCACACGTAGAACTTATGGTGAGCTCTGTTCAGATAAGAACGTCGGTGCGTGTCCACGGACCCCCATTAATATCGCTTAAAGAAATATATGTTTTGCGTCTCCAGTCCCCAGGGCCACGAAATCATTCTTAGTTTTGCAAAAGATCGCCTTAGTAAAAAAATTCGGAAATCTCCCCTCAGCAGAACCGCTTTTTGCGATTTGGGCGAAAATGGGAGTTTGACGAGGTCCTATAAAAGAAATGCTGCAGCTGTGCGTCTCAAAATTTTTCTTGGCATACTACGAGTGACGTATATTTACCAAATATTGTTATCTTGCAGTTTTGTTGCCAGTATTTTATGAAAAAAAGATCGCAAATACGGCACATTGTTCAATAACACTCTAGTTCCAGGTTTTTTCCTTCGCGTCTATGGTACTCAAAATTTCCAAAAATTCCCAGAGTGTTGCCACACATTAGTTTAACAATTGTGTTAGATATGACTGCCGAGAGTATTGTCAAACGCAAACAAAGAATGCATAAGAGAACGCATGTCTCTAAAAATGCAATACTTTGAAATGCAACTAAATAAAAGCGCTCGTCGATTTTCTTTAATCTCCCAGAATTAAAGCGGATTGCGTGCTCTAACTGAATCTGTAAAAACATGTGGTATTATTTTTGTGAGATCGGAGTTACAAAGCCGCCAAAATGCCCAAATTGACTTTCCCGCGCATCCACTTAAATGAGCGAGCATATATCTATTGTTGCCATTGCCATGATCTTTATGTCTTGAGTATGTTCTCTCGTGCTCACGAAATATCAGATTGAGAGATATAGAGATGATGTGTTGCGTTGAAGTGCAAGTTTGTAGATATGCGCGTTTGTAGTCATCGTGGTATTGTTCCTGGCGAAAGCAGTTATGGGAAAAAGTTCGTCTATATGCACACTCGGGTCGGGCTTTCGCATGCAACCGTTTCTTCAGCCCTAATGCACACAGTACGTGAGACAGGCATTGAAGGAGGACTGGGTCCGCGTAGGAAGTGTCCTGGAGACGGCACCAACGATCTCCGCCTTCTTGCGCCTGGCGTAGGACGTCCGACAATGACGTTTCCCTTCATCGCCATCTTCAGAGGAGAAATTTCTGTTAAGTAAATGACTAAGTTTAGCTCCTCAACAGCATGTTGCTCAGGAACCAAATTTCTGACAGACACAGATGCATTTGTGCGTTTTACGACGACCTGCTTGAAGAGGCTGAAGCAGTTTCCAAGACGGAGAGAATTTCTTCTGGCACAAAGCTTATGAACAATGTGTTATCCAAATCCTCTATACTCCGAAAGTTCCGCTTATAGCCTATATTTTTCTTGTGCTTGTTCAGATAGCGCTAAAATTTCGTCTATGATGGACAACGCTCATCTGCTTATACGCCGCCACCTCCTAAAGCAGCACCCAGACCAGCGTGTCGTGAACGGATAGTTCCCTCCCCGTGTTCGTGGTCGTGGCTTGCCTCGTCGTTCCAGAGCACTGTTATATTAACTAAGAGTCGGCTCAGTATTGGTGCGCGAACGTTTATATCGTCAAGGACGTGTGAACAGTCCGTTGTGTGCAGCTTGTGGCTCCTGTGAAACACTTGAGCATCTTATAATACACTGTCCCGCGTTTGCTACGCAGCGGGCTTTGCTGATTAAGGAATATAAATTCCTCGGATTTAAATGCGCGACCATCGACGATTACCTCTTTCCGAGAGGTTGTGCATCTCGACGCGACCAGGCCCATCGAGCTCTGCTGGCCTTTATGGACCAAACAGACCTGGCCACCCGCTTATAAGCGCTTTGTGTGTGTGTGTGTGTGTGTGTGTGTGTGTGTGTGTGTGTGTGTGTGTGTGTGTGTGTGTGTGTGTGTGTGTGTGTGTGTGTGTGTGTGTGTGTGTGTGTGTGTGTGTGTGTGTGTGTTTACCTATTTTTGTCCAAGTCTTCGTCAATTTTTTTTCTTCACTTTCCTATCTCCTTTCCTCTTTTTCTCCTCCTAACTTCCTTTCCTCTGTTTCTTCCCTCCTCCCGAAAGAGCAGACAGGCGTTGTGCCCCTCCTGGTGGCAGTTGCCAGCTTGCTCTCTCCCTCTTTTCTTTGTGTCCTTGTGCTTGTATGTATGCGAATCAAATAAATAAATAACGCTACCTGAACGTGAGCAGAAAGAGATTTCTAAGATGATTTCAATATTCACTACATTGTAATGAATTGGAGCAGGAACGTCAAGGAGACTGTGCGACTAGAATTTCATATTAGCGTGATTTTCTAGCCTCTATAATACCAAGCCCCTTCTTGTATATTTGGCCTAACGTTTCGCTATTGAAATTCTATAGCTTACTAACATTGCTGCGATTTAATATGAGCAGAAGTTTCTAGGAGCCTAACAAGTGCAGTGAGTGTTGCTAGCCAGAGTACATATAACTCGCCATACGAATGTATTAACTCCACTTACAAGCGACAGATTATCGGAAGGTAGTGCAGAGACCAGCGCAGCAACCCCCTTATCGCCCCACTGGTGGAAGGATTCCGGTCAAGGGGGAACAAGTCGCGGTGTCTCGATCAACGCCCAACTCAGCTGAGAAGCAAAAGACAAGCACGAGACGCGATTAAAACGTCATCCCGCTTTTTTTTTCTTTGCCTCATCGACGCAGCTTCACGCTTAGCCAAGGAGTATGCTTCTAAAGACAACCCTGCTTAAAGACTACGGCATGCACGCGCCAGCCAAGAACATGTTCTTCACTGCCTCTTCCTGCTGCAGCGTGCAAACGCGTTCATTGCGAGCGACGCCAGTGATTCGGTCGATACAAGCGCGTTGAGGCTTCGACGACAACGGACTTAAACACGTCCGCGACGATTACTGTCGTTCGCGTCGAAATCTTGTGGGCGTGGCCTGAGCGACGATTAAGACATCACAGCTCAAGCATGAATGCAGCGGTGCACATCTCGTGGGAACATTCCAGCCATGGCTCCACGTGGCGAGTAACTTGGACAGGCGCCTTTGCGTTGCGCCGATTACGTTGTTATCTTATCTCGCGCATGCATCGTCGCCGGTGTCCTGCGCTTTTGCTCCACTGAGCACTAGTAAGTGTATAAGTTGTCGGGCCAAAGTGTCGCAAGATGGCCCCAGGCTACTGGAGCTGCCCTACAAGGAACATTGAGTTGTGCGCTCTGAATAGGTACGTTGTAGGGCGTAGTAACTGTCCCGATTATTTTTGGTTCGGCGTGTTTCAGCTCATAGGCCTAGAAATAGTGAAGGAGCAAAATTAGGAAAGAAATGTCGCGGTGTCAAGAGCTTCGTCATATGAAAACTTAGTCGAGCAACGTCAGAACAAAATCGTGGATGCGCGTTCGCACGCTTTTTATTACAGGTTCTCAAGCCTCCAGTCTGGCATACTTACGAAAGCCATATGTCAATCAATCAATCAATCAATCAATCAATCAATCAATCAATCAATCAATCAATCAATCAATCAATCAATCAATGAATGAATTAATCAATCCAATCAATCAATCCTTTATTTCCAACAATGTGTTACAATTTGCTGAGAGTCCTTCAAGCGAAAAGCTGTTGCAAACAGCTTGAATGTGCCTCAAGGCCTTTTATAACAGCACAGCAGTCCAGTCAGTGTGCAGGAATCTAACTCTTGTATAGGCGTTTATAGGTGCAGGTTGTATATAGTAGTTAGAGTACATTAAAATCAGCTGATGTTTAACAGCACCGAAGTGACGTGCACTCATAAACGAGATAATTCGTTTCAAGGTTGTTCTTAGTTTGTCGTTGTGATGACATTGCAAGGGTTGAAGCATACGTAAGCGGGGCGTCATGGGAATATGCCACGCGGAAACCCTCATGTAATGAAGGATAACCAGGAAAGAAACAGCTGTTAACGACTCTTCGACAGAATTAAGCCGTACTGTAAAGCCATACGGTTTCCTACAAAAAAAAAAACCGTCATGAAACTGTTTTCATAGGTATTATTTTTTGTTCGCGTGAATATTCCACAGCACCACCACCTTTTAAAACCGATAGCTCTAGGCGGAGTATAACTGTAAGAGTTTGTGTTGATGTTTCTTCTGGCACGTTGACGATCCTCATGCACCTCTTTGTCCCAACTTTGGATCTTCAGCATCTACGTCAGAAAAGGCCATGTTGGCACTTTCCATTGCTTGACTGTAGGAAGAAATTCCGGATCACGATGCTTTCTTTTGAAGAATACCTTAATCGGTTTTTTCTTGTAGCTTCGCGTAATTTTCAGGTGGATGACAATGATTCCCTTACACAAAAGACACAGCCATGAGGGCAACATAACGTGAAAGTTGCAGGGTTAGCGGTGGTACAGAGCAATGTTTCCATGATACTACGCCATGGCTGTGCTTTCTAACCGGCCTCGTGAATCCTCACAAGACTGGTTAGGTTTAGACCGAAGTGTTTAGACTTCGAACAAAAAAGATGAATGAATGAATGAATGAATGAATGAATGAATGAATGAATGAATGAATGAATGAATGCAGCGTTTATTTGGAAACCTTGTTTGGAAACCACAGCAGTATGCCCGAGTAACCCTGCACATATTGCTCGTTGGCTACGCGGCGATTTCGATTTCACTGCCAGGCCGACGCGACCAACAAAGCAATTCGTCTGCTAACCAATCAATCAAACGAACACTAGCTTCCCTTCTCCCATTGGCTGTCACTCATATTGTAGTCTCCATTCGATTGCTCAAAACACGACCTCTTCCTCTACTCAGTCATGGACGTAAAATAGAATGTCCTGTCTTCCTGCCGCCCACCTTTCAACTAGAATACACTTTCTCTTACGCCGAACGTCAGCGTTTACTGAGTCCCCGCCACATTCCAACGTCATGTTCCTCTCTTTCTCAGCAACGCGCCTATCGTGAAACGTACTACCTGCACTGAACCCCTGCTTAAGCAAACAAGCCGGCCCCAAATCTTCATCCAGGCCGCTTCTGTTCTTTCGGATTTGACACGCGCTGCTTAGAATAACAACGTGAGGGGGGGGTGAAGTATAGGGGTAGCTCCTGATGGATTCCTACGGGCTGACCAACATTTATACGGTGGTGTCTATACGATAGCTGTACCGCTGGGCGCTGCCGCCGTCCATGCATATGCATATCCTGACACGCTAGCCGCCGTGTTATGGTGTCTTGACCTTCGTGACAGGACAAGCACGACAGGTTGCAGGGGCCGCGACGCGTTGTGTAATTTAACCTTCCCTTTTTTCTCGACGAGGGAGGTGCGACGCACGGGCGCGGCAGCGAGCACCGCGGTGCATGCGCATGTGTCTCGTTAAAACAGTGCAATGAGGGGCGAGCTGTAGCTAACCAGAGTACAACAGAAAGAGGGACTATCGGGAGGTGGGAATAATATCGGCCCCCTATTTAGTCAGCCACAGCTTTGGCAGCACTGCACAGTTATAACGACTGTGTGTGCTACTGCGTATACGCCGTCAGTGCAATGCCATCCGATCTGCATCCGAGCAAGTACAACGGAAAATATGAACAGCGGAAAGGGCGACAAATGTCGAATATAGCGAGGGTCCTCAGTGTTTGCGTTGTTTTTAAAGAAATATCTTGGCGTTGACTGCAGTACGCGGCACTTCTTCACGAAGAATTCAACAATTTTGCTTGCAAACGGCTCTACAACCGTCGACAATTACGGCATGTTATCACGTGGTTATTCGATGTTACCAAACAGCTATGACAACTTGTACTGGTTATCCACAACTGATATTCCTTACATATCAGGCGAGCAAATAATGCCGGATATTCTATTTAAAATACGGAAAGTCTTCTTGCGAAATACGTGCCAAAGCACACCAGAGATCACTTTGAAGCTTCGAGGGAATGAAAAAACATGTAAGCCAGAAAACGGTGAGCATCCTCTTCTTCTGGTGCACGTCACGAGAGCCATGTCAACCTGTCATTCGTCGCTCGTGTCCAGCTTGACACTTGGCGTCTTCACTCGACAGGTGCGTACGCTCCCTCTCTTTGTTTTAAGCGAACGTGCCAGATTTCTTTCATAGCTACAACATGCATCGTGACAGAGTGGATCACGTGGTCGCCGTCTTAAGCACGTGCGTAGCTCCTTGCGAAGACCGTAACAGAAGCTGTCCACAGCTTCATCACTTTGTTCGTTTCTTCCTCTTCCGTCGCTTTCCGGTTGTTCTCTAAGAAGCTTTGACCAGCGGCGTCGCCTCTTTAGTTCAGGCGTGCCAAGGGAGCAATCTCCTCAGTCGTGACTGTCGGCTTTTACAGCCGACTGGGCACAAGCCCGGCGCCGCGACGTCTCAATGAACGTGTCTGTTTTTGTATTTTGGCGTCCCTCACAGAGTTATGACCTTTTACCCTGTTGCTTTCATAATCTATCTATTTATTTTTATTTATTTATTTATTTTACCCTCAGGGTCAACAGACATTACAGAGGGGAGTGGTAAAAATAATAACGAACAAGTTTGTAAGTACAAAGAGGCAAAACAATGTTCCTGATTAAACAACAGATTATGATAGGCAAAAAAATACAAAAATATCAAATATCAAAATGGCAAAGAGGAAAATAGAAGGATACATTCTGGTAAAAAATAAGAGGAATGTTTCTCAATATACAACAATCGTTCTCACAATTCAATACAGCAGGTGACAATACAACAGGTGACAGTGTAATGTTCTTATTTATAGAGATACAAATATGGCATATGAGATGAAAACAACTACAAGGTATTAAAAGAATTGGCTAATACAGTCACAAATGTGTCATGATCTGAAATTGTTACAAGCGATGCGGGAAGGCAATTCCAATCATTTGATGTGCGCGGTAGGTATGATTGTCGAAATGATTCAGTTTTAGACGATGGGATGCCAACCTTATGAGCATGATTCAAACGGTGAGAAACATAATGCGGCGAAAGTATTAGCAAATCACGTAAGTATGAATGGTGGTAAAGTTTGTGAAAAAGGGTTAAGCGGAGCATTGTACGACGAGAAGCAAGTGAAGGTAATTTAAGGTTAGATTTCATTAGTGTGATACTCGCGTTTCGATTGTAATTAGAAGTTATAAAGCGAACAGAGTTATTTTGTACCATTTCTAATGAATGCACCAAGTTATTGTGATATGGATCCCAAACCGATGCGGCATATTCGAGTTTAGTGCGAACGAGTGTTTTATACAGCATTAGTTTGACAGAAGAAGGTGATTTTATGAAGTTACGGCGAAGATATCCGAGCATGCGATTAGCGTTACAAACAACATAGTTAATATGAGTATGCCATGTTAGGTTGTTACTGATATGAACTCCGAGGTACTTGTATGAGGTGACACTGTCTAATTGTGTGTTATCTAAGTTGTAAACAGGTAAACTAGTGATTTTTCTTGACACACGCATGAATTTACATTTTTTACTGTTTAATTCCATGAGCCATGTGTTACACCAGTTAAGGACAGCAGTAAGGTCAGATTGAAGAAGAGCGACGTCGTTAGGTCCAGTTATTTCACGAAAAATTACACAATCATCGGCAAACAGATGAACATATGAGGAGACGCAAGATGGCAAATCGTTAATATAGATTAGAAAAAGAAGCGGACCAAGGACGGAGCCCTGTGGTACACCAGAATGTACCGCACATTCTTCGGAATTAGTTCCATTAGCTGAGACAAATTGTGAGCGGTTAGTAAGGAAGTTTTCAATCCAGGTTACATGGCAGGAATCAAGTTTAAGTAGTCGTAATTTATAAATGAGCAGTTTGTGACACACCTTGTCAAAAGCTTTAGAAAAATCGAGGAAAATACAGTCGGCTAAGGAGCTGTTGTCAAGAATGGTGTTTAGTTTATATACGAAAAGTGTTAATTGAGTTTCGCAAGAATATGATTTGCGAAAACCATGCTGCGAATTATTGAAAAATGAGTGCGACTCTAAAAAAAAACGCCAGGCCTGCGCTAAAACCGCAGCACAGTCACAGCGAAAGCTGGAAGAGCGGCGTTTCTAGAGCCCGTTAAGCTCTCTTGGGGCTACAATACAAGTACACTAGAAAGGTACCCACTACGCCATAAATCACAATTTTTGTGAAGTTTGGAAGCACCTACTAAGCCATTATTCGTCATTCTGCGGAGTAGCGAGGCACCAGCTACACGTCTGTAAGGCATTATGTGCACTTTGTTCACGCGACGACTGATGACGATGAAGAATTATGGCTCAGCCCTTTGTAATGGGTTGGAATCTTTAAACGGCCCACCAGTTATGTAATTTGCATTGGGTGACTCCCGGTCGCTATTTCCCTCTCCCGTCATGCTGTATAACATACGTTGACGTGGGAAAGAGACGGGGGGGGGGAGCGAAGAACTTTACTGAGACCCCGAGGAAATGGATCATACGCTTATGGGCTTCCTTGGCAACCAATACAAGTGCCCTTGCGAGGAACCCACTACGCTATAAATCATTGTAATTTTACTGAGACCCAGAGGAAGTGTATCATGCGCTTATGGGCTTCCTTGGCAACCAATCCAAGTGCACTTGCGAGGAACCCACTACGCTATAAATAATTGTAATTTTTTAGAAGTAGGCCAGCAGGAACTCTGCCATTTTTTGTCATTCTACGGAGAGCGTACCCATGTAAGGCATTATGCGCACTTTGTTGATGCTGTGCCTGATGATGAAGAATTATGGCAGGGTCCTTTGTAATGGGTTGGAAGCATTCAACAACCTGCTCGTTGCGCAATTCGCATTGTGTGACGCCTGGTTACAGAATTCGCGTTGTGCTACGCTTGGTGCTTATTTTACTCTTCTACCACGCTATATTGCATATGCTAATGTGGTTCCTTCCCGACATGAAGCCTGTATAGGACCTTTTAGCAAAGCAGTTTCAAGCACCGGTATGGCTCAGAGGTTGAATACTGGGCTCCCACGCAGAGGACCCAGGGTCGAACCTCGTTCCATCCTGGAATTTTTTTCTTATTTAGTTTTTTTTCTTATTTCGAGCGATACTGGTTACGGACACCGGCGGCGGCGGCGGCGGACAACTACGGCGCCAAAAACGGCCGGTGAAATGATCTCATAACAGCTTTCGCTGTAAAAGTTTGCGAGGTGAGAAGCCAAAATGTGTTCTAATATTTTGCATGGTATACTAGTGAGAGAAATGGGTCTGTAGTTTAAAGGAGAGTGCTTATTACCTGATTTATGGATTGGAACTACCTTCCCGACTTTCCACTCAGATGGGAGAACACCGTCGTTGAGAGACTGTTGAAAAATTTTCGTTAGTATTATGGATGAATAACAGACAGTACTTTGGAGGAACTTGACATTTATTTGATCGCTACCCGGTGCCGAGGACGGTTTTAGTGACTTAATAACGCTTGCGACACCATCGTAACTGAAAATGACAGGAAACATATCGTCGTGGTCATATGGTTGCACAAGGGGAGCAGTGGCGGTGGCGGGTAAGGAGGAGGAGGAATAAACGTTTATTGTACGAAACGGTGTCGCGGTGCTAGTCCCGCGTCTACCCTAGGTGGGAGGTCTCCTCATTCCAGGAACCCTCTGGCCTTCGCTGCCTCTTTGGCCCTGGCGACGAGACGTTGTTGTTGGTCCAGGTCCTCTGAGGCGAGCTTGGCCTCCCACGTTTCGAGAAGGTCCTCGTTTTCTTGAGCGGCGTTACTGGCATTCGGCGAAGGCGTTGCATCTGTCTGTATGCTGCACGGGCACGGGCAGGCCATGCTTCCTTACAAGAATTTGTCAAGCAGGACCCACCTGACCTTATAGCACTACAAGAAACAAATACAGAGAACGTCCGGCTACTAGGCTACAACGCCCACGTCCAAACAAAGCGCACGGCAATACTCACAAAAAAGAATCTGACGGTACAGGAATTGGAACCGGTGAACACACCTATCGAACATACCGTAATAGAAGTAATACCAGAAAGGAAATCGCACAAGAGTCTCATCGTTGCGAGCGTGTACAGCCCCCCAAAAGACCAACTGCCAGACTTCGACCTCTTGGTACGAGAACTGAAGAAACGCGCCGATGGTCATCAAGTCGTTATAATGGGCGACTTCAACGCCCCTCACACAGCTTGGGGCTACCATACCACCACAAAGAAAGGCGCCCGAGTACACGACACTGCTCAGCAGCACAGACTAACTCTGTGGAACGATCCACTCCAGACAACAAGGGTAGGAAATAGTGTCTCCAGAGACACAAATCCTGATCTCACGTTCACGCTAAACGTATTCGTCAGCGCTCTGTTTGTGGCGGGTAAAGAAAAATTTTTTGAGAAAACATCATTCAGTATGTTGGAGCATTGGTCGGTCGGTACAGCGTCACCGTTAAGATCGTTAAGTACTATTACATCATTGTCTTGGGGATTGATCACACGCCAAAATTTTTTAGGGTTAGTCTTCAACATCGTAGGTAAGGTATTGGCTAGAAAACTATCTTTGGCAACTTTTAAGGCCTGCACGTATTCGTCAGCGCTCTGTTTGTAAGCTGACCAACGAGCCTTGCTATTACTAAGTTTAGCCGATTTGAAGAGACGCTTCTTTTTGTTAGACAAGCGTTTTAGCTGATGATTATACCACGGTTTTTTTAGGTTGGAGGAGATCGCGTAAGCAGGGATATACTTGTCTGTTAATTCCACAACCTTAGCAAGAAAGATACTCCAGTTCGACTGAACGTTGCGATAGTCGAAATCACTTAAGTAATCATCAAGAAATACAGCAAGTTCATTGTTGATAGCAAGAAAGTCGGCCTTGTTGTAATTTCTTAATGTCTTGATCGTTTTAACCATCTTAGGTTGCTCAAGGCAGACTTTAAACGAGAGTAGGCTATGATTACTTATTCCTGGCAGGCATGTTACTTCAGAAACAAGATCGGGTCGCGTAGTCAATATAAGATCAAGTGTATTTGAAACAGAGGGTGCTATCCTTGTTGGTTCTTTAATCAACTGTGTGAGAGAAAATGTACTGCACAACTCTAAGAAGTCTTGCGCCATAGATGAGTTTGGGTACACTGTGACGGGTACATTTTTCCATAAGAGATTAGGCATATTGAAATCACCAAGTAGGAAAATTGGCAGTGTGGTGTAACGGGAAAAAACACTATTAATTGCATCATGCAAATCACACACAAACGTTGTAGTAAAGCTTGGGGGCCGATAACAAACCCCCAAAATTATCTTTTGATAGGCTAGTGTTACGACTGCCCATACAATCTCCAAACTGGATGCAGTTTGAATGCAATCGGAAGGAAACTTTTTATTTATCGCCAAAAGCACGCCCCCACCCGAACGATTAACGCGGTCACAGCGGTAAATAGAAAAATCGCGTGAGTTGGCAAATAATTCATGGTCTCCGATTGCCGGTTGAAGCCATGTTTCTGTCAATGCGATTATATCCGGTTCGCATGTATCAACTGCTGAATCCAATGAAGCGCGTTTGTTGATAATGCTTCTAATGTTAGTAAAAAGAAAGGATGTATTGAGCAGTTCACGTTTGCTGACCCTGTCGCGTTCCTATTTCACCGAACGTTTGGACTGCCGGGTACCAGATGCGTGCTGCGAAAAATGTTTTGTATTGCCAGCCGTAGCTCTGGGTGCTTGCAATGACTCGACTTCTTTTACACATTGGTTTATCGAGTCGTAGATGTACTGCTTCTTATTCATGATCAACCTTTTGTACCGCACTTGATATGTGTTTACGCCAGGTTGATTTCTAGCAAATTCGAATAGTTTTCGTCTCACATCACGTGTAGATTCACAGAAATCTTCGGTCACACTTATATGTTTCTCTTTAAGATCTGCTCTCGCAGAAAGCACTTTTTCTTTAGATTTGAAGTCCGAAAACTTAACAATTATAGGCCGACATTTAGTTGGTGCATACGACCCTAACCGGTCAGCGCGCTCGATAGCGTTGTCTGGTAGCACATCAAGCGTACTTGTTAGAATGGACTTTATCTTGGATTCAGATTGTTTCCACGATTCTTGAGAGTCTGGAATACCTCGAAAGATTAAGTTATTGCGCCGGGAACGGTCCTCCTGTTCATTTAGGCGAGATTCCAAGTTCTCAAGGTGGTTATCAAACGACCTCACCGACGCCTCCACGCTATCAACAGCCTGCTCTAAGTGCTCGATAGAATTAGTTTTTGCCTCTAATTCATCAAGCCTCTCCTGTATCGTTGTAATTTGAGCTTCGATTTTCTTTTGGCTCGTCCTTATTTCTTTCACGTCGGTTGCTAACGTGTTCTGCACTTTGGCTGACTGAGTTGACTGGGCATGAAGGTCCTTAATGAGGTTAAATATGACTGTCATCTTTTCAGAGGGATCATCAGGCAATGAATCCATATCGAGCAAGGCCTTAGTACGCCTGTCAGGGCCCGGATTAGCTTCAATATCACCAGAAAGAAGTAACAGGAAAACCATCGAAAAACAATCGCATGCAATGTCGGCAAGCACTTCCGGGCACGGAAGCAGAACCAAACACCGGTTATCACTTTTCTTAGCATACAGGGAGCATGGCTTACACACCTGTAAAAGGCAGAAGCGTGGAAATTGCAGCATGCTGTCTCGGTGCGTGCCTCCGTGCCCACTGAAGAAGCTGTTGCAGCGCCACCCACTTAAGTCCTGTGCTGGTAGTGACGTCATCGTAGAAAAAGGCCAAGGTCTATCCAAATAGGTCGCGAAGCTTCGGGCGAAAAGCGGTTCAGATCCTATTGTCAGCGACATCAGCATGGGGAGTTATGGGAGTAGCGATTGTAGCGCGACTAGGTGTGGTGGGAACAAACACTAATAACAAAAAACCTAATTTCATTCAACAACAAAATAATATTTATATTTTATGACCGAGATTTATTTCAGAATAACATTTATTTAGATCCAGTGTACAAAGAATTCATGAAAATGTATATGCATTATCAAAAATCTTCTTATTAGCGCCCTCTAAAGAATGACACATGCCATTGCTCTGCGACGCAGTCCTTGTGTTCGGAAAGGCGCGCGTAAAGTTCGTCCTGCGGCGACACACCCCCTCAGGTGTGCTGGCGTTTCGCACTTGCATGCGTGCTGTGAATTATTGTGGTGAGAATTTGATTTTTGTGTGCGCGAAGTTGCGATGTGCGTTTCATCATTGGTGAACGTGTTGGCTACGGTGTTCAACGGACAACGGCACGAGGCGGCTAACATTTCACGCCGAACGCTTTCCTCGGTACTAGCGGAAACGATGTGGTGTTCCAAGGATGCAATAGCAACACGCGTACGCCTGGCGAGCCCTCTCTTCTAGGTAAGACACCGGGGCAACGGTTCGAAGTAGTGTGCTTGCTGGATTTTCATGGATCAGTATTCCTGCTGCCCGGTTTCCTTCGTGAACATGCGGTACCTACTATATTTCCGGTTATCGGTGAGCAGATCGCTAAGTTATCTGTCGCGCTACGATCGCTACAATTCGCATGTCTTGATACGTTACACGTAAGGTTAATTTATCGAAACAAAAGGCAAAACATAGTGCACGTAGTGTACGCACCTTTTGTACTTATGACATTTGTTGCTCATTGTGTAGGGTGTGTTAAATTGCTTTATTGTGACCATTGAATAAAACTGAAATATCATTATTTTGGCGTGACCAGGCGTCATTTCTTCTCGTTAGAACTGAAGCACGCATGCAATGCGCTCTTTAAGTCCCCTGCGCATGTGCGAAGCAAATAAGCAACGCTGCAAATATGAGATGTACGCTGCTGCCTACGTTATTCACGCTGTGGAAGATCACACGAACGCAGAATAAAAGCTCAGAGAATAAAGTTTCCTGGTAAAACCAAGGCGAATTCCACGACGGTACACTTAAACACGGCTGTTTATTCACGGGTCGATACTAGTTTAGCTAGCGTTGGCTTCAAGCGCATTCGCCAAGGGCTTGCCGGCTCGCTGTAGCGCGAGTCCTTAGTGATCAGGGGCCTAGGAAAAATATTTTGAGGTCAAATTTCGCGCTAGTGCCAACAAAATGACGTCACTTTTTTACCGGATATTGCGTCACATCCGCTTTATTTTTTGTTCCGCCGGAAGTGTTCCCTCCTCACACAGATGGCGCCAAGCCCCATGAGCAGCTGATGAGCAGCCATTTTCTGAACGTATGGGCTTCTATGGAAGCTTCGCTACCATTTACATTTACCTTGAAAAGGCCATGAGCAGATAGTTGGGGCGACGATGCTTGCATCAGAGCTTGATTTCTTTCCGTGCTGGAAGTCAGGAAGCTGGTAACCACGATTGCGGGGCGGAAACCGCCATGCTCGCGTGGAACACGGCGAAGCTTGCAGCGATGGCTGCAGCACCAGGAGCGAAGCCAGGTAAGCCTGTAAAAGGCAGAAGCGTGGAAATTGCAGCATGCTGTCTCGGTGCGTGCCTCCGTGCCCACTGAAGAAGCTGTTGCAGCGCCACCCACTTAAGTCCTGTGCTGGTAGTGACGTCATCGTAGAAAAAGGCCATGAGCAGATAGTTGGGGCGACGATGCTTGCATCAGAGCTTGATTTCTTTCCGTGCTGGAAGTCAGGAAGCTGGTAACCACGATTGCGGGGCGGAAACCGCATGCTCGCGTGGAACACGGCGAAGCTTGCAGCGATGGCTGCAGCACCAGGAGCGAAGCCAGGTAAGCCTGTAAAAGGCAGAAGCGTGGAAATTGCAGCATGCTGTCTCGGTGCGTGCCTCCGTGCCCACTATAGAGGAAATGAGATGCATCTATCTATCTATCTATCTATCTATCTATCTATCTATCTATCTATCTATCTATCTATCTATCTATCTATCTATCTATCTATCTATCTATCTATCTATCTATCTATCTATCTATATCTATCTATCTATCTATCTATCTATCTATCTATCTATCTATCTATCTATCTATCTATCTATCTATCTATCTATCTATCTATCTATCTATCTATCTATCTATCTATCTATCTATCTATCTATCTATCTATCTATCTATCTATCTATCTATCTATCTATCTATCTATCTATCTATCTACCTACCTACCTACCTACCTACCTACCTACCTACCTACCTACCTACCTACCTACCTATCTATCTATCTATCTATCTATCTATCTATCTATCTATCTATCTATCTATCTATCTATCTATCTATCTATCTATCTATCTATCTATCTATCTATCTATCTATCTATCTATCTATCTATCTATCTATCTATCTATCTTTTCTTTGTTCCTTTCTTCATGTAGTATAGCGACTGCTATAAGCAATTACTCGGGATAACCGCGTCACGTCGTCAGGAATCTGGCCACTGAAGGTAATGCTTGCTCCGCTGTAAGTGTTTGAGTGGCAATTACGCCGATGCGACACGAACTGAAGACGGTGGCAACAAGAGTACGGGCGTTACTTAGCCCTAAATTGTCGCGTTTCAATCCGCCAGGACCACTGCGTATCGACGGGGGCGGAGGGGTTTGGGGGTTCAAACCACCCATGAAAATATTTTGCATGTATGTATCCCCACACATGCAAACGCATGCACGAACATACCAAAAGTAAGGTAGAGCCCCCCTCCCGGAAAAATTTCTGACTACACTATTGGTGAGCACTGTACGACCATGTTCAGAGACAGTCACATACAATGAACCCCCTGATTCTGGAAGCCGTTAAAATCTCTAGCATTGTCTTCTATAGAGGAAATGAGATGCATTTGAAGCGGGGCACCGTCTTTTAACGCTGGTGGAATGCGCTTTGCCGGCGTCTCTTTGCGTTTCGTCACTGAGCGTTGCTACAAATCGTGAAGGAATGATCGGAAGCATTCGCACGCGAGCTCGAGCGATGCGGCTGCCGTGTTGCCTCACGAAACGGTCGCGGCATGATACTGCGTGCCTGTCTATTCGTTCTCGCAGGGACGTGCCGACGCTGTTGTTGGCATCCGGCTTGCATCAACATGATGGAAGGCGCCGTTGCTTTGACGCAGGCGTCTGTATGCGTGTCTGCACGCACGAGCCGTCGAAGAATGACGGCAGTGCACGCGGGATTTCATATAGTATATACAGACGACTACTGTGTGCAGCGAGAAGTTTCATCGCTTTCGCTTTTCGTCTTACGTGTCTGCCACCGTTCGCGCAACAAGGTACCGTTTGTTCGAACCGAAACGTTGTGCAAATGCACTGACGGCTGTTCCACGTCGGGCCTCCTCATGTCGCTTGTAGATCTGGTGAGCCGGAACCGCTGTGTGTTTGACTGAAGACGAAAACATCGATGCGGTTTCGGCGTTGTGTTCACATGAGTAATCAGTACCGTTCTCAGGTTTATCGCAGTCTGAAACTACTAAGAAACTAAGCTTTCATGAGAGAAGAGGTTTTTCTCTCCCAGTGCGAGAAAATAATTTCACGTGTCATTACCAAACCATAACACTCATGTTCGCCTCAGAATCATTATCCATAACTTTTCACGGGACCTCACCGCCATGCGGTGTCAGAGGTTGCTGAACGCAGCGCCATTCTACAGTGGCGTCTCAATTTCCGAAGGAACGGTGAGCGCGAGCCATGCCTGCCCCCGTGTAATAATAGCACGCGCCGTTGTTCAAAGAGACGATGGGCGGACGTTTCGGCTCTCTTGATTTTCGCTTTCCCTCGCGGCTCTTGTGCACGCGTGTACGTAAAACGTGCAAGAGGCGGCTGTGAAAGCGGCTCCTGAAATATTCATTCCGGGGCGTCTGGCGTATCGAGATCGGGATGGAGATATACAAAGCAGGCGTAGCGGAGGAGGAGAAGAAGAGGGGATGCGCGCCTTAGTGACGACGTTAGCTGCCCTCAGGCGTGGACTGCGCATGCGTGAGCTCGCATCTCTAGCCGCTTTGCAGGACTCTTTAGCGGCGCAAGCAACGAGTGACACTGCCGTTTCTCTTCCAAGCACTTCCGGTCGAGCACTTGCTTCAGGTTTACTCAATATTCAGAAAATGTTTTAAAAATTAAAAAGTACGAAATCGATGGTTCTGGTTCAAGTTAAGAGTTATATTCAATACATACTGGATGCAAGCATATCGGAACACAAATTTACATAAGATATGGGCCAATTAACTGCCACAATAGAAACCCACATGGTCACTTATGCATTCATCTAAGACGACTCGATGGTGAAAGACATCATCTTTTTCTTCTCAGTCGATGTGTCGATCGTGCCCCGCCACCCTCTGAAAGCTTTCTGCTCCTAACGTAGTTTTGCACTGCCTCCAGAGTCGGAGGCACCTCGGCTGGTTTCGCGCTGCCTCCGTGAGCGGCACACCTTCGACCAACCAAGGATGTCATGTGACGACGTCAGCATTTGACGTCACGTTATTTGACGTCGCAGTGAATTCTTGACGAAGCCAGGAATTCTGACGCTCTGTGATATCATGATGACGTCATACGGTGACGTCATCGGGACGTCGGTCAATATTGGCGTTTGGTGTGGCACCATGGCTTTCGGCTTAATTCATGAAAATGAATTGAACGAGTTCATTGAAAGAGCAGACGCTTTCCTTGCGAGCAGCTGGGATCGTTGCTCCACCTGGCGGAGCAGATCTCAACCACGCGCTTCTTTCTACGTGGCTTCCGGGATCCGCGTCTGCAGTGCAACGAAACAGGAAGTTAACTAAAGGAGTAAAGCAGGGCACACGAAGCCGACGTTCGACTGCCACTTCTAAAGAACTATGTCAAGGATTATGTTCGCCTTCAGATTTTTTTACGTGCAGGTTGGTGTCTCGAAAGGATGCCTCGCGCGTGCGCATGTTTGCACTTCGGGTATTCACTGGCGAACAACACGCTTCACCTTGACAATGAAACAAAGGAAAGTGCATCAGGGAAATCCGACGCCTTGAGTCCAGGGACGTCATACGCTTCTCAACGCCTACGTCCTGCAAGGTTATATGTAGTTTGCGTCAAGGCATTTCATGTATATTTACGAAGACACAGCGCACAGATATAACTATTGGGCAACTGTAAGCAGTCGTGGTTTTTCTCAATGCCCTCCACCTTAGATGAGTGCGTGTGAGCTCTAGTGGCACAGTGTACCTTCGGTACAGGCGTTGCCTTCTAGGGATTCACTCGCCAAAACCACATGTAGCTTTGCTGACAGCAAGGATTTGTCATCCAGCACTAACAAATACCTCTTTTAAAACACAGCAAATGTTAATGACGATGATAGAGATCGATGTCGCCACCTTTTTTTGGATCGGGGTGGCGATACATAGTAGTCTAGCCTCTTCGAATTGCACAACTGTTATCTTATTATTGTAAATTAGCCTTCTGGTACGCCTGCTTTATGTAGTAAAGTTATTTCGTAGTAACTGTAGATCTCCATCACATCGGACATGCAAAACTCGCTTAAATGAGAGCCTTTTTTGTTATCATATGGTCTTACCTTTAAACTTTTGCGCTCTGTTAGAGGTTTCATAATTTTAATTATACTGGTTGCAAGGTTGCAAATACGTCACGCCTGAATATGGAAGTACCGTGATTGAACGGCCACACAGAGAGAGATTCCATAGAAGGAAGCTGAATTGGGACCTCTTGTGTGCGATTACAGTTGCGGATATGAACAGCAATGACAACATATGAGATTTCCGATCTCAAGATGCTGCTGACTGCCGTGACATAGACGATAAAACGAAGGCAGCGCTTCTATGCAGTGATCAAGTCCGTGGCTATGTAGAAATTATGGATACTGAAAATTACAAAAGTTGATGTATTTTTTTAGAAGAAAAAAATCACAGGCAGCTGATATAAAGATAGTACAATTAAAGTTTTGCAAAACACAAATACACATTACAAAGAAAACGGTGCGTTTCTTACGTGTTGGTGCAGCCTGAGAGGATCGAGATGCTTCGGATGAAAGAAATATTAAAGCTCAACGGCTGCACTAACTAACTAAGCACCGACGCCGCCTTCCTATTAAGTGAAACGTGTTTAAGTGTTACGCGCATAGACACGGTGCGATGGGGGCTGTCCCTGCGCCACGCCATACCCGTCGCCTGCGTAATACGTCGGAGGCACCGCAACTCGCACTTCGGGGGCCGGCGAAACTGTCACCGCGAGGAGGCCTGTGGACACCGAAGTTCCTCATCTTGTTATTAGCCCCCGTGCCGCCGGCTTGCTATAATTGCGAATCGCGACAGTATGTCGCCTTCAGCTTCATAAGGAGGCCTTAAGACTGCAGGCTATTAAGAGCAGGATCCAGCGTGAAAGAGTGGAAAAGGAGAGTGCACGTAGAGGTGGAGAGACCAAGGGGGTGACGTGTTATAAAATGCAGCTGTGAGTAGGTATATGCAAGCGTATAAGATACCGCCACCTTGTGAAGCCTTACGCTGTGTGAACGGCCATTACTGGCGGGCCGAAGAACAAACAGCTCTAACGAGCCGGGGGTGGAGACGGTGAGCACTAGATGGCGACGATAAGGATTTCCGCATGTCCGAGGAGTCGCGTACGCGGCGACGCCTTACGGCGACTAGTGGAGACACACCAGATCCTCTTGCTCTCCTCCCTTTCTGGCTATGCCTGTGGGACCCATTCCGGGCTGTCACGCTGCTCTGTAATCATGCACCCTCGCCTGCCACAGCTACTCTCAACACAGCGCGGCTAGCAGAATAACAAACCGCTTAATATCATAAGGATAGAGGGAAAGCTGAAGACCGGCGAAGGTGTATACCTTGAGTGTGTTCATACCTCTACCCATGTTAAGTACTCCCAGGCGGTGGATGACAAAAAAAGAAAACACAACTTTAATCGGTCGTAAAGCAGCGTATGTAGAAAGCGATAGCTCGTCTTAAGCCAGTTACCCTTCTTTAGGCTGGATGATATGCGCTCGTATTACGGACCGATCATCGGCGCGAGATTTGTACTCGCGGGTAATTGGCCATCTTCTAGTCTCTCTCTCATTCTCTCCCTAACCGTTTATCCTCCTTTCAGTCGCCGACTATTTGCTTCTACGTGCACCCATGAAGTGCATGGACACACGTGTGCACCCCTAGCATGTTTGCTTTTGAGGACGAGCCGCAATCAGTGGAGTAGCTCATTTCCTACGAGGGAAGGAAAAACGCAGATAAATGCAATAAGTAAGAGTATAATGGCTCATGCCGATCGCTCGTGTGTTCTATTCCTTAGGCTCCCGAAGGTGTGCCCATACGCCCGACAAGACTTGCACAACACGAGAGAGAACGTGTGCTTGTTTATATCATAAAACGTTTCGTCAAATTTCTTGATATTGCGTGTGCTTCTGCGTGTTGTGTTTATTTGTCATCTTCTGATCTCCTTATTCTTTTCTTATAGTCGTTCTTGATCCTTGCGTCGTAGTAGGGTAGATCGGAGTAGAATGAAAGCGAACGCGACGCTTGACCCTTCAATTAGCCACCGGCGTCGTTCGAACAAATCGTGACGCTTCCTCTTCATCCTCAATCACTCATTAGCTTCTTGTTCGGCTGGTAGCTTCGATAGTGTTGCCGGTTTCCACCATGTGTTTCTATAGCCTGCCGGTGGTACTAGCTGCTGCAATCGGTGTGCACAAGTTAATAGGAGGTTTGATCGCGGAACCTTTCCGTCTACAACTGTCCCTGTGAGAATGGTGTCTTCGCGGTTGTCAATAAAGGCCTCTGCTATTGATCCGTGAATGACCCCAGAACGACTTACTATTTCTGGAAGTCAATCGGTAAATGAATGCAGAACAAGCTGTTGGTTGGGCTTTGTCCTGTCGCCTTGTTTTCTGTGCCCGTTGTGTTTACAGCTAGCTTTTCATCTTCAAGCATGTACCAACTGGCCCAACCCTCGACATTGTTGAGAGACTTACAGTTGGTTTTTCGTCATGTAACTGACGAAGACGTCCCCGGGACAGCGCCTAGCTTCCTGCCTCATCGTGGTGATCGATTCATGTAAGCACTGATCTTATATAGACCGCATGACCCAGATGGCTGGGTAGCAAATTAGTTTATACAGTGTTCATGTTCAATCTACCAATCTCTCAGTTAGCGATAGCCTTTAGCTTAACGACGTTGGAGCTATATACAAACATGTTGTTTGACAAGTAGCTGAAATTCCATTTGGATTAAGTAGAATTCGCAGGCTTAGCTTTAAAAAAAAAATACGCTACATATCTAACGCAATCTAGCATTCTAAGTGATGAGGAGAATTGCTGGAGTAGCATTGGACGCAAAACTCTGTTGTTGCGCATGTTCATGCAGTTGTCTGTATTCGCAAAAACACTGGGAATATTGCGTTGAGAATGCTGACGAATGTTGTGAGCACACAAAAATTCACCGGCGATTACTATACTGCCTAATGAGAATTCTGAGCGTAGCTTCGTGTTGGGGCAAGGCCAACTGTGTTTGAAGTTTTGGCTACCAGCAAGGTATCAACTACGTCATAAATCATAATTTTTGTTAAGTAGGAAAGCACCCACTACGGCATTAATCGTCTTTCTGCGGATAAGCGAGGTACCCGCCCCACATCTGTCAGGTATTGTGCGCCCTTTTTTGATGCTGCATGTGACTGATGACGATGAAGAATTATGGCGGAGCACTTTGCAGTAGGTGTGAAGCTTTAAACTACACACTCGTTGCGCAATTAGCATTGTGTGATGACTGGTTGTTATTTTTCCGTTCTGCCACGCTAAGTTACGTAGGTTAACGCGATTCCTTGCACGACGTGACGCCTGTATAGCGTCTTTTTGCAAATGGGTTTCAAGTACCAGCGTGCCTCTGTGACAGACCACTCGACTGCCACGCAGACGGCCCGGGTTCAAATCCGATTCGATCCTGAATTTTTTTTCTGATTTTATTTTTTAATGGGTCTATCGGTTACTTTTCCATGTCTATCGGTTACACAGCGGACGGCGACGGCGACGCCGCTCAACGCAGGAACGGGCGCCTAGAAGCTGCGCTTTAAAAGACGACAGATATCTAACTACAGCCATTGTATGGGCGATTAATCTGTAATGGGCGTGTACCTATAGTTATCTAAACCTATAGTGATCAAGTTGTTGATCCGGAGAGTGTATATGGACTGTAGCTGACTGTCTAAGCTTACGCTTGATACGTTTGCATCAGCGATTGTTTAGTGCTTTCAGAAAAAAACGCAACGAACGTATTTGACTGCACAAAAGGGTAGCGGTTAATGCCTCAATGTGATGAAACCACATATAATAGAACACTGATTATTAAAACGTCTGTAGTTATTGATTTACCATGCGGTTTTCTCAATTACCTCCTAAAGCCATAATATACATACGGAAAAGTCGTGGCTGCTGGCAAACGTACGTATGGCTGACTGTGGGGAAATAGACACACATCGTGCTGTGTCAGCCAAGAGACCATTGGCGACTTATCTGAAAGGTGGAGCCATCGTACATGTCAACACTACTTATCCACCTCCTCCCCTCTCTATTAGAAAAAAAAAAAGATATGGAAAGAAATCTGCCAAAGAGGAAAGAAGTTACTGCCCAGGAGGAGATCGCTGACACTGGAGCCCCCCTGCAGACAACCTTGAGAGTGCATTTCGAAGCACAACTTGGAAGAAAGCTCCGTACTTGCAGTCGCAACAAATTCGCTGACCTTTACTCCGAGAGGCAGTTGCCACATCATTGTGTGAAAAAAAAAAGACAGCGAAAGAAAATAAGCGAGACACATAATTTTCTAGCCGTAATAGAAAGCCTGCGTACACTACTAGGGACACTCGAAGGAACCCCAGTGATCAAAGCCGTCCATTTGCCAACTGACTCCGCCTTGAAAGTCAGTGCAATTGTTGCCGTCTGATTTAGACGGACCTGAGAGTTAAAAAATGAAGAGGGTCGTGCGGGAAGCAACTCCGGCGATGCTTCTTTCGCTTCGCTTTCGAATGGGAGAACGTAAGTTACGAAGCGGGAGGTGCCGTTCGTTGCTCGTATGGTATCCGTTTCAAGGAGGTATTTGTACGGAAACTCAGCGGGACAATGAGGAGGTAAACGCCTGAGTATCGGTTACAACACGAAACGCCCAGGGTGGGCAACAAATTCTACACGTTCTTCGTCCGCTGCTAGACGTCAGTGCAATTGAAATTACGAGAGCATTCTCTTGGTATGCTTTATTTTGAAATGAACCCCGGGAAAGGGGAGTAAAAGCTATGGTCGCGAACTGTGTAACCTATTCAGGGGTGCCAACTTGGGCCTTTACATGTGTACTGGAGTTGTAGGACAGACTCTGACCGATCTGAAAAAGAAGAAAAAAAAAGAGAAAGGTGTAGCTTTGTGTCGTGTTTACGTGTACCTTTTTCATATATACATATTCTGATTGGCTGACACATCAGTCTGTATATCATCAATTAGTTATTTATTGATCAGTCGACCAATACATTTATCCTCCAGATAGTTCTTCGGTTGATGAAGCTATAGTATGACATCTTCGTGAGGCAAGTGAATTTGTGGTGGCGATCGAATGGTTGCATAATGTTTATTGCAAACAAAATACAAGCGTTTAACGAAAGTGACTGTATGTATATAACTGAAAAATGATAATTAGAGGCATCGAAATTCTAGAAAGCTAATTTCTCGTTTATTTTATATGTCGATATAGCATTCTTTACCATCATCATGAAAGTGAATAATAAGAGCTACTTGAATGTGTGAAATGCTGCTAAGAATGTATGATGAAATGAACATTTTTTGGTCCTGGAGAACCCCGATCAGACAACCCCCGAAGGGGGGCCCGCCGCAGTTGCTGGCCGCGCCCACGCCGGTACTGGAAGACCGTGGCCCTCCGCCCGTTCGCAGGCCTCCTGGACTGCCGACAGCTGGACTGAGAGCTCGCGGCTTTTAAGAGATGTGTGAGAGCGTGAAGATCATTGGCTTCTGTCAGTATGTGCACTGCATGCAAGAGAAACTCAGTGCATATGTTTTACATTGGTATTCTGAAGTGGCACTCTGTTATGACTCTGTTAAAGTCTAATAAAGCTCCATGTCATAAAAGAAAAGTCTTCACAGGGCAGCGAGACAGCGACACAACTCCTACGTCTGTCCGTCAAAAACGAGAGGCGTACCCTCCGCACCGCTCTAAAGCAACTAGGCTGAGCTACTTGTAGAAGAACTTAGGAAATCTGTTTCGTTTAGCAGGGCTACACGAGGCCACAAGGACCGTGCTGTGACCACAACACGAGCTAATCCCACTTGTGCATCTTTCTCGTGCCCGAGTGCAGGGTAGACAAGCGCGATCAGTGTAGTTTAACTGGCATGCCGTTCATTTCACTCTCACGTTTTAGCTCCATCAGCAAGAAACGGTAATGTGCTTACTTGACAAAACGCTAGGAAGTCGGGAAATGCACACACATGTAGAAGTGCGTCTCGTTAGTCTTTCATATGGAGACAAGGTCTGCTCTGGCCTCTTCAACCCGCATTTTGTAACGATTGGTTGCATCATTGTTAACGTTATTGGTTGGTTTCGTTCTGTTGTGTCCAACAAAAAGAAACGATACCTCGATCAATTCCTCCCCCTCCCCCCTCTCCATCTCATTACGTAACAGTGTGAGATGTCCCATTTCTGTAGAAGAATGAAGGCCCACCGCGAAGGCCTTGCACGGTCTGACAGGGTGTCTCACTAGGTTAGTCACGTGACTTCAACTACTGTTTTTATCTGCATACTATACCCCCTAGCACTGGCTAGTTTTGGCTAAAGCGTTGCCTAAATTACGGCTAATGTTGGCTAACAGGGACTGAACGATGATTATGGTTGACTAGTGCCGGTCTAACATAGCTAAATCACTGCTAATGCTGAGTCGTGCACACTGTGCGCTGTCGGAAAAACCCCGTTGTCTTCATTGTCTTCATGCAATATAAATCCAACGACTCTGCAAATTTTTTATCACCACTCCGCTCCGTAGCACCGTTACCAGCAAGGCAATACATCGCCAACCCACAGACTCGTTTAGAGAGAGTGAACTCTCACGTGTAACTGTCGATGTCACTGAAAAAAAAAAAAACCAAACAAACATACAAGCAAACAAAATAAGGTACAATGAAACGGGCACCGTTCCCTGTATGAGCTGTTTCGCCCAGAGAACCCGATGGTGCAGGGTGTGGCGGGACTCAAGAGCAGCGCACGTAATACAACCCGAGACGAGTCATCTGGTGAACTGTCCCAACAGGACCGAGCCCCTGCGGGTTCTCCGAGCAGTCATAATCATACCTTGGGCGTGTGCCTTCTTCCGGTCCTCATTACGTGCAATGTACACGCTCACCCGACCTCACCTCCGCCCTTTTTAATCTCCCGTGTTCGTCTCAAATTTCAAAGTACGTCATCAGTGACGCTTTCTCCAGGGTTGGTGTACCGTCGTGTCTTCAATGACATTCACTGCCCACCGGTTCCAGATAGACTATTCATTGGTGAGCGCTGGTACATGTACGTGCGTGCTTGCATGTTTACTTTGCTGTTGAGACTTTTCAGTAGCTTCGCACATGCATATATCACATTTGTAAGTGAGTATTAGATCTCCTTACTTCAAAATAACTACAAAATATTCAAACATTTCTTAAATAGCAATAGTTTGACACTGCGGTTAAATGAAAATAAGCATTCGCGGCAGCGATACTGTGCTTAAGAAGTCAGATTTTCTTCAACGAGGGAGAAAAACACAAACATTTCACATTACCGAAAAATGTAGGTAAAATCACATATTCGGAAACTCTGAATGTACTACCCTGGTTTGGCATCGACACACGAAATGTTGTCCGCAATCTTGCTTAATGAATATATTCAAGGAGAGCTTGGTACCCGTATGTGGCGCAGCAACGCCTATGGCTCAGACAGAGCTGCTTCTCGATTCAAGGTGAGTACAGAAACGACGAGCCAATAAGTAAACAAACATCATGCAAGGAGCGATGTAGCTAAACGTGGAGGGGGGCCTAGAGATGCATCACGACAGCCCCGTGTCCTCGACTGCTAGCATTCGGCCAACGTAAAAAGCCGCCCTTCTTAAGATGGCGGGGAGAGAAACACCAACCTCCTCGGTTTCCCGGAGCACCAAAGAGAAACGCAAAGAATCTGGGTGTTGCGCCGCGCTGGCAAGCAAGCAGGGATAATTGAGCACTGGCCACCACGGCTCGCTGTTTCTTGAAAGCTCAGCGACAGAAAAAGAAACAGATAGTTGGCTCGAAGTTGCGAAATAAATAAGGAACAGGCCTAAATGATTTAACTAGCTTGCTTCACTTTCGAAAAGAAAGCATTTTTTTGCGAGAAAGTGGCTTGCAGTGGAGATCCGACTTCAGGATACGCGGTTAAACAAGCCTATAATGAGACGGCTAGCCTCGACAGAACCGGATAAAACCCAGGTGCAACGATAAGAATTGGAAGCCGGTCTAGTTGTGTAAAGAGGAAGCTGCAGTTGTGAATAAAATCAATTGAGTGAGTGAGATAACAGTATAGTCGAACCGACAGTGTTATTCTAAGTGGAATCGAGGGTTTAGCCACGGAGCAGTGAACCTTCTTGCCGTCTACGCAGCATGTATGACTTGAATGAATGGCAAGGGTAACCGTATCTGGCGTATCGCCTAGCAATGAAGTAACGAGAAAAAAAGTGCATGTGAGTATGGCTGATGGATGATAAGATAAAAAAATGACAAAGCTTGCACTAAGCCGCGCAAAGTATGAAGTCGCGAAACTGAACGATTCTGAAGGCTGATCTCGTTGCTTCTAGGTTGTTTGTAGACCTTAGCTAGGTGATGCAGGTTGTTTCTAGGTTGCTTCTAGGTCGTTGCTAAGCTTTAGCTAGGTGATGCTAGGTTGTTATACGTTGATTCTCAGAGCAGAGAGGTTCGAGTTAAACCACAGACAGTCACCGACACGGCACGGATGCCCAAACTGCAGAGACAGAACCTCGCGCTGAAACCAAGCGTTCGCACCTCTGACAGATCTACAGCCACGTCTACGGGCGCTTCGGGGTCTTCTCTCAGCCACCGTTGTCCTTAGCGTTCCCTAGTATTCTCTCGTTGTACGTATTCGGATTCTTCGTCTCGCCGCCGTCCCTTCACAGCCATTTGTTGTGCTAACTGTTGCTCTCTTCATTTTTAGTGGACCAGTGTTGTATAGTGGAATTTACCCAATATCCGTGGCACGTATACCCGTTTATGATGATGAAGTGGTGAGTAGTGGGATTTACCCCATTTATTTGGCACATACCCGTTTATGATGATGATAGTTTTTGGTTCGCCGGACAAGGAACGATTTGGTTAATAGCTTCGCTGCTAAAATATAATATGACATATGGATCTTCGTTGTCGCCTTGCTGCTGTAACTAGCGGGGTTCGGCATGAACGTCTCCGCAAATCGTGCTGCCATCAGATCAAACTCATTCCAAGTAATATCAAGTGATGCCATTTTAGAAAATCACGTCATCATTATTTTTATGCTACAAGCCTTGCGAATCTCAGGCAAAAAAGGTGACCGTAAATCGCTTCAGTGTGTCCATGGGTCGAAGAATCCTTGCATTGAACATTTGTTAGTAGAGCTGCAAGAGAACATCATTCCATTGTAAATTGTAATGGACAATACAAGTGTAACGCACAGGGAAGGATTCTGTGTTGTCATTTGTTCACGTGAATCCATTGCTGTGCGTTATCCTATTCGGATTATTCTAGAAGATGTTTGTTGCTGTTTACGCAATGCCATCATGCCGCCTTTTTTTCTGGATTTGTTTAGGTGCTGCAGTGTGATTCATCAGATAGCTGTGTACGTTCCACACGAGACAAGAGGCAGTTGTCGCCTCGCTGTTGGGCCAATGTCTCGTTTAATTACATGAACAAATAAAAAAACTGTATAAATGAAAACAGGGAGGCATTCTGACTTCTAGGGCTAATAGTCTGCCACTTGCACTTCACCCTATAATTTCTTCATTGATATTCTACTCGAAGTTGAAAGAAAGTTCGGGTACGGACTTGTTGATTTTTTGGGTCTTCATCATGGTCTGCTTCAAGCCACAAGAGCCCGAGAAATATTGCACGCCCTAATAAAAGTAAGATAAGGCATCCAAAGAAACCGCGCTTCGCGATACGCTGCCACCCACGGAGTGTATGACATATGGGTTCCAAACGGGTAATCTCTTTATCTATGTGGTCGTGTAACTTTTCGGTAGCAAAGATGACTCACGACGTACAAGTGAGAAAACTTGTGTCTCGCTCAGTATACCTCGACGTGTGTGTCGCAGCGGCATCAGCACGAACCGCACGAACCGGTGTCCGGGTAGATTACGGATAAGCATCTTTATGTGGGCATAAGTCGCCCTTAGAAGATGACCGCTGGTCATTCGTATTGAAGCCATGCGCTGGTGTTTACCTACCGCGCGCTCAAATGACAAAAAATTTGTTCGCCTTGCAGAAGCCGGTGGAAGGGAAGCTCTCTCTATGCTTCGCGTTCCTTATAAGTGCGGATCACTTTGGGGGTCCGGCTTGTCGTCCACCCATATATCTCATGTGGCGTGATCACGCTCACAGACAGGCCATAACAACACTAACAATGTACGAACACGGTCTAAAATATTATAACTCGTGCGGTGTGATCACGCTCACAGTAAACCTCTCAATACAGGCAATAACAACACTAGCAATGCACGAACAAGGTCTAAAATAATATAACAGACAGAAATTACCAAGAAGTAATCGCAGTAATAAACTAAAACCGCTAAAAACATTTCGGAAATCTGCGACTGACTCCGGGGTCGCGTAAGAGAGGGCGCCACCACCTTGCCTAGCGAGTGAATGCCCCTCCCCCTACTCTTCGCCGGCGCTGCGTCGCTACATCTGATGGGCGAAACAACCTCACGGAACTCGCTGCAGATGACGCGTATCTCAACTGCCGCAACGAGCAGGAAGTCAGTGAAGCGCAGCAAAAAGTAGCGCACATGTCGCACACCGCGTTTTTCAAATCTCCCTAACAAGATTCTACTCGTGCCGGGGAAACCCTACATGCTTACCCAGAACATTGACGTCATCGACAGTTTGGTGAACGGAGCAGTGGGAACTCTACGAACGGGAGTCGCTGGGTGCACGTGCTACGCACTTCCTCAGGTTTCACAGTAGTGTCTAGGTGCCATACGTTTAGAAGTGCGGAGCGCTTTAGAGGCCCGGGCTGTCATATGCGTCGTAGGCTGTCGTGTGCTCTCATCGCTTGGCGTAACGGAGGCAAAACCACGTATAGCATAGCCATATGGAGTATATTGAGCACGTGCTCGCATCAAGTAGAAGTCTTCTTCCTCTCATTCTTCGAGCGCCTTGATGATGTTACTAAGTGCGGACCACTTTAGGGGCCCGGGCTGTCGTATGCTGTCGTCGCTTGGCGTAACTTAGGCAAAACCACGTATAAAAAACGGAAAGAAAGAGGTAGCAAGCGCGAAATAGAAAGAGAGAGAAAGAAAGGGGGAAAAGAAAAAAAATATAAATAGCAATAAAACAGAAGAGAAACAAAGAACGTCCCCAGAATCAGGAATACGTTACTCAACTAATAAATTAGGAAAAGAAATCGGAACATATGAAGCAGCACTGTACACATACATATGTGGCAGCACACAAAGAATGTCCTTACGGGTGCAAGCATCAGAAACATAGTCCGCCACGTACCCAACATTATCCTACAGTCCTGTACCCAACCCAGAGAAGTTCAAAAACCCACATGAGTATTTCTTCGTGTAAATATACAAGGACGAAACAACCACGAGATATAAACAAGAAACACATTGTATACAGAAAGCAGACAATGTCGTTTATAGCGGGTCCGGTGAGCTTAGCGTTCACTGCAAAATTGCGAAGAACACTCGTAGCACACCTCGAGATACCGGGGCATGGCCATGTTTCAAGCAGAAGCTTCGATGTGAGAATATGTATTAAACAACCACGCAGGCTAACCTGTTCTTTGTCGTGTTCAGCGCGCTCTATGCGCTGGAAAAGTAAATTTTGGAAAAGTAGATTTTAAAGAGTGTTCATGTTAAAGCTTCTTCATCTCTTCTTCGTCTTCTTTCTCTACTATAGCCTTGGTCTTTTTTTTTTTTTTTGGTCCCTCATTCTTTCCACAGTGTCGGATAGAAAAGCGAAAGCTCCTCTTCCAGTCAAGCTCCTCGCCTTCCACCCTCTTCTTACAATATCTCTCTCTCCATCCCGCTTCTCCAATTAATTACCAATATAGCAACAACATCCCGCCAAAACAGAAAAAAAGATCCCTTAACACCACGGCCACTAGTCACGATTCCCTCAAAGCTGCACAAGAGAAAAGATTTCGCAAACGTCGCCATTAAGCGAAATCACGCCCCGATGTGTGTCCGCATTAAGCGGCGACGACCGCGGGGCAATACCGGTCGCTGGAGCGGGGAGTGTCCACATCACGCCCCGCCCCAACTGTGCTCGCGGGATAAAGAACAGTGCGGGCCTTAATTGAAAGCGCGCGCACAATGTGGGGGCGAAACATTCTTCGCGGGTCGCTTGTCTGGGTCAATTGGTCCGACGGGCACTCACGTCTCTTTCGTGCGCCGCCTTATGTGAACAGGATATGTCCGCTGCGGAGGAGAGCGCAATTCGAGGACACGCCCTGCCTGAGTTCGGTTGAACATCCGCCGTGAAGAAAGATTTTTTACCTTTGCAGCCGGTAGGTGCAAAATGGAGTCCTGGATTTGGAACTATGATGTCAGAAAGTCTATTGATAAGGAAACCTTTTAGTTGATGTACTAAACGACAATTCTGATATTGATGGTATGAGGCCTCAGCGCAGGCCGGTTCACGGCTTAAAAAAAAAAAAAAACCTCCTAAGAATGATCTCTTCCTTGGTTGTTTAGCCTATTCCCATTCTTGCCCTACGCAGTATATTGCAGGGTTCGTGTTAACATTTTGTAGTATTTTCCATTGCTATAAATTATTTTACGATTTATCAGTACTCTTTGTTGAAATTCTTGATGTGTTGGGCATCACTGAGCATACTAATGAGTGATGAGGATGGGTAATGTGATAATGAGGAGGAGGGTAAGGAGGAGGGGGAGGGCTAAAGCATAGCATAGCCGTGCATAGTATGATTCCAAAGTTAATGATAATATGGTTCTGCAAAAATAAATTATCTGTCTAAACTGATTGATAGTTTCGTTTTTGTGTCCCTCTTAATTAAACACTTTGAGACGCGTGTCGTTACTCGAGCATGGAGCTGTCTTTTTACCTGTCAACGTGGACTGTCTACGAGGCTGGCTAGAGTGTAAATGCACACATAATTGTTATTGTTCGTGAAAAAATAGTTTAAACACCACGTTTGGAGAATGAAATGCTAGCTAGGCATTGTCCCTGAATAGGAAGCCTTGCACACCCTCTGGAAGAGGTGAGGCAAGCGAATCTTAGGAGAAGTAGCGTTCAGTTCATTTCATCGCGCGCACGCACTGAGTGTGAGTACCTCAGAAGGAAAGTAGATCGAGTCAATAGGTTAAGAACTTCGGAACTATTTCGCTCGTCTCTTAAACTGACTTTGCCTCGTATTTGGGTAGCCGCTTGATCACAGGCATGAAGATTGCTTTAACTCGCCTTTTTCCGGAGCAAGTTCAACTGCAAATGTTGAAATTGACATGCCATTGTCATCATTTATCAAAGAATGCTGATGATATTAAGGCTTCACCGCAGTACATTTCCACTACACGTCTTTTCGTTTTTTACAGACGCACGTCCACTTCGACTCTGAAGACGCGACGATAAATTAAAGCGTGGGAACTGCAAGCCCGTATCCCTGCTCTCCCTTATGCCAAGGCTGAGGACTCAGCTCACGGTAGGATCACCGTATATACTTCTGGTCGAGTGATTCGCCATTGTAACTTAGCGTTCATATTCAGTGACCTTTTCGAAGGGTATAAGCATAGCACAAACCTGAACGACTTCGCTCCTTTCTATAGCCGCGCGTCCTTTCCAGCCTGTGGTGAAAAAGTGCGCGGTGCCTTTGGGGCTATAATAGCTTGTGACGTCACGGTCACGCAGTAAAACCCAACAGCCCAAGACGGGGGGGGGGGGGGGGGGGGAATTAAATGCCGAAGCTTGCACAAAGCCGCGAAAGGCTTGAAACAGCGAAACTGGACGATTCTGAAGACAAATCTGGTTGCTTCTAGGTTGTTTCTAGGCCCTAGCTAGGTGATGCAGGTTCTTTCTAGGTTGCATTTAGGTCGTTGCTAGGCTTTAGCTACGTGGTGCTAGGTTGTTTCTACGTTGATTCTCAGCGCAAAGAGGTTTGAGTTAAACCATATGCAGTCACAGACAAGACACGGGCACGTCGTCGTTGGCGTAGGCTTCCCATCGCTTCGGGGTCTTATCCCAGCCGCCGTTGCCTTTCCGTAGTATTCCCTAGTATTCCCTAGTATTCCCGTAGTATTCCCTAGTAGTATTCCCTAGTATTCCCTAGTATTCCCGTAGTATTCCCGTAGGTTCCTTAGTATTCTCTCGTTGTACGTACTCAGGGTCATCGGCTCGCCGCCGTCGCTTCGCAGTCACTTGTTGGGCTAACTGTTGCGTTCTTTTTTTTAGTGGAAATTGTGTGTAGTGGCATTTGCCCTCTCTCTGTGGCACATACCCGTTTATAATGATGATAGTTTTCTGATAGCCCGCAAAAGTTTCTCTGGCACATACCCGTTTGTTGGGAGAACTGTTACCTTCTTCATTTTTAGTGGACTAGTGGTGAATAGTGGCGACATGGTGAATAGCGGCGACATTGTAATTCTTTATGAGAAAGTGGCGAGCACAGAATTTCCAAGAAAGGAAACGCGAGAGAGTGGGATGACGGTGACTTCCTGGGGGACAAAAAAAAGAAAAGAACAAGAAGAAAACGCTCACTAAAGGGGCAAAGGGTGTTTTTTATATTTTGAGCGTAAGGCACGCGAGATTATGAGTAGGGCTAGTAGTTCTCATGCCAACACGGCATATGTCGTAGGAGACCCGAGTTGAGTGCATGAATGCGATAGTATAGGCAGGGAAGATGACCCGGAAAGAGCAATGCATCGAAATATATTTCGCTGCAACAAAAAATGCTAAACAGACAGAATTAATTGCGCGAATACAAGCAAAGCTGGAGCATATAGAATGAAGATGCGTGCAACATGCGTATAGCCGCGCACCTCTGCTGAGCCTAAAATGAAGCAGGAAGGAGAAGAGCTAGAGCGAAGGTTACGTAGACAAAATGCACGGAGGGAGGTGGGGAGGGGGGTTCGTCATGGTAGCTGAGGCTGCGTCGAGCAATCGCACTTGCGAACAAAGCAATTACGCAGCCCCGATCCTCAACGGACAAACGAAACACGTGTGTAGAGTGGTCTGCGATGCGTACCATGCCCGTTGTGTACTAGGGGATCCATGCCAACCAGGCGCCGTACATACGAAGTCTTCTTCATTCTACATCCGTTTTGTGGTGCCGCCACTCCAACATTAGCGGGTACAATCTCCGTTGGGGTGACTCGAATACTCTTCATTGCGGTAGAGTAACAAAGAGCAGCTCGGAGAGCGAGCACGGCAGAGCAGGAACGGTAGAGGGGCGGGGGGGGGGGGGGGCTCATTCGATACCTGGGTCGACTCCACGGCGGGTGATGGATACACTTATGGGGGAACAGCTATACATTCAACTGCGGAACGAAGTGGCGTATAAGCACGCCAAGCGAGGTGGAGAATAAGAATTGCCTTGAAAATTGCCGGAGCACGTAAGTATGAGTGTGATGGGGCGCAACGATTTTCCTATAAGGTTGAGACATCGGAATCCATTGGGTCCCGCAATCCTTCTGAGCAGGCGATGGTGCGCACTTGGATGCTCGGCCACGGTTAGTGAGGGGTCATTTGTTAATGCGGCGACCGCCTAATGTTGCGAGTGTGTGAGCTCCTTGTATGAGCTGGGCGATAGTCTCTGCGTCAATTTCTGTCGGTGCTGATGAACATAGCGCTAGCGAAACTTTTTGTTTCTTTGAATCTGTGGAAGAAATGCCGGGGCAGGATTTTTCAAACTGACGCCGACGGTAGAACCGCACTCAGACGAATCATTAGCAAGAGTGCAATTGTGTATATTGGTTGTACTTGCCTATCTTGGTTACTTTTTCATATTTCGGGAGCGCAAGCGAAAACATGTTCCCTTAGCGACCGTGCCGTAGCCAGACATTCTTTATACACAGAGGAAAGCCCTATACACAGTGGTCTGTCAGAGTTGGTCAGGCGGGCCCTGCGTCGTATTATCCTACACAGTAGATAGAAATTTCGCTGTAGGCACAAATTTCGCTGGGGTATGGGCGCATGTACCTGGTATGACACCTCCTGGCCACGCCCCTGCTTTGTGACACGTGGAGACATCACGACGCTGAAGACACGTTTTACAGCGTAAGCTGTATATATCTAGGCGAAACGAAAAGCCATTCGCCACATGTTTCGGTAATGGTCTCTATTGGCTGCGCCGTTAGGTACGTCGTTCACTACGTCTCACCCATGCGCGCGCCCCATTGGCTACGCCGTCACTGACGTCATCTCTCTGTCGGACCCAAGCATGCCCGCCATGGCCGACGGATGCTTGGCGGAGGCGGCGAGGAAGCTGCAGTGCCGGCAGAGTTGCGTCACCATGGCAATGGCGCAACGCATTCGCCGGGGCCAGCGCCCGCTTTCGGCGGCAGTTTCCCGAGCGGCACTTCGACTGCGGCTGCGACGTCTGCGACCGCGTGTGGTTCGAGAACAACCTGGCTACGATCGACGGGATCCGGTCTCAACAACGGAACAATGCCATGGAGGTACTGACGCGGTGGTTCTCCAGCTGCTCCCGACGTCGGTCAGTTTCGGGTCTGTGGGACATGCAGGGAATCGCTAATCAAAGGCAGCATGCAAAATTTAAGCCCCGTTAAGGGCTACGCTCACCCACCGATGCCGTCACATTTGCCCAGGCTCAACGTCTTCGAGGAACGACTAGTGGCCCTGCATCTGCCCAAACATGGTCCATTGCTGGCAGGAGCGCAAGAAGGAGGTGTTCGCAGTGACCACGCAACTCGGCAAGCCAACGGCATTTCCAACTTTGTCTGCCCCCGAAGTTCATTAGGACCGCTTAATTGAGCTGCTCGAACGCAGCAGGGTACACGGCGGCGACGACGCAACCCTGCCTCATGGAGGAGATGGCGTTCCTCGAGCACGTCGAACTTTGAAACAATGATCGATAGGTGTGTGCGATATACGTCAACAAGTTCTCCGACGTGATCCTCGATATCCTCAAGGACCGGTAAATTTTGCCGTTCAATCCATACCAATAATTGAGAAAGGCTCGAATACAACGTCGAGATTAACCCACTGCTTAACACCGGGCGGTGATTTTTTGGCATTTGACCGGTTCTACTTTGCATGTTCTAATGCACATCCAAACTAGTGTCACTTAGTAAACACTTGAGTGGAAAGCCGCATTGCAGGAACCCACCGATCGCAAGAGATAGAATATCTGTTGTCATCTGCGTACATCGTCAATATATTATGTAGTCCATAAAGTTACTTGAACAAATAGCCGGGTATTTAAAGATCGCACGCGTTGTGGGAATCGGTTTCATGCGAAGCGGTCAGCGAGTACTTCTATGCTTTATTTTATGGTTTTGAGCCAAGCGTTACGAGGTGGATCGACGTGTTTTTGTAAGTGTACTGGCTGTGTGCACATCGTGGGCTTACCAGGCACGTCGACAGCACTGGCGTTTAAAGGGTGGCTTATGGAGCGACGTAGCGTCAGCCCTCACGTTAGAGTACATACGTCAGTATTATCGAAACTAAGTGCAGTATATGGTGCCATCATGTGAATATCATATGTACCTTTCGTTAATGTATTCCTCCGGGGTCGAGCAACGCTTCAATATCACTTGCGGAATCATGGGAATACAAATTTAATGTTTATTAGACTGCTATAAAAGCGGAGCCAACACTGGAAGCACAGACGTTAATCTGATATGACGCCTGCATCGTAGGGGTACATATGTAGTGTTTGTTGGTTTCTTGTAAAAATAGATAGCCAGCACCACAACCACAGATGACGTTGCGCCGTCATTACGCCTGCATAGGCTGTTTTTCCAAACCAGTTCATAGACCTGGCGTGGATCTGTGGATACCTGATTGCCACGCAGAATGATTGGGTTCGATTCCGGCTGGGATCCTAATTCTTATTCTTTTCATTCGTCGGGTCAACGCTGCCGATGTCGGTTTTTTTAAAGCTCTTGCTTTAAATTACCGATGTCTGTTCTCGCCGTTCCTGTGGAGATATAAACTCTCAATCACCTGTGGCGCATACCCGTACACCGCGGCCCGTGGTAAACGGGTATGCGCCACACGTGTCTGGAGGAAAGGGTTTGACGACTTACACGCCAAGATTTTCGCGTTATTCATGTCATGACCCGACAGTCATATTCGTCAAATCCTCTTACCCTCGCATGCCAATTAGATAGATAGATAGATAGATAGATAGATAGATAGATAGATAGATAGATAGATAGATAGATAGATAGATAGATAGATAGATAGATAGATAGATAGATAGATAGATAGATAGATAGATAGATAGATAGATAGAAAGAAATGCTCAACGTACCAAAGGTTCGCTAATAAATGCTTGACATTTAAAAATGCATAGAAACATGTTGATGATCGCATACACTCTATTGTAAGAAACGCACCTAACCAACAACTGGTAGTGAGCTTTTTTAATACACAACTGCAAGTATCTAATGCCATACAGTCCACCGTCGTTAACACTACTTGGAGCTGAAGCACTCTTGGAGAATTACTGAACAAGGCAACCGTAGTGCTCTAAATTGCCTCCAAACAAGCACGGCTCACTTATAAGGCAGTTCAACGTCCGCTCTACTATGCGTGCTGAACAAAGCCAGACATTGCATTAGGCTGCACGCGGAAAGACCAACTCAATACAAAGACCAACACAATACCTCCTCACAAATACACTTTCAGGCCGTTTCGTTTAAGAGTGTGTACGTTTGGGCTTGCTCTAAATAGCAGCAGAACTTGTCGGTGGTGAAGACTCCATGCGAACGCAAACCATTGGTCCATTTACGATAGGGTGTGAACACGAGTTGAGAACAAAGAAAAAAGGGAGCAATTTTCAATTATTAGGCAGGGTCGGTAAATACTGCGAAACTTAGGCGGCCTTTCCGGGATGGGTAAGCTGTTCGACGCTCGCTTGGCCGTGTTCCTTCCGCGATGACGAACAATGACAACGGATGCGATCAGATTGCGAAAAAAAAAAAAAAGACGAAGAGCATCTGTGACCACTGCTCCAGCAGCTACATCAGCGCATGGTAATTGCCGGCGTGCTTGAGGAGGTAGCGACGAAGAAAATGTTTAGAAAACGAAAGTACAAAAGCCGAGCGTTTCGCATCTCCAACTGCGTTTAGTCCTACCGAGTCAGCTACGAACACGAAGAATGGCGCGACGAATCGCCGAGCATTTACCGCATCCCGGTGCGAAGTGGAGGGGTCCTGAATTCGACACACCATTCCGCCGCCTTCCATGACAGAGCGAAGACCCAGCTATGGTGACCCAGCTTCGCTTCGTTTGCCCATCAGTAGTGCTGAGCAAAGTTGTGTGCACAGAACATGGTCTCACCGTAGTCTCGGATCACTGTAGGAACACGTACAAAAGCCGAAATTGGCGGCGCCTTATTACGTGCTGCGAGAGTTTATCGGCGAAACAGGGTTGCTTGCGTTGCGGTGCCTTCTTTTAATTAAACCCCGCCTGTCGAATTGCTCCGTCTCTCGCGATTGTTTTTGTACGCTCTTCGGCTCTCATCTTATAGACCCCGGCGTGCAACCCAATCCAAGTCAAAGCCAAAAGAACAACCACAGCTTTCGTTCGCCAGCGTCTTCATTTAGTGGGCAGCTCAACGTTCTCGCAGTACTCGTGCATGTTTGTTCTCGGCAACATCTATGTGAACGTTCCACTCGGACCGTGACACATTCGGCCGAAGCCAGAGCGGAAGACGAAGGCTGATTTTCTACAACGCTGCGAACGTGAAACACTGCTTGCCACTGCTTGGCTCCCAGCATTCATAGCTGTTGACGCCATGTTGTTAGTTGTTTTGTTTCGTTTATCTTTTGTTGCGAAGCTTGCTTGCGGAGCGGCGGCGAGTAGGACAGCTTCTGTTTGACGGAGCCAACTTCAAACAATGCAGTCGCGCCATAGAAAGCTTTCTTTAAGCGCCCGACATGCTCTAGACGCTTTCGTCTTGCGTAATTAAAACTACAGAGAGGACGGTGCCTTGACGGTTCTCTAGCGTACGAATGTTTTTGCCATTGGGTGCAAGGTTGGGGGATGGAATTTGGCGGGGCTCCTTTTGCGAATGCAAAACTATTTGTACTGGTCTGGCAAGCGTGAAAGAGGAAAACCTGCGGTGTAGGGGGGATACTTAAGGTGATAATAACCAGTGCCACTGCTTGTTCCATCTTGTCTTTTTGTTTCGTCCTTATTTGCGCTGAAGTTTTCACCTCTAATAATAATAATAATAATAATAATAATAATAATAATAATAATAATAATAATAATAATAATAATAATAATAATAATAATAATAATATTATATTATTATTATTATTATTATTATTATTATTATTATTATTATTATTATTATTATTATTATTATTATTATTATTATTATTATTATTATTATCTGGGGCTTTACGTGCCAAGACCCCGACATGATTACTAGTCATGCCGTAGTGAAGGGCTCCATAAATTTCGACCGTCTGGTGTTCTTTAACTAGCACTGACATCGCACTGCACTCGGCCGTCTACCATTTTGCCTCCATCGAAATGCGACCGCCGCGGCCGGGACCGAACCCGCGGCCTTCGGGTCGGCAGCCGAGCACCGTAGGCATTGCACTACCGAGGTGGACGGCTTTAAAAAAATGACAACAACCAAGCGAAACTTCGAAGACCACAGCTGTCAGTACCCACCTTTCCCGGTCGCGGGCATAGCTGGACATGATTCACCGTTTCCTAGATGACCCAAACACATTGCCTGACCAACCGTGCCTGCCTATCTATCTCATTTTTCTCACGGGCCTTTGAACGCCACGATGCCGGAGTGTCAGCTTGACGAATGTGGGCTCCAACCACAAGGCAATGTCAGTTGTGATGTCGACGCAGAGAGCAGGGCAGCTCGCTCACGCCCGAACGGAGACCTGAATCGTGGTTCTACACAAAGGTTTTCACTGCATGTCTGTATAGGTCAGGAAACGTAGTCCATCTAACGTAGTTCAGCGGCTTCCAATAGCAGGTGATATTCGTTGCACATTTAGGCAAGCTCGGTACATAAGGCTGAAGGAATGAACCAGTCAGAAGGACGAAGGACAAGGAGGGTAGTGGCACACACAATGGCTGGGAAGTCGTTGACCAGTCGTTCTGTGTTCCACTTCTCTCGTCGCCCTTAGGCAAGCTCCTTGTGTGAGGCCGCTCGATGTGACGTGTACAAAACTCTTAATCTGATCTCGCATCAAGCACTGGCTATGTTGAAACGTGTCCAGTAACGCGATGGAACAGCGCATGTCCTGTGCACTCCGAAAAGGAGTGCACAGGACATGCACTGATCTCGCAACTGAAGTTTACTTGAAAAACACTTATATTATATGGGCATGATAGTAACAGGTCATAGGCGATAGAGTAAAACGGAAGAACTGGCTCTCGCATCAACAACCATATAATTCAAGTCTAGACCCTTTGTCACAAAGTGCCAGGGAGGGTTGACTAACAAAATCTTAATGCTGCATGCAGTAACGCGTTGTTTCATCGAAATGAACTTCAAGCAACTCGCCCAACGTATACCATCTTGCTCCAGTAGCTATCGCCAGTAATCTAGGCGAAGGATATCTAGTTTCCGGAATTTTACCCTGGACCCGATAAAGAGAGTAAGATTAGGGCACATTTATTGGGCAGTGAAGGTTATACACACTAGATTGTGAAAGTAGACGAATTTGAACGACGTCCCTTGAGACTTTCTTGTGTGCTATTTTGCGTCGCTATTTGTGGTATCTTTTTCACCCAGCATGTATAGAGCATTGGCTAACTTTGAGTGCAGACTTCAGTGGTTGTCACTGAGGTTAGATGACAACACATGGTATTTATGAAGCGGAACAACTGCCAGGTTAAGACGCCTTCCTTTCGTTGACGTGCCTTCCTTTCGTTGACGTGCTTGCAGCAAATCGTTCAAACGTTGCTGTCAGGCAAAGTTTTCATGCGACGTGCCTCAGTGGAAGACCTTAAGCTGTGTTTATGGAATCTTAAGGCACATTGAAGGCACTAAAGGCACCGTCAGGCTTGCGAAAAGGGTTCAAATTAAATTGAGGACGATGCAGCGAGCCTTGGAAAGGAAAATGATAGGTGTAACCTTAAAGAACAAGAAGAGAGGAACAAACGGGTGTTAAGGGCATCTTAGTCGAAATCAAGAAGACGAAATGGACATGGCCAGGGCATCTAGCGTGAAGGCAAGGTAACCGCTGGTTATTAAGAGTAGCCGACTGGATTCCAAGAGAAGGCATGCGTGTGATGGGGAGGTAGAAAGTTAGGTGGGCAGATGAGATCAGCCTGCAGGCATAAGGTGGCGGCATGGAGTACAGGACCGGATTAACAGGCGAAACATGAGAGAAGCCTTTGATCTGCAGTTGGCGCAGTCAGACTGATGACGATGATGATGCAGCAGTGAAAGGTTCTGAACTGTGTTTATGGCGTCTTAAGGCACACTCCCCAGTTTCAATGGAGTCGTGGGTAACGGGTGGGTAACCTCCAACGCGGATGCAGTGGTCGTTGTTCTAATAATTTAGTTCGGTTAGAACTATTCGTATTTTTTTCTGATCACGTTAATTTCTTGCAGGCTTAATGTGTTGCTTGTCCGTGCAAAATATTTGGTTATTCATGCAAAAACGAAAATTTTAAACTCGCTAAGTGTTTAGACAGCATGTTGTTCTGTGGGTCCTACCTACTCCGTCCGTGCGAAATATTGGACAGATTTAGTTGAGCGTCCGAGACAGCTTTACGGACAGAGCCTGCCATAGAAAATGCCTGGCAGGCTGGTTCCACAGAGTTGCCACGGACGCCCAACTAAATCTGTCTATTAACAGCAACAAAATCCTGCTGCAAACAACAACTCGGAATGAGACTCGCGTATGCTTTTGCATGCCGTTGTTCAATGCAGACCCATCCAGCTGCAACTAATCGAACCCACAACCTCTTGGTCGACCGAAGAATACCATACCAAATGGCACGGAGCAGAGCACTCAATGCGCTTAACTGCAAAGTGTGCCAGTTTTTTCTCCCGAAGTGTGTTGCATACGCTCGCCTGCTCTCGAACGTCGTGGAATGCTCTTCACGGGCGGCAGGTGTCGGGCAGTTTGCTCAACGCTCAGCCGTAGGGTGTATGTGTGTGTATACCTGCGCGAACGTAACCGAAGGCTCACGGGCTTCGTGAAGATTGTTTGCATGCCATCACACCGTCGAGGACCCTCGCCTCTCCAATTGCTAGTCGGGGAGGATCGGACTTCGTGGCGCCTTGGGACAAACGACGTGACACCTGCAGTTACGGTGGGTCAGTGTGGATACCTCTGATGAAGAGGTACGCACGTACGGCGCGGAGTTTTATGTTACATATGGTACTTTGGCAGCGATAGAGAAGCGACTGTCGGTTAAGCAAAATAGTGATAACAACAAGAAAACTAAATAAAACCATATATTGAAGATTTTTGAAGATTAAGTAAATGACACCATGCTTACTGAACTAAGCGATATTATTATGTCACGGCCATTGCAGATGTTATTCATCGCTAGTATAGGAGAGCTTCCTGACATGAATTGTGAACATTATTGTAAGATTGCTTGAAGCATGTCATGGTTCTTGGCATTCAAATTTACACCAAAATGCTTCGATTCATTACGCGGATACATATGCATAGTCGAAGTCGATTTAGCATAGACTTGGCACACACGAGGTATATTCACGAGGTATCTATCTATCTATCTATCTATCTATCTATCTATCTATCTATCTATCTATCTATCTATCTATCTATCTATCTATCTATCTATCTATCTATCTATCTATCTATCTATCTATCTATCTATCTATCTATCTATCTATCTATCTATCTATCTATCTATCTATCTATCTATCTATCTATCTATCTATCTATCTATCTATCTATCTATCTATCTATCTATCTATCTATCTATCTATCTATCTACGTGCAAGCGCGCACGTGTGCGTTCGTGTGAGTGTGAGTGCGTGTGTGTATGTGTGTGTTTGTGTGTGTATGTGTGTGTGCGCGCACACAACAATGGATGCACAAAGTGCACCCTAGGTAGGCGCCATATCGGTATGCATAGCAATGCCAACTTCCTCGTTTAACGTGGACGTGCTAACATGATCGTTACTGATTGTTTTGCTTGTTGCAGAGACACAAAAAAATAACAACAAAACAAATGTTTCGCTACAACAAAACCGGCCTTATATGCGCGCTGTGGGACTTGCTGACAGAAGCCTGCTCTCTGCATCTTCTAGGTGGCCATCAAGAATCATTCATCATCCTTGCCTCTTCCTTTCAACGTGAGTTCGCCGTGGACTATACGTGTTAACGCTAATCCTGCCCTTTGCGATGATGGGCGCTGATTTTCGCGCCTTGTAATATTGTTAAATGGCGCGGATGCCGCTCTGTCGAGTGCTAAGTTGGGGGCGGATCAAAAGGCGGGTGGATGGGAAGGGGTTGATTGTATACGCGCATACGCACGTGCCCCCATTCCTATACCTCGAGGTACGGTGCGGCCAAAAGTTACCGTATACCACTGCAGAATCTGTCCGCACCGTGAGCAGGCGGGCATTTCTCACACGACCATGATGGTGGTCGTAGTATAATTGTACACATTCTCCCCCATGGATGCTCGCATAACCGGACCGGACCTTATTTTCTCGTACACGAGTAATTGGCCGATCGCGTCTTTTGTAACGATAGTATCTCCCTAGCATTACCGAAAATCTTTCCAACATAAGGTGATACATGGCTGCTCGAAGACTCATTACGTTCCACTTTAGGTTTTCAACATCGTACACTTTAGAACTGCGTGTGCAAGCGAAAACGCCTGCGCGCATAATTGCAGCACTGCATGCGATTTCAATTGGACGCGTGCTATCTTCACAAAGGGCCTTTTCAACACGTTTTCAACGCCTTCGACACAGCCAGCTCCGATGAGTCCGTAGGCCACAGGCGTTTATGTGGTTCCACCCCAAGCAAGCTATATACGGCCCGATCTTGTCCTGAGCCCCTTGGGTGGGCGACTCGTGGTAACACCGTAAGCGTAATGTATGCCTATATATATGAGGTTAATACTAGAGGAGCTAAGGTGAATAGAAAAGCTGGTCGAACAGGAAGAGCATCGGGGTGGTCACGAGCCTGCGGTGCTATTAGAAAGGGGGCCGCGTGGTGCCTCCCACGTCGAACAACAATAGGGTGAGATGCACTGAAGTTACCGGGCCAAATGAATCGATCATTGGACTACCATTAGGCGGGACTTAAACACGTGTGCGTCAAGAATAACAATTGCCGTCGCCGCTTTTTTTTGTACCTTCCAGCCCTAACATCCCCGCCACGTGACCAGATCGCACATACCACCCATCGGTGTGTTCGTAATTCGATTAGCCCGTTGGAGATGCCCTCCCAACAGCCGCCTACATACGGCACACCCATCTTTCGGCACGCGCCGTCAACTCCTTCAGCTGTATATGTAAGGCACACGCGCGAGCAAGGCAATGCCGCCGCGGTAGAAAACCCCGCACCGCAATGCAACGAACTACAAAAGCTAGCGCAGGGCGGCAGCTCTGTCATAGCGCGGTGAGAACATCTGTGAGAGGGAGAGAGAGACAGTGAATTAAGAAAGGGCAGGAAAGTTAAGCCGACGCATGTTCGGTTTGCTACCCTGCATTAGTGGGAGGGAAAAGGGGGGCGAAGAGAGAGACAGAATGAAAAAGAAAGATGGACAGACTCGCGCGCACATTTGGGGGAGCAGATGAAGTCTAGAGCCGGTCGCACAGGTGTCTTGACGTCTGCGCCTTTGAGGCACAGAAGGCAAAGAAACATCAGCGAGGAACCGCCAGAAAACAATGACCTATTCTGGAGAAAGGAGGAATAGTCGGAAGTTTGATGATTTCGCGTATCCTGGCTCTATTGTGGAGCCTCGGGCTGTGCCACTAAGCTGCTTGTCGATAAAAAAAAAACAAAAACAAGCTCGTTCTTGTGTGGCGATTGGTTTAGTTCTAAATCCTAGGCTAAATGCAGCTCCCCTACAGTGAAACGTGAAGTGCGTTGCACGATGACCCAGCGATTCCCGTTCGTACATAGAGTTTTCACTGTTCCGTTTACCAAACCGTCGATGACGTCAATGTCTGAGGTAAGCATGTAGGGTTTCCGAGGAACGAGTAGAATCTTGTTAGAAAAATTCGCGAACTCGGTGTGTGACATGCGCGCTACTTTTTGCTGCACTTTAACGAGTGTCTGCTTGTTACGGCAGTTGAGATACGTGTCGTCTGCAGCGTGTTCCGTCGGGTTGTTTCATTCTTCAGATTGTTCATTCTTCAGCGACGAAACGCCGGCGAGGTGATAGCGTCCTCTCTTGAGTTGCTCGGGTGTCAGCCGTATGTTCCTGAAACGTTTTTATCGATTTTAAGGTATTTATTTTGATTACGTCATGGTTATTCCTGTTAATTATGTTATAACCCGGTTTTGTTTTAACCCGGTTTCGAGCATTGCTAGCCTTCTTTTAGGCCTATATGGACCACTTGATTTTGAGCGTGACCATGCGACACCAGACCCTGGATCTACGACAAGCCGCGCCCCTAAAGTGCTGCACACTTCAAAGAACTTCTTGGCATTACCGTTTTGAGAACGACGCAAGTGTCGTTTTTGCCGGGCTGTGCTCCGCTAAAGTCCCTTGCTCCGTTGCGCCGCAGCGCCGTCTATCGTGCAGTAAAGCGAGTGAAGGGCGAGCATGGCTTACGTCAGAAGGCCGTTGTCGGAGGCAGGCGGTTTGAATTACGCTAGCGGTATTCGAACCGCTACAACGTCACTTTCTATCAAATTAAGCATTCCCTTGGGGTGAAGAAAGCACTACCAGGTTTCTGGAACGCTATTTGAACACGTCACGTCGACTTATTAATTATTTGCCTTTAGTGTCTTTTTAACACGAAAGTGTTTTATGCCGGGGTCCACCACGGCTCCACTGACGTATTTCCGTCACGGATATGACGTTGTAAAATATAAAGACTAACAATGGGCGAAGAAAAAAAAAACCAGAAGTCCCGTCACCGGGAATCGAACTCACGACCCCTCGCACCGCTGCGCGCAGCGCGAAACGATTTGGCCACGGATGGCAAGCTCTTCGCAATGCTAACGGCGAGCTATTTATATACTCCATTAGCCGGTGGCGATACTCATAGATTCGTGTTACAGCGTGCTTTCGTTATCAGTAGCGAGATGGCGCGAACGGCTCGAAGAGCGTAAAGTCCCTGAAAAATATAAAGTAGCGCCAACTGCGTCCCTTCGCCTCTGCCTCCTCTCCTAGCAGCTGCAGCAACGCCTCTAGGGTGTCCTCCGGGAAGCTCCAGATTTTACCTGCTGTAGCCAAAACCTCTTGTTTCTGCTCTTGTACCGGTGGTTGGTGCCACTGGCACAGCAGGTCGGCATCCTGAAGCATCCAGAACCACCGTACGAACTGACTTAAGCGCGGTCGACCACGCACCGTGCACCGATCAAGTAAACAACCCAGACGAGGACAAACAAGATGGCGCTCGGACAACCTTCTAAAAAGCTAGTGCGCCACTCTAGCGATTTCTTAGCGCCGCCCAGTTTGCAAGGCGCTGCCATCAGGAGCGAGCACTTTTGCGTACTAAAACATTGTGTACCCTACAATTTTATGCTGTCGGACACCATGAAAAGACGCCACTTGCTTCGGTGTATATTACATTGCCGTATTTATCGCTATTAGGAGCTGGCTCGCCAGGTTCTTAAGCTGGGGCGAAGTTCCGCGCCGTAATGTGCATCCATCCATTCAAAGCGTCGTGGTACGCGAAGAGGAACGCTGCACGCGTCGTGTATTCCCTCTAGCCTGGCCGTTAATTCTCGCAGGACGAGCGGGGAACGCGGTCGACAGCCAGGCGAGCGTCGGATAGCTGTTTTTAGGGCCACTTTGTCGTGGGCGTCTCGAGGGCGGTTTTCGAATTGAAAGAACATTAGGAGCGTAGCGTCTGCAAGTGTCGACAATGGATAATCAGACGCTGTTAGATGTTTCTTGTATATATACTTCAACAATATGTATATAATTGTAAATTGTTTATATAGTTCATCAAAATCGTATATTAATCAAACCTTGTGTATATATGTATATATAACAACGTGTGTCACGTCTTCATATGATGGTAGAGGACTTGTACGGAAGATTCACGGGTTTTCCCGACTTTCTCCGAGCCAGCTCCTCAATCATCATTCACTTCGTGGATATGGCGTGATTTCTTTTCATACCCTTTATTTCACGGACCGTTCCAACTGCGTCACTTAGAACTGCAGCGCCCTCGGGCGCTCAAGCGGAAGAATTGCGCACACCTCTCTTTCCGGCCAAGAGCCATGCTCTGCGAGCTTCGCAGCTCAACTAACTTCAACTGCAACCTACAAAGCGCACGAGTGAGGAGGTGCCTGCACACTGACACGAATGGCGCTACTTTAGTTATTTTTCAGGGACTTTAGAAGAGCGCGCTTTAAAGGGGTCATGAACCACTTTTCCAAGTAATGATCTAATGACCTCAGTATCGGAGTGCACTGCCTCCCGAATCGATTGCCGCAAAAATTTCTCGAATCCGTCAAGAATCAGCGGATTTACGGGGGTTTGGCGCACGCTCCCAGCGCTTTCTCTCTTTTCTCGTGCCGACGAGCGCACTGGAAGCTAGACAGTGAGGGATGGCATGGGGGAAAGAAGTTACGTCAGCGCGCGTCATGAAACGCGATCGCTCTCCCGCTGTGATTCGCTTGCGCGAGTGCGGCTACCGTGTACTGAGGAGTGCGGCGCCGGCAAGTGGCGGCACCCCGTGGCAAGAAGCGCATCTGATCCGAACGCCGCTCTCGATTTACGTCGGCTATCGGCCAATAAGCATGCTATGTCTCTTGCGACGTAAACGGACAGATCCGCGACGTAAACGGACAGACGCCCCGCCCACCGACGAGAGTGAGAACCGGCCTCTGTTTGAAAAGAGGGTGCCTGGGGAAACGGCAACTTCGCGCTCCGCTTGTGGCCATTACGCGGCGCGCACGACTGTAATATTTGGCAGAGCAGTTCATAGCCGTGTCAGCTTTCCGCAGGATGTGTTTTTTCAACAAGCCCAAGGGGTGCTCCATGACCCCTTTAAAAATTGGGGGACCCTTAAGCTTCGCCTTTAAGAGTTGAACGCAATAGCGAAATCCGGCCCCTAGTGCGCACTTCAACCACGAAGTGCATACTTATTAATGTGTATTGTTACACACACACGCACACAGACACGCACACGCGCGCGCGCGCGAATGGTACATACAGGTTTTTGATCTAAAGCAAGAGTCACATGGCCTCCAAGATATACGCCGCGCGCTCGCCATCTCGGAGGCTATAAAGAGTCTCACAATGCCTCACAGATGGCAGCACATTATCTAGCGTTTGCTGTTTGCTTGATCAACGCCTCCACTGGAAAGCCGGCGTTGGCTTGATATGTTTTCCGCTAGATGGACATAGTTGTCCATTTTTAGAGCTGTTTGAAAGTTCGTGTGTGTTTTCAGCGGCGATGGCTGCACTATCCCTGCCTTTTTCGACGCAGTTTGATGGCCTCCCAAATGCGCCTACAAATTGCCGAATGGGCTCGTTTTAGTCGTGACACCTGTCGAAGAAAATGCGTTAAGGAGACTCCTTCCACTACATGGCATTTGTGTAGTGTTTTTTCCGAAGCAGCTGCATGTAACATCGTGGCTTTGTGGTAGGACACTTGCTTGCTACGCAAACGGCCCGGGTTCGCTCCTCAATGGGACCGAAAATTTTATTCTTTATTTTATTTGCTTCTTTCTCAATTTTTCGCTCACGGACGATTTTTCGCCCACAACCAATGGTGCCGACCCCGACGCCGACGACAGAATTTCTGCGACACGAGCTCTCTAACGCTATCGCGTTAAAAGTCGCCGCCGTTGCGACGAGCGAACGCCTCTACAGGGCGTGGTCGCTCGAGCGTGCGCTTATCTCGTGATTGCGGTGGTTTGTACGTCTTGCGTTGAGAGCACGAAGGTCACTTGGCCCACTGCAGCGGCCACTTTTGCGAATGGAGCGCGGTGCCCAGGCAGAAATAAATTACAAATGTGACAGTTCACTCTCATCCTGCGTATGTTCGTTCCGTGCGTCCTTTCTGCTTGAGCAGCGCGTTGCAAGTTTCGAGCTGCTTGCCGTTCTTCGCGTGACATTACAATTTGTTGCTGTAGCATTCATTCCTTCGCCATGGGGCGAAGGAATGCACAACAAACGCTCAACTACGTCAGTGAAGACACGTTTCATATTCGTGTTATACCGATTCCTATGACAGAGGGATCAGCCATGTTTTTGAGTGACTTGGACGTTCTGTGTCCTGGAGGCAGCTAAGTGGGCGCCGCATTTATTGCGCAGAATTATTTGGCGAGCACCCCAGCAATTTCGGCAGCAGTGTCGTGTCTAACGCAAACAGCGCGGCATACATCAGCCGCAGCATTTGACTCGCTCGATATGTACATCCGCCAGCAAACGTCGTGTAGCTTATGAAGGCGAAAACCTTAGATGCCTCATCAAACGGGAAGGCTGACCGTCGGCGTCCAACGACGGCGGCGTCAAGACGAGTTATGCAAAAAATAATAGGCACGTGATGACGTCACCATGTGACGTCGTTATGCCGTCACAGATCGCCAACATTTGTAACGTAATTATGACGTCACCACGACGTCGCATAACCTGACGTCACAAGATGACGTATTCACACGACATGGTCGCTTTGCATTGCATCCGTGGCCAGTGGGCCGATCACGGAGGCAAAGCAAGAAGATGGCTTTCGCCTTCCAGTCATCTGGCGAATGCATAAGGGACCCTGTGAGTTTTTTCATTTCAACGTATCTACACAAGGACTTGGGTATCTGCAGCCGATTTGTGGACGCTGATCACGGGGCCGACGACCACGGGAAGGTTCTGAGATGGTATCGCACCTGGTAAAAGGTAGCGCCTTTTCGATCCTGTGTCAGATAAGCACCATTAGTCCGCGAGAAGCGGGCGCGAGCCATCGTCTCAGTGCGCGCTGCCTGCTACTCATCGAACATCGCAGACCCGACGCAGTAGCGAAACTCTTCGTCGCGGAAGTGCTTGTTGCGCACACGAATCGTAGCCGATGGCTGCTTGCTCGTTCTTAGCTTCACGCAATTTCTTGTTCCGCGGGTACCGGTGCAGGCTGACACTGGGCTCCGTTGCGTAAGCGCGGCACTGCAGCACCGAGTGATATAGCACTATGTTCGTCGCCTTCGAAGGCAGCCACTCTATTACAATGGTTTCAATTGAGTAGGAAATGCGAGAAAACTTCTGTATTTGCACGGACCGCAGCGCAGGCGGAACTTGAAACCCGTTTTTAAAGCACCCGGCAGCGCTCCACAAGCAGCCGACGCGGCCGCTAAGACCGCGTTATCCTGCCAAGCACGTCACGCCGACGGAGGCGCCGGCGTTTCCAGTGGTGGGCATCGCGCCCAATTACCAGTCAAAAAGTTCCTAGAAAGAAGTGACATACTTGGAAATTATTGAGAAAACCTTTCAAAAGCTGATTTCATGCATACGTTTTGCACGACAGTGTCGTGCAAAATCATGCATGACTGTGTCATGCACGACTGTGTTGCATGTGTCGTTTCATGTGCGAACTCATTTTGTATCCATATGACAGGAATTTGCGAATTTCAGTACTGTTATGTGACTGGATGTTTCGTGCTATTTGCAGCATATGCAGTGTTCGTGTGATTACACTTTAAATGAACAATACTGTTATGTGAAGGAGACTGTATCTTGTGTGTGTATTTTTTTTCCTTTTTTATGTAAGTGGACTATATATGAACTCTGGCTAGCTAATTCTTTACGTATTTTTTTCTTTTCGTTGCTGTGACTTTACCGTATACTACTATCTGTGAAAAGGAGTAGCTGGCGCTAGACAAAAGTGCCAAAATCTCCTGAACACTATCTAATAAAAAAAAACTACACTTTATAAAGTTGATGTCAAAGTGGCAGGGCGTGCAAACACGGACACAAGAGAGAAGTCAAGACACCACAAACGCAGAATAACAACTGTAAAGGCGCACAACGGCGGAAAAGAAAGACACTAAAACTTATCTGTGCATGCCCATGCAATAGGCGAACCTATCAATCCGGCACGCGTGGTGGTGTACATGAAAGATAACTGTGTAAACACTTGATTTATTCTTTATGCTGGCGCATGCGTGTTTGACTCACGCATGCGCTACCACTATTATCGATATGCCAGAGCTCAACAATGAAACGCGCTTCTTCATTCCTGTGCCGGTACAAAATCGCGCATTCATCGAATTTTGGCGTGCACTTACACTCTCGACAATGTGAAGCTGGATTACATGGTGAGCCTCCGGTTAGCGATCTCTTGAGTGCGTGTTCGAACGCCCTGTCTTTCTAACAGGAATACTGGCCAACTAGCCAGGCGCGGCGGGCCGCTCAAGCCAGTGGAGCCCTGGAATAGGGGCCCCACCCACCCGCTCCCTAAATAATTTTTTTCTTTTTTTCCCCCTCAATAAACGTTTTGATATATATAGCTCAGGTTTCTCTTGTTCTATGTTATACAGTTGTTTTCCTGAAATATTTGTTTTCCCCAAAGCTGTTAGTTTAATGGTTATGACTCAATTATACAGAATATTTACACAGTATCACCAATACTTGGTTGCCCTTACGATTTCCGAAATATAGCGGCAAATTTGGCGGCCTAACCAGCGGAAGTACCGGGGGTTTTCATGATGGCATACGTTCGCACTACATTTATGAACTGGCTGCATGAGCACTTTCAGCGCAGTCCAAGAGAGCATTCACTCCAAATCGATAATAGATTCTTGCTACGTGAGCCCTCCGCCTCCTCCTGCGTGACTGCATCCTTCGTTTGGGACATAGACTGGGACGGAGATTTCTTGCCAATGAAGGGAAAGTTACGGCGGCGGAGCTTCTGCACATGTACTCCTACGCTAGGTTGTCCGGTTTGGAGCGCGTTTCGTGCGACTGTGGAAAGTGGTGACTGCGCGGCTTCAGCGTTGCAGAGCATTTGATTTGTCTGCTTAGACGCTCATTTGAATGTAAAATTCGTCGCAAGTTTCTTAGGCGAGTGAATCAGACGGACGCTCACTTGAAGAAGCAGACGCCATTTAGCGTCTGAGGTGCATATGAAAGGCGCCACTTTCTCACGCGTGCAAAAACACAAAATGACAAGGTTTAAGTTTCAAGAAATATAATAATCTCATTGGTCTGTGCTGCTCGAGCAGTGACTGTGTACTTTGATTACAAGGTCGCGATCGCTGGCGCGCGTGCTATCTCGGCAGGCATCAGCGAACGGCTCGTGTACCGTTCTACGTGGTGTGCTTATACGCGCAGAGACTGCGCGAAAACCGCTTCTTTCCCTGGAGCGGCCATATTATCTTACACCAGCGTTTTGTAGAGTTAAGCGAGATCGGATCTAAAGGAGTTAGCTACCAACCTTGCTTCATATAGCATTACAATTTGTTATTGACGCATTCATTGCTTCGCCATTGCGGTGAATATTTTTATAACCACATAATATAGCTTTTTGGTGTGGTTTCATAACTGCAAAACTGGGCGAAAAAAGAATGCGCAGGAAAAACGCAGTCATTAAAGAACAGTAGCGTTGTTTGTGCGAGTTGTTCATCTGTTCTTTATTTCTAAGCGCAAAGGAGTACTTCGTGCGTGCTGACGTGTTAATTTGTTGGTGTATAGAACTGCAGGAAGACTGCAATAAATAATGCGCGGCGTAGGAACATTTTCCGTGATGTGAGGACAGAAATATTCTGGGCGTTTCATCGCTTCCACTTTAAGGCGATAGCCTTAGATGCTTCATCAAACGCGGATATTCACTGTGGGTGTCAACGCGGGTGATACGAAAAATCGTCACGCGATGGCGTGTGAGCTCGCCAAAATTTCTGACGTCCTCATGAGATCACATGACATCGTCAGAAAGCTTGCAATGCATCCGGTCCTGGGGGCAGGGAAAAACTTTTTTGCTTTTGGTGCAGAAAGATTTCGGTGGTGGTGGGGTTGATGGTTTTCGCCTTCGTGTCGTCTTAGGCTTATGCATAAGTGACGCTGTGAGTCTTTCTTTTCGTTTGCCAGCATGCAACGGCAACAACAAGCGCCGAAGTTTATACTTTTTTTTCGATGCTCAATGCATCTTGGGGATCTTACGAATACTGGTAGACGCACCCAAGTTTACAGAGGCGTGGTTTGCGGTTTGTGTGCGTGTGCAGACTTACACATCTATACCACGTGGCAAAGCGAGCGCCGTTAATTTATCGGTCACTGTCCAATGAGAGGACTGCCCGATGTACTTACAGATGCCGGTCGACGCCGCCGAATGCTTCGATACGAGGGTGGAGTCTTCAGCGTGCCCGTGCTTTACGCGATACGCGCCTTAGGAAGCACCGCCATAGGCGTCACCCGTTTTTGGGAGTCTCTACACGCGATTAGTGTTAGGAGCGTGCGTGACCGCTAAAGGAATGCACACTTTTCTTGCTGTTTTACGATTTACATCGCGAGATATGAAGCCGATTTGCGTGCAAGCTCAATTCTCCGAGAGCAGGAGTTCGAACGCCACCAATCGCTGTTAGGGCGTCTATGGGCAGCACCGCTTCCAATGCTGTACATGTATAGACGGTTTCGCTGTTTACAAACACAGGCCCTGGACGCCTTCCGGTTTCGTGAACTGGCGTAGGCTGGCAGAAGTGGCGGGCAACAAAAGCCTTGGCGAGTAGCCCGTATGGCTTCAACACTTTTCTCCCTGTGTCTAGCAAAATAATTCAAATAAATATTCTTCTAAGCTATATACACAACAATAAAAGAGTTAGTCCTTCACTTTAAGCGGCTTTCCTTTATGTGAAAGCGCAAAAAGAGTACTTCCTTACTCTGACAAAGCATAAAAATGCGCTTTCCGCTTCGGTGTTCTACAGCAATAAACAAAATGACCGGAAGTATCTTGGGGTACAGCACCTGGTCCTGCTATCGCAATCTTGAAACCGTCATGGAATCGTGCAGCTTAGGTGGTTTGGCTTGCGAGCAACGAGTCGCGTCTTTCACACGAGGCGCTGATGGCGTTGTGTGACTTGATCCTACTTTAAGGAAGTGCGGGATATGTAACACGCCCTGTTGGAATCTGCTTAGCGTGAAGCTCCTTCGCGTCTTTGTCTTTCACACACCACTCGGGTGCACACAATGCGATTTTTCTTCCTTTGCTTGTCCACACACCTTTGTTAAGAGCGTATCACCGAACCAATCTCGGAGGCCTTTCTATAGTTAGCTCCGCCCACAGCCATCGCTAACTTTTCCACAGACAATTCGAAGATATGCTCCATCCAATAGCGCTTAAATATTTCAGTGACGTCAACCACTTTCCAGCATTTCAAGTAGTTGAGTTTTTCATGCAGGCAAGCGTTTGTGTCGCGGGTTTTAGTTCAGAAACGTGAACGTCTTGGTAAATATCATCTAGAGTTCTCACATCGCTGCTGAGCCAAACATAATGTTTTAAATAGTAACGACGAACCTTCGATAAAAAGCCACAGTTTCGCTCCAAGGGCGAAGCAATGAATGCGATAGCAAGAAATTGGAATGTCACAGGAAGAACGGCAAGCAGCTACAAACTTGCTGCGCGCTGCTCAAGCACAAAAGACGCAGGAAATGGAAACACACCAGGCGAGTGCGAACTAACAACTGTCACAGCTTTGCACTTGCAGCGCGCTGCTCAAACACAGAGAAGGACGCACGAAAAGAACGCACAGGTATACAAAGGACGAGCGCGAACTGTCTCAGTTGTTACTTCAACTAACCCCTACTTTGGCTCTTCTAGCTAGCAGATCACTCATTTCGCAAACGCGGCCGGCGCAGCGAGCAATGTGACCTTCGTGTGGTCTCTAGCGTCAACACAAACTTTGCGGTGAAAGGACAAGACGTACAAAACTTCCCCTCAAGAGGTAATCGCTCGAGCACGGTCGGCCACGCCGTGTATGTCAAAGCACAAGTCGAAGGCGCACATTCGAAATCCGACGAAACACAAGACAGTATTAAAATTGGGGACCCAAGAAATTTGCGAGCCGCCAGGACGCATGCGCAGAACGCAAGCCACTCTCGGATACTTGCGCTCGCGTTGTCCCAAGACCTTGCAGCATCTTCTTTTGGGCGGCAAACAAAACCGCAGAGCGCACGACCTCAAGAGAAGAAAAAATAAAAAGGACCGCGCTTGGCAGTGGCACGTAAAGCCACGGCTCGCGTTCTCTGCGGGCGTCGATTCTGGTCACTAAGATAAATCTTCATTTGGCCCGAGTTGGTACATATTCCTGAGGCTAAAATTGCAGCGCAAAGGCACTTCTTTGTCCTTCTTTCTTCTTCTTTACTTCTTTGTCCCTGCATCCATCTCAATATGATTTCATGTCTTCGCGTATCTAATACACTATCATCCTTGTTACACGTTTTGATTTAGAGCTGTTGTGTGCGCATGTGCGGTAAGATTGCCTTGGGCTTATATATGCATGGGCGGGCGTATGAAAGAATAAAGCAGTTGTTAGTCACAGTTTGTGTCATAGGTTTCTTTTCTGCGTGGATGTCATGTGCGTTTGCGCCGTAATTTTATCCTCAGGATTCTGGTCGCGGTGTAACATATATACTGCGATTCTGGTTCAGCCGTCTCGTTTCTTCCCTCCTGTGGCATAAGTCTACAAGAGCCAAAACGTTCCCACTAGCTCGCATCACCACGAGCCACGGGACGCTCTTCTTTTTCCCTGGCCGACTGGCCACGAGTGGCGGGGCGCTACAACCCCAACATGGAAAACTAGCGTGGGTTGCCAGTAATACGACGCAAAAGCAGCGCGGGCAACATTGCAGCGTGGCCCGCGCCTCACATAGTATTAATTTCGCCCCGTGTGGCGTCCCGTGCGTTTCACCTAACGCCGCGTGGGTTTGTATTCTGCCGTTAGTATCCTGGAGAACGAATGAGGCACGGTGTAATTGTTTAAGGTAGTAAGCTGCGGAGCGAGGGGTCGAACGTTCGAAACCCCGGCCGAGCGCTTCAGAATTTCTTTCTTCTGAATTACTTTTGTTTGTGGTTTTTTATTTATATATACATACATATACATATCTGGCACATGACGGCGACGGCAAAAATGCGCCGAGAGTGTCCATAAAATTGCTATCGCAATAAAACGTGGCCGGCCGGGATAAATCTCAATTCGTAATCATTTCGCGTAAGGGTTTCTTTCAAAATGTTTGCTTGCTTCATGATGTACACATTATTGCTTGCTGAAGCCCAGTTCACAACAGTACGTGAAGATGTTCAGAAAGTGTGCGACTGCTCATTGGTCCCCGTCTTCATTTGTATAACTCTGCATGACGATTTTTCGTTCAGTCGTCGGTCATTAAGTGTTAAGCAAGGCTACTCGTCGCGACCCGCGCACTTCCATCACAGCCAGTTCTTAAGAGATTCCGGAATCCGTTGTCAAATAACTATGGGGAATCCTTGACCTGCCGCCATTCGTTACCGTGAGTTTCGCATGCCTGCTCGGATGAGCAAGCCCTGCCTCCCGTCGAGGCTGTATCAACACCTCAGTGCGGTAGCTTCCTGTTGACACTGAACCTCTTAGGTCTGTCAACACTGGCTCGTTGTCGGGTTGGTATAGGTGTCGCCGAGGGCGACCTTCTTTTGAAAGTATACTGTACTCCCTGCAGACTTGGGCGCCTTGAGCAGTGAAACGTTTCCTTGTCACTCACTGAGCCATCTTGGAATTTGTGTAGATTCGACTTAGACAATCAAATAGAGGTAATGATAATTATTCACATAACAAAGTCATCAATGCATTTTGATACAGCAAAGATAAACCCAGACGAAAAAATATCAAAGCCATTTCCAGCCTAACTGAAAGCTGTACGAACTGCTGTACGATCTGCCGAGCATTGATCCGCCCGTGTTTCCCTTGGGTTTTTCTTATGTTTATCTAGTGTTTATCTATAGTCGGGTACAACTTTAGAAGGCAGCGGCATTTTCCCCTCAAAGGCGGCTGCACATGAGCCTCCACCAATAGGCGTGCACTTCAGGTGACGTCATGAGCCGGACGGCCGGTGAACCCGCCGACGGAGAACATGCCTAACATGGAGCGGGACTATTTCTTTTGTCGCGGAGGCAATTGGCTGCTGCGCTTCGGTCATCTGGGCGGGGCCTCTCCTGTCTTCTAAAGTTGTACCCGACTATAGTGTTTATCTGCTCTTTTCTGTTCTTTTCGTGTGATTATGCAATTTTTTAATATAATTTTCTATTCTTTATTGTGATTATCTGATTTCTTATGAGAGGTGAATTGACAACCACCCGTATGTACGCGGCACGAAGCCACAAGGAAACCAACACGGATTCCTCACAAAGAAAGCGCCTCAGTCGCCGAAAAATTCGTCCTGGGTCTAAAAGCTTTCGCTATTAAACGGAGGTGACTTAGTGGTGGGTACTCTACTATGGGAGCGCGATATGCCGTCCCCGGAGGAACATGGTGCATGAAGCTATAAACAGCCAACGAAGCCAACGTACAAAAGGAAACGTCGCTCCACGACACAGAACGAGGCCACCACAGGCTCACTGCTTTCCAGATTCAAGATTATGCAGGCTTAGTACCATGCTCAAGGGAAGGTAAACTATGACCAGTCGGTGCTGAGTCAAAGCACCTGCAGGTTATCATTTTTATTTCATATCTCTTTTAAAAGTGATGTCAGCTATTTTTTTATGTTTTATTTTAAATCTCGTAATGTAGGCCTACAGCATTTGTGAAAACAATTCGGAAATGAACGCAGCATTTCATGGTTTCGTGCTAGATAATAGATGTTTCCAGTTGACAGAGAGACTTAGAGGAACAGCGTTGGAGAGATTTCAAAAGGCACCAGCACTCAAGCTAAAACTAGCCATTACATTTAATTTTGGCGTCCAATCTGTGGTGGCCAAATAGAACATACGCAATATTTTGAATAGAGTTTCTATCATTGAACAATAAATAATATCATTTTGAATAATCAAAAGCATAGAACAATCTATGATATATATGCTATATATATAGAACAATGGAGCACTACCTCTTCGCTTTTGATTGATATCCAAGCCACAGGTAGGCTGTCAATAAATAAACAGACTATTATAGACTCAGTGTGCCTCCAAGTAGCTTATCTAGAATAGATAGATTTTGCCAAAGTAATTTTAGAACGTTTTAGCCAAAACCTCACTAGAAACATTCAACATCGAAGCAGTTTTTCTTTGAAACCGCTGACAGAAATAGATCACTAGTGTAACTGTAATACCGGTATAGCTTCAACTGTAGTTATATCTTGTACGTGATTGACAGCCTTGCTCCCTCTTGTTGCGGATCTATGTTTCATGTTCATTCGAGAACACGCGCTGCGCGTCAGGGTTAGAAACTGGAGCATAGCATCAGCATAGATGACGGGCAGCGTGAGCAGCCTGCCTGCCACTAGTTTGCATACGTGCGCGCATCCTCGCCTCCCCGCCCTTGCGGTCGCGCCGCGAGTTGAGGTGGCCTTGATGCACACCAGCGCACTGGTGGACATGCGTGCAGATTGGCCAATACCACGAAAAAAAAAGCGTGAAAACAATTGGTAGTCTTTAGGCTTGCTTGACACTTTATCTGTGAATATTGGAAAAAACTGCTAATAAGTGCCCCACAATAGCAGCTCAAAGCCACCGGAAAGTACCCAAGGAACCAGGGTTGCCGCTGGTGGCTACTTTGCGTCAAAGTATCCACTTTAAACCCCGTCGGGTGCCAAAAATTTCAGGTTGGCGCCATGGCTACTTTCTGGCTACCTTTAACTTTTGTTTCGACGCATTCAAAAACCTTGTTTCATACTATTTGCAGACATAACACGCTATTTCCAAGCTGCTCTGCCGTATCAGCCGATGTGCGCATGCGTCCTCTTCCCACCAGCAAGCAGGCTGGAGCGCATCGAGGCGCCCCAACGCAACGCATGGCACGCCCGCAAATACGAAGTGGTGAAGTTACATGCATGTTGGCAAACGTGGACGCAACGTTGCAAACGTTGGCAAACGCTGCTCACGCTGCTCGCCATCTAGGATGATGCTACGCTCCAGTTTCTAATTCTGACGCGCGATGTGTGTTCTTCTATGAACTTGACAAAAAACAGAGATCCGCGAAAAACTGAAGCTGGACTCTTCATCCTAACCAGATCTGACTATCTGAACCTGGACTGCTATTATGCAAGCTCTACTAACCAAATTCGATCGTAGGCTTCAAGAAAAAGCTACATCAAAGTGTGATATCCATACTAATTCGTTGACTGAATGTTCCTAAATAATTTGTGTGTGGCAAGAAGTATATATATTCTACATAAACTACACATGGCGCACTAAATTTATTATATTTTTTTTTATTTGCAACTTATTTGTGGCTTGAAAGCCAAGCGCGAGAGAAAAACGGTGCCTTATTTCTATGGTCTTTTTTCTTCAGCATAGTATAAGTTATTACTAAATAATAAACACTCTACTCATAACGTTTCTTTTCAATTTGGAGATAAAATTAAATGGCATGGCTACTTTGGCTACTTTTAGCTTGAGTTCTGGCTACTTTTCTAATCCATCCAGCGACAACCTTCCACGGAACCAACCTGACCTTTTCATCCTCAGACGGGGACGCACAGTAGCAAATATGGTGCTTGTTAGCACCAACAGAAAACTCGGAAGGCCTCTAGAGAAAGCTGCCGAACCCGCCGCGTCAAAGCGACAAACCATCTTAACAGCGGAGCTCTTTAAGTTAATCGAGGTTCGGCTTTAAGGTGTGTGCAAGAAGCTCCGCCGAGCGATGACGTCACTGCGCGTTGCCTAGCAAACACGTGGCACAGCTGCGGCTAGCGCATGCAACGCAGTAACTCGGCCGGTGCTCTGAGTTGTTCTCTTCATCCTCTTCTTGATCTTCAGCTTCGCTCCCCGAACATGTGCGCCCGGCGCGCGCTCTCCTGCTGCCCCAATTTGTCCAGCGTGGGATGCGATAACTCGGATGGGCAAGAGAACGAGCACAGAGAGAGAGAAAGAAAGAAAGAAAGAAAGAAAGAAAGAAAGAAAGAAAGAAAGAAAGAAAGAAAGAAGGAAAGAAAGAAACACAGGAAAAGAAAGTTAAGGAAGAGAAAACGATAGAAAGACAAAGAAAGAAAAAGACAGATGGAAAAAGAGACAGAAACAGACACAAAAAAGAGATCGAGAAAACAGAGAGCAAGAGAGCAAGGGAAAGAAAGAAAGATAGGAAGAACATAGAGAATGAGAAAGAGAGGAAGAAAGAAAGAGAAAGAGAAACAAGGAAGGCCGCCCCGCTGGACTGTTTCGTCAGGCTTGGCACCACTAGGGCGAAGCCGCCTCAAGCTTTAAATGCGAAGCATTTCTTACTGAAACCAAGGCACTTTGAACGTTTCTATCTATCTATCTATTTAGCCGCCTACATCTGGGTGCTCTCATGATCGCCTCCTTACCTTGGTGTAGACTAAAATTGGCATGGGAGGTCAAGAGGATTTGACGAACACGACTGCCCGGTCACGACATGCATAACGGGAACATCCTGTCGCGCACGTCGTCAAACACTTGCCTCGAGACCCGTGTGGCACACACCCCTTTACCACGGGCCGCGGTATACGGGTATGCGCCACAGAGGACTGACAGTTTATATCTACCCAGGAATGGCGAGAGCAGACATTGGTAATTTAAATGCGAGAGTGTTAAGAAAAACCGATATCGACAGCGTTGACCCGACGAATGGAAAGAATAAAAATTAGGATCCCAGCAAGAATCGAACCCAAGCATTCTGCGTGGAAATCATGTATTCTACCACAGAGTCACGCCATGTCTAGAAACTGCTTTGGAAAAACACCCTATACATGCAGGCGCAAAGTCGGTGAAACGTCAATTGTGGTTGTACTGGCTATCTAATTTTATAACAAAGCAATAAGCACTACATATGTAGGTGTCTTGTGATGTCATGTTAAAGGGGTCATGAAGCAACCCTTCGGCTTGTTGAAAAAAGTCACAGTTTCGCCGCAACGGCGAAGCAATGATTGCGATAGCAATAAATTGTAATGTAACGCGAAGAACGGAAAGCAGCTCGAAATTGCCAGCGCATCGCTCGAGCGATGCGCTGGCAATTTCGGGGTCTGTCTAGCTCGAGCCCAAAGGACGCACGAAAAGAACGCACACAGGACGAGCGCAAACTAATGCGCCACAGCTCGACACTTGAAGCGCACTGCTCAAACATAAAGCAGGACGCACGAAACAAACGAACAGGTACACACAAGACGAGCGCGAACTAATTGTCACAGTTGTTACTTATTTCCGTTTGAACAGCGCGCTCCTTTCGCAAACGCGGCCGCTGCAGCGAGCGAAGCGAAGCACCCCACCGGCCGCCCCTTCTTTCCTTGAGATAAGCGCACGAAAGCGACGACGCCCTGTGAGCGAACAGCAACGGCGTTCGCAGGGGCGGGGCGACGATCTTTAAAGCGCGCAACACGCGCGCACGTCGCACCATCTATGTGGCCACTAAGAAAGCATGCTGAATTACATGGTGTATATAAATAGCTCGCCGTTAGCAGGTTGAGAGACGGTGCTGTCGTGGCCTAACGTCTAACGCGGCGGGCTGCAAAGCGAGAGGTCGCCCGTTCGATTCCGCGCGTCGGAAAGAATTTCTTAATTATTTTTCTGTGTGGCCTTTCTATATATATACATACTTATACATATACGGTGAATGACGGCGACGGGGACGGACATTTTCCAGCCGAGACTGTCCATATAATTGCTATCGCAATAAAAACACATCCTGCGTAAAGCTGGCACGGCTATGAACTGCACAGCCAAATATTGCAGTCGGGCGCGCCACGTAAAGGCTACAAGCGGAGCGCGAAGTTGCTATTTTCTCAGGCGCCCTCTTTTCAAACAGAGGCCGGTTCTCACTCTCGTCGGTGGGCGGGGCGTCTGTCACGTGACGTCGCGTATCTGCTTCTCCGCGTCGCAAAAGACAAAGCATACTAATTGGCCAATAGCCGACATAAATCGAGAGCGGCGTTCGGATCAGATGCGCGTCTTGCCATGGGGTGCCGCCACTTGCCAGCGCCGCACTCCTCAGTCTGATAACTTTACACGGTAGCCACACTCGCGCATGCGAATCACAGCGGGAGAGCGATCGCGTTGCATGACGCGCGCTGACGTAACTTCTTTTCCGCGTGCCATCCCTCCCTGTCTAGCTTCCAGTGCGCTCGTCGGCACGAGAAACGAAAGAAAGCGCTGAGAGCGTGCGCCAAACCGCGCTCGTTCTTGACAGATTCGAGAAATTTTTGCGGCAATCAATTCGGGAGGCAACAAACTCTGATAATGAGGTCATTACATCATTACTTGGAAAAGTGCTTCATGACCCCTTTAACGTTTCTGGTTCCATTGTTGGCTGCGCTGTTATAGCAGTCTAATAAACATTACATTTGTATTCCTATGACTCAATCAGCAATATTCAATCGTTGCTCGACCTCGGAGGAATACGCTAACGAAAGTAACATATGTTATTCACATAATCTCACCGTAAAACGCACTTCGTTTCGATAATACTGACCTATGCGCTCTAACGTGACTGCTGACGTTACGTCAGACCATAGGTTACCCTCTAAACGCCAGCGTTGTCTACGTGCCTGGTAAGCGCACATTGTGCACACAACTACTACACTTACAAAAACACGTCGATCCACCTCGTAACTCTTGGCTCAAAGCTAAAAGAATGTAGCATAGAGCCACTCCCTGACTGCTTTTCATGAAACCGATTCTCACAAGGCGTGGGATCTGCCGATTTTTTTACTTTTTTTCTAATATTAAAAGCCACGTGGGCGTGCTACGAACGATTCAGGCGGTTCTTGCTCGTCACTCTTCAGGACGGCTAATGTCAAGACTGCCAAGGCGGTAGCTGCGACCTGCCAGCTCTAAATGGGCGTGCAGATCCTTCAAAATGACTCGAGCGATTTCGGCTAGATGATTGGCAGAGGTGTCGCTATACTCGCTCAAAAGGTAGGATTGCTGTGCTGTGAAATATGTGCAGCTCTGATGCAGTAATGCAAGTTCCAAGACCCTTAGCCGCGTGAGACAGGCGGCTACGGAGAAAGCCAATAGGAGGCGATCGCTCAACGCAGGAAATGGCGCTGGGAGCTGCGCTAACGTGTAAAGTGTTTTCGGTTTATAGTTAACAGAGCAGCTGACGGTTGTGTACGCCGCCTTCAAGGAGGTTTAAAAAGAATTGCTGGAGTGGCGATTATTGCGCAATAGTTAAACCGTGCCCACCAAAAGATGGCGGCTGTGCCCGCCATCTTACTAGGGGCACGATAAACCATCGGCGTTAGGCGAAAGAAAGCGAGCGTTTTCCACGCACGCCAGAGAAGTTTAATATGGCAACTTTTATGGGTCAGATACTGCTGCAAGTGTGTCTTTGTGCTACTAGTTTTCATAAGTAAGCCTCGAAGTCATGGCAAATTTTCTTGGACATCAATCGTCAATACTCCTCTCGAAGGGTTACTTTTGTCGGCAACAACGATCTTTTATTTTATTATTACCGTAGCATTTACACTAACAGATCAAAGCCATTTGATCTCTAAGTAGGCACCACCAGAAAAGGGCATGTTTTCGAGCTCTTTGGTGGGCAAAAGCTGGCTTCACTTTCGCTGGCAAGGCATTTCGAGAACTTCCACTCCAGAATTTTTTTTAAACCTCCTTGGCCGCCTTATTATCACTTAGCCAAGGCATTCGCCTCACTCGTCATCAACGACGCCACAGGCGCCTAGCTTACAAGCTTAATTAAAGTGGGAGCATCGTTTCACGGACCACGGAGGGTTACGCTAACCTGTCATGTAAAGCAGCCTAACAATGCTTGTCCTTTGGCGGCAGAGCTGAAAGGGTAAATTAGATATCCCGAGTTCTCTTAAAGCCTCGATCCGCCGGTAACCAACGCCCTGCTCCTTCTCTGTACGAACAAGCAATATTAAAGAAAACCCTTACTTGAAGTGACAGCGAACGAATTTGTTATAACCAAGGTCGTCCCGCTTTAGCAAGGTGAAAAAAAAAAGAAAAGAAAGAACTCATGCCTAGAATGCTGCGACACAAGGTTTAGCGGCACGATAGAAATTTTGACACAGCGCACTTGAACGCTGCGATGTCACAAGATAAAAATTATTTGGTGCAAATCGGGGGAACCAGATGATAGCCAAAAAGTAGCCAAGTAGCCAAGACGTTTCTTCTCCCGCCACCGGCCTAAAAAGTAGCGACATTGGCGCAAAGAAGCCAAACCTGGCAACCCTGCCTTTGCACATTAAAGAACACAGATGGTCGAAATTTCCGGAGCCCTCCACTACGGTGTCTTTCATAATCATATCGTGGTTTTGGGACGGAAAACCCCAGATATCATTATTATTTTTTGCAACACTTGTTGACACTAACGAGGCGGACGGTCACTTTTCGCGTCTGATGGTGCATCTAAGGCTTTCGCCTAAAACAAATTCAACCAGCTCCAATTCGCGGACACGGATGAAACAGCGATACTGGTGGCCTTCCATTCGTCAGGCTATCGCATTTCTATGTGTTGCAAGTCTTTCAGGTATGTTGCATCACTTCTCTTTTTTTAAGCACTATTTGTGAAGCTTTGAGGTGGTAGTAAAGTTTTATTGCATCTTGAACATACCACTCTTATACGCAGGTTTACAAAGAAGCCTTAGCTTAAGATGCACGTCAATGGCAACGTCATCAGAAATGCTTCTGGGAAGGCAATCTACAGTTGTCTGGACGTCAATCGGCCCATTCACCACCTGTCCGCTAATACCATACTGGCCACTGCCGTGCGTTAGCCCGTTCCCGCGTCAGTTCTCGCTGACGCTCACGTCGGGCGGCTTCTTCATCGGGAGAACGAGGAACCCTGACCATTCTGAAAGCGCAAATGTCGCAGAAATGAGACAACTGCGTTGTAGGCGAACGAAAGCAAAGTTCTTTTTGGTATTCTGTTTATTACTACTGCGCGCACCTTCGGTGGCCGTAGTCTTCTTTTTCCTCTTGTGTCCTATGAGTTTCAAAAGCTTCCGGCCCGCAACAAGATTTCTTCTTCATTTTTAGTGGACCAGTGGTTTGTAGTTGGATTTAGCCAACTTCTGTGGCACATACCCTTAATATGATCATCTGCGTTACGCCAACATCGGACACGAAAGACTCGACTAAGAATAGCTTCGCTCTTAGTCAAGCAAACATACTGCGCAGAGAGAACGCTTGCGGCGGGTGGGCCCTATAGAAGGATTGACGCCGTCCAAGCACATTCCGCCACTTAAGTATGATAGCGTCCGGATTTAAACCGATTCGACACACCCGCCGCCGACAACGTCCCGACGCGCACGATAACAAGTCTTATTTATGGCGACTGCGGCGTATCCTCACTCGCGTACGCACTACAGCAAATACGGCGTAAATCAGATGCTGAGGCGAACGCGCGTGAAGGCTATGGCCCGCGTAGCTGTGAACGCCGCTTCCAGGTATGTTTGCTTTCCACTATCGAATCCGACACGAATGCAGGTACGCTTAACGCCAAGCTTAGAGACGCCGCACGATGAACTAAACAACTTGAACCGTGAAAGTGGAGTACGTTATTAACCGGCGTATCGTGGTACAAGGATGCAGCCGAAGCTTTTAGACTGACTATATATAGAATCCCAAGAGCGACCGGATAAAGATAATCCGCTCAACGAGATTGGTGGCGGATTAAAGGAACCCCGAATACACACATATATTGGTATTTGCGAGCAGGCAGTATGAACATATCCACATTCTCGTCGGCGCATGCTTTGGAGTTGTAGTGGTCAGCTTTGACCAATGCCGGTGCGCCAGCCGCCATACACACACACACACACACACACACACACACACACACACACACACACACACACACACACACACACACACACACACACACACACACACACACACACACACACACACACACACACACACACACACACACACACACACACACACACACACACACACACACACACACACACACACACACACACATTTTTGTTTTCAGGAATCGGCGCCATCAACATCGCATCATGCTTGACTGCAATCACACTTCGCCGCTGGCTGCATGAGAGCTGAAATTATGCCGACGTAGATTCGGGAACCGAGTATACGACGGACGTATTAAAGGAACAGCGGAATCTTTATCTCTTGGTGTTAGCTTTCCTCCCTGGAACTGATCAGAATAGCACGCTCTTCCCGCTAATGGTATGCATCCCACAAAGATCACTAAAAGAATGAGGTGATCGGAGGAACTCAACTTCTGGTTAGCCACGAACTCGCAACTATAGGAAGTAACAGATAATGAAGTCAAATAGGGCATAGGTGAACGTAATTGATCAACGTTTCGTATAGACAGGAAAATGCATATTCTTTCGAGTAGTTTCCTGGCTGTAGCTAGCAGTTTACCAAGGACTTGATTAAAAAGTGTAGTGCATTGACGTCATCGTTTGCATCATGTCTGGGTTGAGAAGTTGCCTCCGTGACGTCACAGGCTTCACCACTACAAGAGTAACTACACGAAGCTTCGTCTAGTTACGTTTGTGAGAAGCTCAGTGGAAGAGCTTTCACGGGATGTTTGAGTCGTCACGGACGTAACAGTTGTAAAAGTCAAACGGTCCCTCATGGATTCGTCCAAGACTACTCGAAAGTAAAGACCTTCTTCTTGTTCTTCTCCTTCTTTACAGTCCATTGATCCATCCGCCTCCCCCGAAAGCTTTCTGCACCTAGCATGGTATTGCACTGCCTCCAGGATCAGTGGCATCGCAACATTTTGCACCTCATGTGGTCTTGCAGCACTGCCTCCGAGATCGGCCCACGTTTGACCGAGGGACTACTACGTGCGATGAGGTCATCTTATGACGCCACGTTACGTGACGTCATAGTTACGCACGATGACAGACTTCACCAACATTGGCGATTTGTGACGTCATCAACACGTAACGTGTTGACGTCATCGCATGACGAATTTTTGCGTCACTTCCTGTTTTATGAGGCATCTAAGGCTTTCGCCTTAAAAGGAATGCGACAAAGCTTCACCTACTTACTTTTGTGGGATAGTCTGGGAACATAAGCGAATGAGCCGCAGTACAGTAGAGAAAGAAACTCATTGCAAGGCCGCCGGCTCTCATCAATTACGAAGAGGTGCGGGCGGAAGAAGCGGGGAAGGCCGGAGGCGATGGCTGGCATATTGTGCCGCACCTTTCCGGCGACCCTCAGACCACACTGTGTGACCCCTGGCGGACGCTGGCCGAGTCAATCGCCTCTCGCCAGGGCAGACGCGTTCCGACCAAGCCCGCGCATGGTTCACCGCCAACCGAGATGTCCCGCTGAGAGCTGGTGGACTGCGTCCTTATAACCGCCGATTTGGGGCCTTTGGGAATACCACCTCACTTGTATTGGGGCGGCTAATCGTTCATTGAGGTTCAATACGGATACTTTGTGCTTAACTGAGCTCGACCAATGGGTCCTTTACAGAGCCTATATTTCGGAGCAGTTCTATGGTGAGCTTCCGTTTGTCTTTCTTTTTGCTTTTGTCGAATTTATGTCAACATTTTCACCGAGAGAACGAGTCAACGAGGATCAATGATTAGAATTTTCCGTTCGGAAATATTTTTGGAGCGTGAAATACGTGAGTTTTATGCCGTTCCGTTAAGCATATAGGCACAAATTTCAGCCCTTTCCACGCCGTGAGAAGCGTCGGACAGTGAAGCTATCAGCGCGCGGATGTACGTGATTGGCCAGCGAGATCACGTGGCGTCGTAAATCCACTGCTAGATTAAAAATCCACGCGCTTACACACTTCAAGCATGATCATCATCATCATTATCACCATCATTATTACTTCTAACATCATCATCACTACTGTGTTTACTTATTTACGTAAGCACGCCTCTCCTCTTGTTACGTGACCTGCGCTACTACTACTACTACCACTACTACCACTACTACTACTACTACTACTACTACTACTAACGCTACTACTACTGCTTGCGGGGAAGGCGGAGAAGGCCTACTACTACTACTACTACTACTACTACTACTACTACAACTGCTACTACTACTACTACTACTACTACTACTACTACTACTACTACTACTACTACTACTACTACTACTTTGCAAGCGGTAGGAAGGACCTTCCTACCGTTTGGTCCTTCCTACTACTACTACGACTACGAGGACGACGACACTATTAGAGTAGACTAAGACAGCTTCGCGGTTAATGATGAATTTTTCGCGCAAAGGTGACATTCCGCTCAATTCCTGGCAAAAATGCAGTGTCCTATTCGTTTAAGTAGACATTCGGCAACTCCATATGAAGTTTCCTTTTTTGCCCGGCCATGGCAGAGTACGGAGGGCGAAGGGAAAAATAGTTTTCCACTCTATGTATGCTGAGCGTGACCGAGTTTTGCGAACAGGGGATCACCCCACCTGCCCGTTAAACTCCGGCAGATAAACAACATTGTTTCGGACCACCTTCCTGTCAGGCTGACGGGACGGAGCACGTGCACGCGTTATCCGTGCGTGCAGCGTCTTCATATTCTTCCCGTTCTGCGCGCCTCTATGTAACGTCCTGGAAAACTACGCTTATGTGTATATTGGCACATTCGTGATAGAGCCTCAGGCTGTTGTTCGCGTGGCTGTGAGTCTTATATTAATCCTTGTTGTTCGCGTGCGAGGGCGGAACTGCCGCGCAAGGTCCGGTTGAGGAATGAAGACTGTTCTTTTCGGTCCGCACGCAACCGGAAGCCGTCGACGGCGCCACGAGATGCGAGGGCTTCGTTGCAAGGGCGGGCGGAACGTGGTCATCGTGCCCCGCACCTTGTTGGTTCTTTCGTGCCTTTAACCTTTTGAGCATCCTCTGGCGAGATACAAGGAAGGCGTCCAGCCCGCCCTCTTGGACGTAAAGCATGTGTGTATACATACGAGTGCTATACTAGATCGGTGTGGTCTACAGCGACACGCCCGCCGCAGTTGTTTTGGAGGCCTTGTTACGGGATTTATAACCTCGTGTTGGAGTAACTTTGTGTCGGTGTATATTGCTGAGTGAGTGAAAGGTCGGACGAAGTTTCGCAGACAGAGGAGTGCGGCGTTTCAGTCCAAGCAACATGAAGAATAACCGCAAAGCAGCAATAATAACAATAATATTTTATGATCTGGGGTTTTACGTGCCAAAACTACGATATGCTTATGAGGCATGCCGTATTGGAGGGCTCCGCAAATTTTGACCTTCTGGCGTTCTTTGATGTGCACCGACGTCGCACAGGGTTTGGCTTTCTTACAAAAGCATAGTGGCTGAAATTTGCACAGGAGTACTGGTGGTTGACAGTTCTGACTCTTTTTCACAGTCTAGTGCCGTGCACAAACTATGTTTCCACCTCCACTTGCAGTTAGGGGGCCAGCAATTTGAAAGGTGCTCATTCGTGTGTTCCCTCGAAGAGTGGACCGAACGGTACGTGTCAAGACCTCTTAGGAAACTGATCCATAAGAGTGATCAAGAAATGTTCAGCACTTCGTCATGAAATCCGGTGCCGTCAGCTTGGGTGCCATTCTTTATGTAGCGTCTGCTCTGCACCAGGCATTGGTGCACGGTCTTGCGCTAGTTGGGATACACGACACCGGCATCGACTCATCAGAAGCCCTAAATCAGGCTTATTGTGGCTTCCAAACATCGCCATTCTATTTGAATACACCGAACCTTCTGAGTGAACAACGAGGTTAAAACAATGAAGGGCCAGGAGGAAACGCGGTAAATAAATAAGTACGAATTAAAGCAGGAAGAACGCCCAACGCAAGACCAACACTGTGGCACGAGTTCTGGGTGGATGGCGCGAACACGTGTACGCTTTGTACTGGCGGCGTGGGTGGCTTGGAGGGGTGTAACGATACGCGACAGGGACCGTGACGAAACGAGAGCTCGCTTGCGCTCTTTATTTAGTGCGTGCGTAGCGCGTGGTGTGTGTACAGAGAACGCGAACGGCGAAGAAGCCTTGATTAAGAAGGAGTGTGCGCGCGGCACATTGCAAAGAATGATGCTCCGTTTTCGTGCTCCGGGTGGTCCGGAGGCCCATGCATATATGCACCCTACTTAAGCTCAATTCTCCGAAGCTTGAGTCAGGCTTTGATGCAGAGATAAGTACCGCGTCCCAGTAAATGGGTGCATGGCTGTTGCTAAAAGTGGAGCTTGTTGCCAAACAGAAAAGCAAACACACTTTCACAATGTCCTTCGTAGGCAAGAGTGCTACGTTATATTGTAGGGGTCCGGGTACGATTTCTGTGAATCAGTTTGCCGACAGAGAACAGATGTGCTGTGTTTTGTTGAGGTTATGCTCCCAATGGGCTTACAAGGAGACTGTCTTTAACTGGCCGGCCAGAGGAAGGCAGCATTAGTGTAAAACATCGATTTATATAGAGCGTGTATCTTTTGGTTGAATTAGTTCTCTAAAGAGCCACTAACTTACACAGTTCAAATTCCCACAACGCGTGGCTTAGAGACAAAAATGCATGCCCTACAGTTTTTTTTTTTTTTTGTCACATTCCGTTAAAAACTGGTACCGCCACGAATATGTTAGGACAGCGAGCGAGATACCAGTGATAATTGACGAAAAATAGAAACAAAATCCTCTGAACTTGGATGCGCAAAGCACACAGACAGGTAGTGCTCCTTCAATGAGGACATTGACCCGACCTTCAATTACTTGGCGTCATGTCCATGGCTAAGTTCATATCCTACCCGGCGAAAACTTATGATGCGATGATCGGAGTGCAGTGGCGCCGCCTGTCGAGACAACCGCAACTCGTCGTGGACGTGTACATACAGACACTCTCGTGCCTGCGTCCTCTTTTCTTTTTTGCGCCGACCGGCCTGCCTCGATCGTAACATAAGTCGTGGTGTGAGCAATCCGATGCTCTCCCGCGCGACATTAACGACCCCCGGGGATGTCCCCTCCAACTTTTACCAGATGCTGCGTATAAGCTACAGACGCTCGCTTATAGTCGTGTGCCGGCTCCATTAGGCTGGTTTCCAATGGCGTCGGTGCCTTATCCGAGAACCTCTATACAACGTTCGACACAAGAGCGAGAACACATCGGTCGCTACGGCGGCTTTCTCAAAACACGATAAGGATGTAACATAGGCCAACGAAAGGAACAGTTTTATATGCGGAGACCTCCAAACAGTGACCTCCGGAAAGCCGCGCTGTTAACCATTGGACTCCTTCCCGTATCGCACCGAGACATGTAGCTGCAATCGTCGAGAGACAAGTCCGAATTTAGGGACCCACACGGTGTACTTATGCGCTTGTTGTTGGCATATGCACTCTTAGATTCCGGACACATGTTTGCATCAACGGCGCCGGATCCATTTTCCTCCTCTCCACAGCGCCCCTCTGGTTCTTTATGCGGAGGACCAGGTCTTTGCATCACTCGGTTGCTCTTCTTATCCGGAGACGCGCTGTTTCTCTCGGCCATTTCGCTCGGTATTGGCTTTGGCTTGTCGGCGCTCGGATCAGATTGCCGAAGGTGCTCGTTTCTCTACGAGGAAACAAACTGCGTGAATCACCCTCAACAACCTCGTCCCCGACATTGTATACATCGATAGTTGTACGCCGTGTCGTGACGCTATGCTTACGCCGTGGCGTCGCGAGGCTATTCGTCTTGTCGTTGACCTACAGAGAGTGTGCTCCGGTCGATGCGGCGGCACTTTGATGGTTCGTTTGCAGAATGCGTGCAACAAGCGGATTGTGTGGCACTCGCACTTACCTGACGTAGTGGCTCTCTGGTGTTCTGTGTTACACGACAGATTGGATTCGTTTGGGTTCGTTATAAATATGGGTGTGAGCCACGGGCGCGGACGTTGGGGAGACGTTCTGGTATGACAGACACATCAAGGGGACGTGCTGGAATCTCTTAGTAGATTAGTGTCACCGCTGCGCATAATTTAAGCAATATATTGGATATGTTTCGTGTGATAAATAGGGTGACGAACCGGGAGGTGATGAAAAGACTAGACTTTATCCTGCTTGGTTTGGGCTGAGTTGGTGCGACTTGCAGCCTATAATAGACCACCATCGCAATGTATAGCTTTTCCTCTGGCGCCGATGCATAACAGGCTTCTTTTCAAAGTTCGTAGTTACTTCCCTTCGGTCGCCAAACTAGTCGATGAGTCAGGCCAAGTTTCGCCCGTGCATAGCTGTGCTGAAACATGCTTCTGATAATGTTTTAGAAAACAGCGCGCAGCGCTAGAACAGTTACATATCTGGTGCTAGTTAACAGTCGCTGTCATTCGTCAAAATTTATTAGGTATATGGGATACTGACAACACGTCAATTTGTCAGTTCACCGAATTTGTTCGCATGGTTAGTAACACAAAATTTGATGTTTGAAATTAACATGACAAGCTTCCTCTAAAGTTCAATGTATCACACAGTTCTGCGGGCTGACGCAGAAACAATATGCTGTAGCATTGGTACATATATTTCTTGTACTGTCGATTTAACGTTCTCCAGACGAGCTTACTGGGGAAAGACGGTTGCTAAGTTCACTAAGAACCAATAGTATTGGTGACAAGATATGCCTACCTAAATAGTTGCTGTTTCCAATCGTCGGTAAAGTCATCAATGTTATGAAAAATTGAAGGCAAATAAGACTAACAGGATGTTTGGGTGTCCGCTTAAAGAACTAGATGAGAATGAGCGCAGACCTAAAGAAGACTGCAGCGGTCATTTAACGCGTATGACCTTCGGCAGGTTGAACGACGACCCGCTAAACGACCGTCAAGGAGTGTTGTTTGCCCGGAAGCTTTCCACTTAAGCAAGTGGGGCTGTGGGACATACAAACGCACATAAGTAAAGATGGAAGGCAATTATGGCACGCGTAGACCCCAGCGGTTGTCTCAGTTCCCGAGTCCCGCCTACAGGTTCCACTTCCTGCCACCGCCTCCGCAAGGCGCCATCCTCGCCTGCGATGGAGGCTAAGCGGTCCAGGCAAGGCGGGTGCTGCGTCTCCCAGATGTCGCGGTCCCACGCACGATGCCTCGGACGTGACGATCACTCTTCCGGGCATTTCAAATGAAGAGGAGGACAACAAGGGTGGAGCCTAATTGATCTCACTTTCTCTCTGTATTTTGATGCCGGTGGCATGGCAGCAATACACGCTGTCTCAAACACAAGGCAAACTCATACTTGCCAGTAGAGAAGCAAATAAATGTCATTGTTTAACCGCATTTAAGCGTCACATGGCTCGAATTAAGGCGGTGGCCTGCTGTTTAGATGAGGTAGAGTCTGCTACGTGGGCCTTGCTTGATGCCATGATGTGCATGTAGTTTGCGCTGTGTTCAAAATCATTGGGTGTGAAATACAGATCATCGCCCCAAAAAATGGTCATACCTATCTCATGAAAAAATGAAGTAACGGCTCTCATAATTGGTGCTTGCTAACAGGGGATGAACAAAATTCATTTTGCTTGCTTGCAACGGGGCGGTATTAAGCAGTGTAGTTATCGTTGTCCAAACGCGACGTGTTTATCGCTACACACCAACGTTGTACTCCAGTCACAGTATTTAAGTTACGAAAAACACAAATACAAAGCCTCCGTCAGGCTATGTAGCCTTTTGCTTTTGCTTCGTGTTTTCTGTTGTACGTACAGAAAATAAATCAAATCTCTCTCTCTCTCTCTCAAGTTACGAAACATGAGGCCTATGGACTGTTTCGCAACTGGCATTATTGGAAAGCGCTAGGTGCAGTAGCTGTAGTTTTGTTTGGTCCTCTCTACCGTTGGTTGAATCTGCCCCATACTATTTGCACTCATTATACTTGCTGGGCTTCATAACGAAGTGTGCAGCCTGTTGAGCGTCCTCGCCATGGTGGTCTAGTGGTTATGGCGCTCGACTGCTCACCCGCATGTTGTGGAATCGAATCCCTGCCACGGCGACCACATTTTCGATGGAGGCGAAAAGGCTTGAGGCCCGTGTGCTTAGATTTAGGTGCACGTTAAAGAACCACAGGTGGTCGAAATTTCCGCAGCCCTCCACTACGGCGTCTCTCATAATCATATCGTGGTTTTAGGACGTTAAACCCCAACAATTATTATTACAACCTGTTGAGTGGTGCGACATCATTGACACCTCAATCGCGATTGCCATGGTGCCCTTTGCTGGACAGCTGGAGCAGTGCCACGTTTCTAGCAGCCCACGTGAGCGTTTCATTAATGAACCCACCAGTCTTCGCAGCAAGGTCCCTTTGGGAAACCGCAGGCAGATCACGTGTCACGTGAGATTTGCCTAGAAAGAACGCCACAGGTTGGCTAGCTAACAGCTTGGCGTCTCCGCTATAATGACTTCAGTTCTGCCCAACACACGATGTCGTAAAGACCCAAAGATAAATATGAAAATGGGCGTGGAGGATAAATGAGTAAAAATAGAAAAATATGCGACGAACATGACATATATGGATGACAAAAACTGAACTCTTAAACCTACGTACGACTAAGAAAATATATGTGGGTTTTACGTGCCAAGATGACGATATGGTCATGATGCACGCACGTGGAATTCTAACGGTATAACCACGCGCAGATGGTCTGGACGCGCTAGAGGAGAAACAACGAAATAGACTACAGAGCGTAAAAAAGAAGGTAAGGGTGGTCGTTCGTGCGCGGACAACGAATCACCACCGGCGCGAGTGGCGATATCCGGGCAAGTAGGTCTCGCAAGCTCTCAATGAAGAAAGCGTAGGCAGAACTGTGAATGGACGGCAGCAGCAAGATGGAGGCCGCGAGGGCAGCGAACTCGGTAAGGAGTAAAACGCCCGGAGTAAGCAAGGGAGAACTCAGCACGAGGAAGAACGTACGAAGGTGAAAGCGAGAGTAGAAATTAAAAGTGAAGATATGCGGGGTCACGCGTAGAAGGAAGGGACGCGGTGCGCACTTCGCCGCGTCACGGAAGACTCCTGTCTTAGCGGAGAGAGTATTGGCCTGGTGTGCGACCGACGGCGGCGCTGTGAACGGCGCCTGTATGACGTCAGAGCGGGGACTCGCGCGCTTTCGTCTGCTACGTAGGCCCAGCGCCGTGTTAAAACCACCGTTGTGTTAAATCTCAACAAAAAAGCAGTTCAATTGGTTATCTTGCGTATGGTGGCTACTGACGCTGTTCGAACAACAGTGGGTCTGCTTTTAACGTTCATTTAGAACTACAGCTCTTTCTTTCGTAGAACTGCGGCGGCTTGTCTCCGCGGCGAGTGCTGCGCAATGGTGAAGTATACTGCTCTGTGCCTCAGTGTACTTCGTCCGCTCGTGAAAAAGGCGTTAGCTTTCACAACTATCCTAAGGATCCGAAGCTGAAGAAGAAATGGATAGTCAAGTTCAGAATGGGAAAGCGCCCCACGCCCTCATCGACAGTGTGCAGCAATCACTTCGCGGACCGTGACTTCCGCTACCCACCGTACACGCCACTCTTAGGTAAGCTTGTGACAGCGTTTAAGCGCCTCGCCAATACTTAAGCCGTTTATTGCACGCAGGCTATAAGCATAGGCGACTTACACCAGGTGCGGTGCCGTCCCACATCGTGCCGCGAAGGCCCCTAGAGAAGGAGCCGACGACGCGCCCTCCGAATCGCCTCGCAGGAAAGCGCGCCTCGTGAGCTCAGCAGAGCGGCGCAGGATATCTGAGACTACGGCTGCATTTGGATGGTGTACATAAGTATTTTACTTATGAAGGCAAGCGAGCGCCCAGCGGACTGCTTATCATAAAATCATAAGCGAAACCTGTTGCCGCTGTTTAGTGCACATTCTCTAAAAGTTTTCATCTGAGGCGGTACAGACACTTTTTTAAAAGCGGAGCTCTTGAAGCTTTTCGTCAGGCTGCGTCGTGAAACTCGATCCAGCTTGCCTTTGCCACGTTAATCTCTGTGGCCCTGTGCGTGGTATAATCAGCGATTAACTATTTGTTATATTCTAATACCCATGCGACTGCCCTGTGCGGTGTTAATATGAACTACGACGTAATATCGTTCTCACTGAATCAATATTACGGGACAAACCGCGATCATGGACATCGGCAGGGGGGTGAGCAGCAAGGCGGCACTTGCGCACTTGTTTGCAGGACGAGAGCTGCGACGGTGATGCGATCTCCGTTGACGGCCTCGACCGCGCATTCAACAACGTGGCCTGCGTCGTACACCGCCTCGCCCTCGATGAGGCACCGCGACCTTACACGCTTCATCTGCATACTTGTAGAAGCTGGAGAACGGCACGCTTACTGAAATATCGAAATAAACACCCAAACTAATTAGTATCGTACGGCGGAAACAAGATAACGAGCGAGAACGCTCACACATAGTTTCACTTTCTTACCAGAAATGCGGTCGGTGGTATCGACACACTCGTCGACCATCCGGGGGATTTCTTGGCTCTGTCGATTAGGCCGCAACTAAAACAAGTTCAAGATTACACTCGAAAACATTCCTTGCAGGCGTTAGTTGACCGTCGCGAGGCTGTTCGTTCGACAAAGTTCCCGCCTGAAGCAGACGATCCGCATACGAGCAGCGGCTGCTGCAGCGCGGCTGAGAGCGGAGTCCCCGCTCTGACGTCACACGCGAGAGGGCGCCACTCCAAGATCTCGAGGCCAATACCGATTGAAAGGAAGGTAGTTCGCGCCACGCTGATGGACAATGAAAATGTCACCTTCCTTCCGTGCGAAGCTTTGATAACTCACAGATATTAGTGGCGGTGTCGTGCGCGAGAACCCTCTCCGCCGGAGAACGTAATGAAATGTGGCCCTTGAAGGTGCGCAGGCCGCGTGCCTATTTGTATGCGCCGTTTTCTAATAACTGTTGCTCTCTCGATCGTGGGCTTGTCGGCAATCTACCGTTTTTGATACGGCAATGATAACTTTTATCGAGGCCGTTTACCAGTTCACGTTGCCACATTTGATAGTTCCCTGTGTATGAACGCATGACCATCTTTGTTGCCTGTAGCAACCGAAGTGCTGCGCTGCCAAGCGCGTGAATGAAGGTCCCATTCCCGGCATGGATGAAGGAAACAGTGGGGCTCTTCGATTTTCCATTTTCTGGCAGCCCGCTGGCTGCCAGAAACCAGCCAGCGGGTTCCGGTTCTGACAGGAAATGACCTTATATCACGTGGCCTAAAAACTTCTGGCAACCAGAAAGTGGTCGGGAGAAGTAAAATCGAATTTTGGGCTCGCGGCTGGGCGGCTCACAACTGCGTCGTCTGCTCAAACATGCTAGTACAAATTTTGTTAGCGACGATCGCTGACGGCCTTGCTGCGCGCTCGCAGGCTCCGCAGGCATCATCAAACCGTTGTGTGCGAGGATGAAAATGTCGAACATCTCGTTGTGTGTCTGCTGATAAGCAGACTGCAACGAGAAGAACGGCATAGAGTTCCGCTGTATAAAAAGTTATTCCGACTGTCTAGAATTACTTGTGCAGCCCTGGTCGAGAGCTTGAAGCTTCGGCATTTTATCCTCAAGGCCTCCGAGAACGACCGAAGATTTCGGCCGAAAAGACGCTTCTTGTCGCACTGGCCGAGAGCGGCCGAGGGTCCCGAAGCCTTTGCATTCCGCGGAGACCACGCAAAGATGGTCGCGAGCGCTCATCGTCCCTTTTGGCGTCTGCTAGCGAGAAAACGGCCAGAGAGCCGCCAGACCAAAATCGTCCTGGCGAGTTCTGGCGACCCGCGGGTCGCCAGATGCAGCCAGAGGTCGAAAAACGAATGAAGTGCGCGCGCGGTGGGCGGAGCAACCAGAGAAAAAACGAATGCGTTCTGGCTGTCTCTGGCAGCCCGCGGGTAGCCAGATGTAGCCAGAAGTGGTAAATCGAATAGGCCCAGTTACGAGTAGAGGTGTGCACGGGCTCCGGGTAGCCCGAAAGCCCGAGCCCGACCCGGCCCGTGGGCCGGGCTCGGGCGGGCCGACGTATTTTCACCTCGGGCCCGGGCCGGGCTCGGGCTGCTTGGAGTTTTATCGGGCCGGGCTCAGGCCCGGCGCAAAGCCCGACTCAAGCCCGAAACATAAGAGAATGAGCGGGAATTGTTTTCCAGCACGCATACAGCGCCTTTTCCGCTTTTCCTTTCCATTGCAGTTGTTGAGCGAGTGGAGCGACAGTGGTGAGAATGTAGCAGTTACAAAAGATAAGCTCTCCGATTATCTCTCTATGGAATCGCCGTCCTGTCCATCTGAAGTTTTAGTCTTCTGGAAAAAACAAGCAGCAGAGATATGCCAAGCTTGCCAGGCTGGCAAAAAGATATTAGCAATTCCGGCGACGAGTGCAAGCAGTGCACGTAACTTCAGTTCGGCGGGCTACATAATGCAAAAGCGCCGCACATCGTTGAAGCCGGAATCGGTGGACTGCTTGCTGTTTTTGCACGAAAATTTGTAATCTGTGCAATAGAGACTGTTCGTCGTGTGTCGTTTGATCATATTTTATATGCTCAATAAAATGCCAAATTACCGGAAAACGATGTTTTGTTTTCACAGCGAACCTTCAAAAAGCCGGGCCGGGCCGGGCCGGACTCGGGATTGTGTTTTCGTACGTCGGGCCGGGCCGGGCGGGCTCACAGCCCTTTGCCGTCGGGCTCGGGCGGGCCTTCGACAAAGTCAGCGGGCCCGGGCCGGGCTCGGGCTCGGAAATACGGCCCGTGCACAGCTCTAGTTACAAGGGAGCATTTCGCAATGCGATAGAAAGAAAAAAAAGAAAGAAAGAAAGAAAAAAAAAAGAAAGAAAGAAAGAAAGAAAGAAAGAAAGAAAGAAAGAAAGAAAGAAAGAAAGAAAGAAAGAAAGAAAGAAAGAAAGAAAGAAAAAGCTAGTAGGTCTGGCGCGCACACGCCAAGCTTCTCTTGCCAGCATTTTTCTGTTAGGGCAAGGGCTCTTGAATTTTTCCTGCTCTCTTTTTATTCTTTTGTCGGACAACTATTGCCTTCCATTGCTCCATCTTGTTACACCTGTGCCACTTACTCCTTTATCATAACCTCCCTCATTATTGCAACCTTTACTCTCTCTCTCTCTTACGTGTACCACAAGAAGGCCGGAAAGCAAGTGTGTGAGGAATGAATGAACGAAGTGAACTGAGGAAGACTCCAAGTGGAGAGAAGGAGACCTGAATGAACGGGTTTTTCGTGGACGACGAAGGCGATGACGACGCGTAGGTGCCGTGATTAAGCGCACTGCGCAAGGCGCCGTGTCGAGAGGCGGCCCTGAGTGAAGGTGCTGCAAGGACATGACGCGAAGCGTTGCCGTGGCCGTACACTCACGTGAGAAACGAAACAAACAGAACACAAACAAGCGAGTATATACGTGTCTGTCCAGTGCACGTGAATGAAACGACAAGATGGCGCCGGTCGATAGGAAGCGAACACAACAAGTGCACTGGCCGGGTCGAGAGTGCTTTCGGGGCGACCCCCTTTTTCATCGGTGCGCACGTGATTGCGACTATTTAAGCTCTCGTTTGTTTCAAGGACGGTGTCTGCGTGTTCCTAGCAGTCGCCCTTAAGGACGTCATAGTACGTGTTCGCACTACACCGACAACCGTGCGCCCACGCGATGACCATGGCAAAAGGCGCGATGTGTAAGTGGCAGTAATGAGGCGATGTGCGGTAGCTAGATGGATTAGATCTATGGTAACGAGACGCTAGATTGATGAACCACGCTCACGTAAAGCAGGGTGGTGGATCGGGAAGGGGGGCGGGGGATTTTCGAAAGCAAACGTCAGTATTTGTCCATGTGCTTCGAGTTTTTGACTAATTCGCCCTCGCGCTGCAAATCGCTAGCACTTTGGTAAACACAATTGGTAGGGCGACCGCCCCGGAAATGCATTGGTCACGGATTCGATTTCTGGACCAGAACGAATTTCCATTCAACGACGAGGCTTTCCTTTCCGAGAAATCCGCATGGATTGCCCTGTGGCTTCGCGCTACAGAGGGTGGTTGTCGATTGCCCCTTTCTTAAGAAAACGTCAAAAATATTGAATGAAATGTGGCGACGTGACCATTTTGTTCGCAAGTACGCAGCTGAACTGTATCCTCAGTAGAGTGACTTGTTTGGCGAGTTGGTTCATTCTAATGGCAGAATTAGCGCAAATACGACGACGAGAGACGAACAAGCGCAGCAAAGCGGCGTTGCGCTTGTTCGCCTCTCGTCTTCTCTCGTCGTGCTTTTTGCGCTAATTCTGCCATATGAGCTGTCTCACGTCTCAGTAGTCGATTTCACTGTAGCTGTGCTTGGAAGCCTTACTGCGAATCATAGCGGCGTCCAGTTAAAGGGACGATAAAGAGAAAAAAAGATTGCCTCTCGCATTAGTAAATTAATTTTTCGCGTCCCTTGTTTAGCGCTGTTTTTATTCTTCGTTTACCATGCAGCACCAACCAGCCCTATCAAGCACACTGTTAAAGTTTATTTCCCCTGTAGCCCTGCTGCGCACCAGGTGTCACGACTGTCGAGATCAATCTGGCGTCTGAGACCACGAGTATCACCTGCCCCATTGCCCCTGCCGCTACGTGGGCCCTCTACCCGTCTTCTAGTTCACTGTAGAGCAATCTAGTCAATTGTCTACGAGTGTTCGATTTTGGAAACCACGTAAACGCCGTCGAAGATGACGTAATTTATGCCCGCTTTTCGGCCACGGCTTTCGGGCGACAGTGAGTAACGCTCTCGCATCGAAATAGAGAGTACTTGAAGGACAATTTTTGAGCTCGTACTACCCGTACATTCTCTTTGCTACAGTGTAGATGGTTACTGGAGAGTAACTCAGGCAGCTGGTCCTCTACGTGGGTACGTCATTTAAAACATGCGTTCACAAATAGCGTTTAACGTTTCACAGCGCTGCGTACTCTACCACGGGAGGCAGTAGGCCGCCCTGTGATTAGAAAAATTTATTGTGTCACAAACGGTTAACATCAATAACAATTGAACATGACGTTTACTTGCTAGAAATATATTCACGAGAAAGCGACCGACGGAGGTCGACTGTCGATGGAGCCGAATCTACGAGGGCACACCAACCTTAAGTCATCCTTAAAAGCCTGCATCGTTGATCTGGCTGAACTGCAGAATACTGCTGTATATCAAAATAGCTTAACTCATAATTTGCGCAATAGAAGGTATTAAAAAAAAGGAATTGTGTTTTAATTTAATTTTTTTAGCTAAACGACTGCAATATAATTAAAATGCCTGTAATACAATTCGTGACCTTTGGGTCAGTAGCGCAGCCCCGTAACCACTTTACCGTCGCGACGGACACATTAGGGAGTTTTCGAATAGGGGCCCCAAAAGTTTCACGATAGTGAACGCACCAAGACGCTCGGTAAGCGAGAAAACGCCCAAACAGCATATCCACGGAGTGAATGATGATGAGTGGGCGAAGCTGCGGAGGTTCATCGGTAAACCGTGAATCTTCCGTGAATTCTGCCCAGTACATCATCACCGACGTGAGATCGGGCGCGTTTATACTAAAGGTTCGATGAGTGATGACGACTTGCAGCTCACTTTAATTTTACATGTACGCTGTGAATTTTCATTCTTTAGAAAACCATTGCTTTAGAAAACATCTGGCGTCTTTCGTTAAGCAACTGGCGTCTTTTCGTTTTGCTTTAGAAACATCTGGCGTTCTTTCGTTTTGCTTTTAGAATACATCTGGCGTCTTTCGTTGGTTTCTTTCATCAATCAACGGCGTTTTGAACAAAATTTTTATTGTTTATTCACGCACAGGAGAAATCTCACCAGGCACTACCTTGGAGGTAAACAATGGCTGCTAATGGGAATGAGAGACAGAAGAAGTCGGCTTTTAGCTAACACTTACACTTCTACTTCTACTAACGTTTCCTACTGGAACATGCCAATGGCTGCTAATGGGGAATGAGAGACAGAAGAATTCGGCTTTTAGTTAACGCGCACGATGCGAATTTTTTTATTGTTCAACAACGCACAGGAAAAATCTCCCACCGGCACCACCTTGGAGGTCAAGATCTGGTACTAGCGTTAAGACTGGTTACGCACTACTACGAGGGACGAACGGGTGCCGCCTTAAGGAGCGTCGCCCCTAAAAGAGAACAAAGGTAGCGACGCCGCTTTGGAAGTTCCCGCACCAGCTTGGCGTGACGTCATACTGACATCTAAAGTATGGGCGCGAAATTCAAACATGAAACCTTGCCCTACATTTTCTCTTCTAATAATTAGCCTATGATGCTTCAAACAATTACAATAGAATTCTTATATAATGATTTATATGTCGAAACTGGTTTAATCATTCGCTTCAGTGTCCCTTTAAGGTAGGATGCGACTTGGTTTGGGCAAAAAGTCACGCCATATCCACGAAGTGAATAATGATGCAGGAGCTGGCTCGGAGATAATCGGGTAAACCGTGAACTTTCCGTACAATTCCTCTGCTGTCATATAAAGACTTGACACGTTGTTATAGTGGCGATTGTGGTCAGGTTGTTGTCGAACCACAAGCGGTCGCAGACCTTGCAGCTGTGGCCGAACGTGTGGTCGAGGAAATCGCGCTTGAAGCGCGCGTCGGCGCGAACAACTTCAGGTAGCGACCGCTTTCGGCGCTTGGTCGCAGCATCACGCGCCCGTACCTCTTCTAGGTTCTCTTACCGTCGTTTTCGCGCTGCTTCGGCTTCGCGGGCTTGTATCTCGGGTTCTGCACGACGCTGACGCCTCTCTGCGGCCTTGCGAGCTCTCACCGCTGGGCCTTAGCGGCGAGCCCGCGCTTCTGTGGCCTTTCGAGCCCTCCGCTCCGCCGCCTTGTCTTCTTCGTTCATGTTATTAGTATCGAAGCGCACTGACTGACGACTAAAGTTATGGTCAGGCTTTTTAGAAAAGAACATAAAATAAAGCGCCCCTGCCCGTGCCACCGAGGTAAACAGGCGTAAACCAATTGAAAGAAAATAAATAGTGCTTGCGCCAACAAGTATTTTTCATTCTAGAAAAAAAAAGAAAATGAAATCCTACCATGTAGCGCCATCCCAGCTACGAGAACGGACCCAGACAGCGAAGATCTATTTTCTTATATGAGTTACAGGTCTTTACGCTTTTGACTGACACATTCCTTGCTTGTCTCCTCGTTTGTTTCATTTTCACCTGCTCCTCCACAGCTTCTTCTTTATGGCGTTGCCCTCTCCTTGACTGCGCCTTGTGTTTATCCTGCTGACTTAGGGAAAAAATAAAAGAACATTTAGATGCCCGAGCAGAGGCAGTGTGGTACTGACCCATGCTCACCCCCTCCCTCCCTCTCCCCCCTCTTCCCCTCCCCTCCGCTTTTGTCCCATCTCTATCTCTATCCCTTCCTCTCCCCCTTCCCTCATGATGTGTCGAAACTTGCGTGTGTTGTTAGCGTGAAAAGCGGTGACTTCTATGAAATATTTATGGTGAATCTGTAGTTTGCGAGGATAAAGAATCGGAAATAGCACATAACCTGGCATAAGAGCGATGAATGCATATTATTGAGGGGATTTGTATGTGTCTTTCTGTGCGCGACCTTCTGTCGCCCTACCAAGGACACCGCTGTGACGACTCAAAGGGCCCTCTACCCAAGTGATGCAGAAGGACTCGTTTCCTGTCGAAAGAGAGAGGAAGCGCGCAGTTGTGGCCCTCTAGCGGACTCTTATCAACTAGAGCACGCGCCAGATTGAAGCGAGCACCGCATGCTACACTTGGCTATGCTATATGTGGTTTTGCCTGCGTTAATATCATCATCAAGGCGCTCGAAGAACAAGAGGAAGAAGACTTCTCTTTCGCGCGAGCGCGTGCATGCTACACTTGGCTATGCTATATGTGGTTTTGCCTGCGTTAATATCATCAGCAGGGCGCTCGAAGAACAAAAGGAAGAAGACTTCTCTTTCGCGCGAGCTGCGCCTGTAGCGGTCGCCTCTGGAACTAAGGTACGGTTACGGCGCGGGACTCCGCCCCAGCTTAAGGACCTGATGATCCAGCTAGTAAAAATTCTGTTCTGAGACTTTGCAATCACCTGTTACAGAACTTCTTTATCTCTCAAAAAACTTATCATATTTGGGTACTCGCGGTTTCAAAAACAATTTTTTGTCCTTTTTTTGGACATTTTGAGAGAAAATGTTGTAGCTCCACGTGGGGCCTATGTTTTTCTCAAAAAAACATTTTTAGAGTTTTGTGTACGCTTTTCTCAGTAACTATAAGGTGTAAGCAAACAAAAATTACATAACTGAAACTAGAGTCAGTGGCCAAGAAGTATTTGTATTTTTTATTCTAAAAGATGTAAAAAAACACTCATAAGTGGCAATTTTAATACATCGACAAACGTAAAAGAACAAAACAAATCCAGTTTATGCTGTACCCTCACAATTTTAGTTCCACTTCTCTAAAGTTCTGGTTGCCACATTCGTACAAAACTGCAATGCTCTGCAAACAGTGGATCCTAATAAAAAAGTACAATGGTAGAAAAACTAAAAAATAAAGAAACATTAAATACACTTTAAAACTAATTTTGAGCTGCAGTGCAACCTTCGTCTACATTTTAAATTCCTTGCGCATTTTATAGCCATAACTATTATTACCACTGCGGTAGAACCAAAATTCTAAACTTCTTTTTCAACGCATCAGCCCAGCCTAAAATGCAACGAAATGGAGAAAGGTGACGCACGGAATTGCCTCGCAATTCGACTGTTGCCATCATATGCGGCTCTAGTTAAAAGAGTGGAGATAGCTAAAACAACCTTGGCGCAAACGAAGCAGAACAATGCACGTGGCGAAGTAGTACTTTAACTCAAACCATGAGTCAAGTTTAACGGTTATGAATGAATCGGCGCGCGAACGTAAGCGTTCCGAACACGAATTACATGATTCACGATAGGGCGTCCCTCACTACATCTACCCTAGACGTTGTTGTAGTCGCGGTTCCTCTTTATAGCTGCGTGCTACGCATAACGGACGACGAGTGCCTGGATAAATCGCGGCACGCGTACAGTTGAGCACTGTAAGGGCCAGTACGGAATGAAGCATGTTCACTCACCCATCAATGCCTTCTTCCCCAACTACGTAAAGCCACATTCGACCACAATTCAAGGGCAAAGACAAGATGCCCCTAGGTGCGTCCGTATTAGTCACTATGAATGAAGGTGACTAGTCTTACGGGCCCTTCATTGCTAACGGTATTTCAGGAAGGCGCGGACGTGTTCCCCTCGTAAACTTTGTATATACTTCTAGCCCTCACCTTGTACCCTAAGGAGACTCTGTAATACGCGAGACTCGACTGGTTATGACACCGATCGTACGATCCTCTGAGTCACTTGAGTCAGCGGACTTAAGTCACCGACCGGTTGCAATGCGGGCGGTGTTGAAACCGCGGCACACGGCAAACAAACGTTTCTCCAGCGCTTGTCCTCTGCTGTGTGCGCTCTCCTGCGTCCTGCACCAAATTTAATAGCAATAATGGTAGGGGTTTTACATATCAAAACCACGATATGATTATGCGGGTCGTCGTAGCGGAGGGCTCCGGAAATTTCGACCATCTGGTGACCTTTACTGTGCACCTAAATCTAAGTACACGGGCCTCGGACATTTCGCCTCCATCGAAATGCGGCCACCGCGGCTGGGATTCGATCCCGCGACCTTCGGGTCAGCAGTCGCGCACCATAACCACTCGACCACCGTGGCGGGTGTACCGAATTTGCACTCTGCTGTTTAGCGTTATGAACCGAGAAAGAAATTTCCTTAAGTTTCTCCAAGGTTTATTGTCGTTAAACTTTCTTGGTATAGGAATTTTTTAGCGTGACCCTGTCTTGACAGGCAGTGCATTTGGGCAGGGTGAAGCATCTACTGCGGAACGCTTGCTTACAGCGATGCTGTTAGCATCCAGTTGGTGGTCCTTTTTTTAAGACGAAACCCGTAGATGCCCCACGAAGGGCTTCGCGGGGTGATTCGGGTCAACCAAGCTCGCCAGAACAAAAGGCCTCCGAGATCGGATACGTTACCACAGCGTTTCGCGGCTTTCACACCAGGGGAAGGGCACATGCACCCTGGCACCGTGAGGAAGGTAGTAAGTGGTGCCAACGTTTTTAGAACCATTACAGTTTTGCAGCTCCGCCCGCGTGCCGGCATACGCGGCCGACGCGTGAACGTACGGCGCCGCTGTTTCACTTTGCTTCACTTTGCCGTGGCCCCCGGGATCGGATACGGCAACTCTCAATGGGGCGTTGCCGATGCTAATCGCGGAGGCGACACATCTGCCGCAGCGATCTTAGACGCTCGAGGAGTAGCCGCTTGCGACGCGTTGCGCGTTTCTCTGTGCTCGCCTTCTCCGTACTCCTTGCGTGATTGTTTACGAGCGGTGATCGCTTGGGAAGCAGTTCTTTCGATTTAGCGCGGGTGAAAGGGGCAAAGCTGAAGAATGCCATCTTGATGCTCGTGTTGCACGAGCGGCTCGGAAACGAACACCGGTCATCACTTCTAATCAGGGCAGAGACTTGCAAGAAATATCTTCTTAACGCCTGTCCCACCAGAATCGTGAAGACTAACTTCGCTACAAGTCGGCTAGCTCAGGGAATACAAATCAGGTACCTTGATCAACCGCAGTTCGGTTTGTACGCCTTTCTCATGAAATAAGAATTATTTCACCCGAAAAATTAACAACGGTCCTCTGTTTTACGACTTGCTTAGGATGACAAATCTAAGTACATGAGCCAGTGTCATTTCCGCCTCCGTAGAAAAAATGCGACCGCCATAGTCGTGATCGATCCGCAACCTTTGGGTCAGCAGCCGAGCACCATAGCCACTGTTCCACCGTGGCGGCTAAGCACAGGCTGACGGCAATGGAATATTCGTGCGAGAAGACAGCTAGACGTGTGAGATTGTACCATTATTATGATAATTGTCACGTTTGATTATCATTCGATGTTTATGGAGCGTAGCTTGTGAAATGATCACTTTTCGAAACAGTCGAGGTTATTGAAAACGTTTAAATGTCGGAATCTTGGCTGTCACGGCCGGTCGAAAGCTGCAGCGACGATAGGTCACATGGGTGTTGTAGCAGACGACGCGTGAGGCATCATGCAAGATGGAACTGCAGCGCCGCTAGTTCTTGCGTCGGCCGTCGCGTCCACATCGGATAGCAAGTGTCTATGGGGAGCTACGAAACTGAACTGGTTCTAGAAGCGTTGAGTGTGCCGCATCAGCCTCATCGTACTATCACATAACACTTACACAGCCATTAAGAGAAGGGAAACTGTACCTTTGACAGTGTAACGGAAATAATGGTAGCGGTGGCGTTGTGGACTAAAGTATGCGACCAAGAGATGGCGCTGCCAAAACTATCATAATCATTGCGCTGGGACAATATGGCTGCCGCATCGCCGGCGGGTGCGGGTGGTCCCGCTGGTTCTGGGCGTTTATTCACTGCTGTCCCGGGGTTGTATTCGCGCGCGCAGCAGCCGAATGTTACTTCAAGTATATTTCCGTTGTGTTGCCAGGAGACCGAGAGTACTCAACTGGCAAAAACACGCCAAGCAAGTAAGCTTACATCGTTTATTGGCAATTGTCAATGTACCAGTATACATGTAAACAAGCAGCACTGTCAGTTGAAGAGTTGAATACATACAAGAAACAGAAATAGCCATCTGCTTGATAAAATTACCAGATGAAATTGAGCAACTCTATGTCTCTCGGCTCTTTCAGCATACCTCTAATAGGCCTGACTGGCTGCCCAGGCGGCGCTGCGAAAACTGTGCTAAAAAGCGCCCCCTACGACAAGTTCTTTGGTTTCGAGTAGTCAGACTGGCGGCCGCATGCAGCACTAAGCTCTGATGCGCAATGGAGCCGCCGCTGTCGGTTGTGCTGCGCTTTGGATCTCGGCCAGTTTCTGGCGTGGCTGAGCTCTTCAGGCCAAGCAGTCTGCGTAAACGCAAGAAGCTCGTCAACGTCAAGTATGTTTACGACGTGCAGTAGATTGAAGGAACCATTTCGGCGCGCTGCAACTCGCAAGTGCAGCGAATCTCATACGACGTTGAACTCGAGTTAAGTTTTACGAGGCATGCTCGCGCGATTAACGACAGTGCATAAACGAAAAGATTGCTGTTAAGAAAGCCGACATGATTTGCATTATACGACGAAACGGAATCAAGAAAGGTCCAGTGACGAAGGCTAGCCGTCGGCGGCCCGAATGAGCGCATTCGCGTCGTGTGCCGTTTTCTGCCGCATTCAGTCGCAAGCACACTTTTTCCCCATGCACGGTCGTAATTTTCAACATTTGCTTCTGGGGAATTCGTCAAATTCTGTCAGCGTGCGGTGGCGGTCGAGAAGCGACGGCGCGCAATGTTTACAGCCGGCCGCTGGAAGCAGCCGGCTGTAAGCTGCCGGAAAAATCGTAGGCACATACACAGGGTGACTCATGGCATCGTTTTTCTCGTTTCGCACGAAATGCCGGCTGCATATCCTCGTGATCGCCGTCGGCAGCCACGGCGTGCCGTCTGGACTCCACACAGGGAATATATACATATATAAACGCGTGCACGCGCGTACGAAAAGTAATCAGCACGTTACGTTGCAAACCACGTTTTGCTCGCGTACTCACTTCACGCGTCGTACGGCACGTATCCAGCGGTTCCGTCGCTCCACTTCGTACGGCTTTCAGGGGAACCAGTAAAACCGCACATTAGGATCCTTACCCCCATGTTCGAGCCAATTAACCACGCAAATATAACGGCGGCGACCGCGCTTCGGGACCGCGCGCTGCTCAGAGCCGTCGCCCAGACCACCTGCTTTCGGCACGGTTTGTTGAAGCAGGGATCGCTCGTCAAACATGTCAGACTCTGCAGGCATAGCGGACAAGTTCCTGCGTACGTTTTAAGCACTTTTTGAGCTTGAAAACTAGGCGCAAAATTAAGTAAAACGCTTAAAGCAACTGAGAACTGCGCAACTCGCCGGTCCGCGTCCATTTTTAACTACCCAAGCAGCTTCGGCGCACGCCACCAGGCTCCGCCACCGTACTCAAAACTCCAGCGCGTCAGCCCTATACTCTTATAGTACGCAGAACGAACAGTTAGCAACGATACTATTTAGGATGGGTGACCCTTGCACACTACTTGCGTACAGTGCTGACCGTCGTCTTTCTCACTACACATCGCGTTTGACGATTTGAGCGGTAATAAACAAACAGCAAAAAAACTGCTCGCAAAAGATGCAGTGCCAGTAAGATTAGCCTGACCCCTAACGTACTATTTTGAAAACAGATTGGCGAGAGGCACACGGCGTTAAAAAAAAAAAAAAGGCGAAACCACGCTGTTATGCTACATATTCCTGTACATAACGTGTTCTCGTTATTGTGCTCAATATCCTTGTCTTCATCACTGTGCGCCGATCTTTTTGCGATGAATTCCGACCATTTACCTCAATTTCCAGTTCAGCTGAGCTCGTGTATTCTGGGAAAACACCATTTATGATATCACGTTGAAAAGGAAACTTGGTTTATGTTTCAAAATAGGTTGCAGTGACAAACACTTTCATTTAGTAACTGTTGGCGAATAAAGAAAGCCTTAGCCCGAATCCAACATTTCAGCAAGTGAACATTCCTGTGAAGGTTGTCACGGAAGACTAGTTTCGAGAATTGAGCTACCCTTGCTCGCCCACTGTTTATGAACTGACACATGTGATAGCGGACGCCTGCGCGTGTTCGTTAAAGCACTCATTTGTAAAAAAAAAAATAATGATGTACCAGTGGACAGCACCGACAATACACTGCACCTGATGTGTGTGCGCAAAATATAGACATTTGGAACAGTAGTATAGTAGACAGCTAGGAAGTGCTGGAACTCATAGTAGCAATGTTGGAAAAATAGCCAATGAGTAATCATTTCTCTCAAATCTATATAACTAGCTTCTTGTCTGAGTGTTATGCTTTGCGCTGAAAAATAAATAATTAAGTCCATTTTTTTTCTGGTGCCAATGGTGCATAGTCGTGAAAGACACTGCTTAAGGTGGTAGGCCACCTACAAAAGTAATTTTTTTTTTCGCGAAGTCGAGTTTTAACATTTAGCTTTTTATGCACGCCCGAACATTAAAAAACATGTCACAACAAAAATTAGCTTCCTAGCGCCATTAGTTTGCGAGTTACAGCAAGTTTTCCATACCCCATGATCGTATGGCGAAACCGAAACTGGTTTCGGAAATAGCTGTTCTTTCGTCTATATTAATGATCTTCAAAATACTTTATAAATTTTATTTTCACTGTTACATAATACGATGTCATTAAATATAATTTTGGGTTTCTAATTGTCTTTAAGTCTCTAAAAACGGTTACAAGGGGGACGCACATCTTTTGCAAGCTCTGAAATCTTTGTTTGCGTTTTTCTCAAAATAACAATTTGCTCAAAATCATGTGACACAAACCTCCATCACATTTTTCTCAGAGTGTACATTGAACTGAAATATTGAATAATTATTTACAACATTTATCTGTGCAGTGAACTAGAATGAAAAAATTGATGGAACATTTTTGAATTCACAGCTGATTTCGCAAACAGGTTCAGTCTAAATTGGCTCTTTTCCCCATATTTTTGGTTCTTTTAACATTAATTCCTTGATAATTACTGCATAAAATTTATTCTAGTTCATTGCATAGCTCCAACCTTTAATTACAGAAATGCCAAAGCTTTAATAAATTGAGCCACCCATTAGTCACTTATCACGGCTGGCGTGACTACCACTTCTAATGCAAGTTTTGACAATGATCACCTCCCACCCCCCAAAAAAACAATCAATATTGTGCACTATAAATTGCTGGGTAAGTTAATCAATAATGTGCACTATAAATTGCTGGGTAAGTTAATGCTTGTTTTGAAGAAACAGATATTGCAATGCTGGCTGCTATCAAAAAAAAATTTTTTTTGAGTGGCCTACCACCAAACGATGGACGATTGCAGAAGCTGAATTTTGCATTTTCATTCTTCATTAACTCCTAACTGTCGGCCTCACTCTTAACATGGGTGTCACACAAAACTAGCCTTTTTTGGATACATAGCTCACAGCAATATGAAGGAAATAGCATTCCTATTTGAAAATTGTAGCGCTACATTAGACAAGGACAAGAAGAAAGGTACACGACAGGACGGGCGCTGACGGACGAGCGCCCGTCCTGTCTTGTATCTTTCTTCTTGTCCTCGTGTAATGTAGCGCTACAATTTATAAATAAGATTGTATCACCAACTAGCCCCGCAACGTGCTTTGGTAAAGGAAATAGCAGTTATTACACATTCAAATCTTTAACATGCACAAACACTGGCCAACCCTCATGAACTCTGATTATACCTATTGAGTGCGCTCATTTATTGTTCCCTTAAAAATAAACACACTGTTAAAAACTCCGTGTCATGTGTCAGGTCTGTTATCTAGAAAAAATATTATTTGCTACTTGTCTGTGGTTCAAATTCATATACAAAACAAATTGCTTGCACAAATGCAACGGTGCTGTGCCCTCTTTTCTGGATGTGTCTGTTCACATATCATCCCCTTAATGTATTCGCGAAGTTCACTGAATACAGCCAAAAACTGATGTTTCAAATGCTGTACAAATTGAACAGCCTGTTTTATAGAACACTGCCCAAATGTCCTTAAGCACATGCTTTCATTCTCCTACTCCCATCACCAAACGTTATTTATTACAGAGTAGTGACCCGGAAACTTTTCTCCAGGTGACCACTGCATGAAATGTCTCGTTTAATGAAGGCACGAGTGTTTGCACACAGTTTCCTATTTTAGAACCTTGACAATGTCACTCCCTACAAGCAAGCGGTACACATAACGTTTTGTTTGCTTTGCAACAGTCTTCACAATTACAGCAATCTATACTCAGTGTGAAGAAGAAGTGCTGCTAAATGTGCACTACTACTGGCCCACCTGCTACCAAGTTACATGTGATACTCTGTGCAAAGTTTGACATGTAGATTAAAGTACAGTATGTGTACCCCATCACATGCACTATCCAAGAAATTTGAAGCCAGCACATTTCTTCTAAACTTGAGTATTTCATGAAGCAAGAAACAGTAATTTGTGCACCCAATTTTGTACTGCATCAATATACCGTACAATATCACTGCTTTTTAGTATAAGGCTTGCATTTGTCTGCCTGGTGAACTTTGGTGGCGCATAGGGTTGTCACTGTGGCGACTCATGAGCTTCTTACGACTTGGTGTGGGTAGCTTGGAAACCAATGATCTCTCTTTTGTCCAGTTTTCTGAGAAGAAAAAAAATTGAGTCATGAGAAAAAGCAAGCAAGAAGTGAAAGAAAAATTGGTTTAATAAGTAAAGTGTCCACAACCATACCTTGTGAGGATTTTGGACCATGAGTTTACTTTCAGTAATGGAACATCCTCTGCTGACTTGAGGTAGGTTCAGAGATAATTCATCCAAGCGTGTGCTGATATGAGCAGTTTAAATAGAGGCTGTGGCTGGGTTGAAAGAGGAAAAAACAATATTACTATGGTAGAAGTGTGAGTGGATTTGTGATTGATGTCTGAGAAGAATGTATATGAGAACACTGGATGAGAAAAATAGTGTGCACATAACATTGCTTTGCTTGTGAATTTGTTTTAGTGGTGACCCCTTCAGTGGACAGTGTGTGACCAAGCCTCAGTTAGAGGATACTAAGTTAGTTAATTGCCAACTCTGTCAACTATATGGTATGTGCAAATGTAATATGTGTGATTGTAAACTTACGAAAATGTATAAATGCGTATACATACTATACCTGAATGCCACGCAGAATGCTTAGGTTCGATTCCTGCTCGGATCCTAATTTTGATTCTTTCCATTCGTCAGGTCGACGCTGCCAATGTCGATTTTTCTTAACGCTCTCGCATTTAAATTACCAACGTCTGTTCTCGAATTTCCTGGGTAGGTATAAACTGTGCACCGCGGCCCGTGGCAAACGGGTATGTGCCACACGTGTCTGCAGGAAAGGGTTTGACGACGTACGCGACAGGATTTACAAGTTATTCATGTTATGACGGGACAGTCATATTCGTGAAATCCTCTTACCCTCCCATACCAATTTTGGTCTACAGCAAGTTAGATAGATAGATAGATAGATAGATAGATAGATAGATAGATAGATAGATAGATAGATAGATAGATAGATAGATAGATAGATAGATAGATAGATAGATAGATAGATGGATAGATAGATAGATAGATAGATAGATAGATAGATAGATAGATAGATAGATAGATAGATAGATAGATAGATAGATAGATAGATAGATAGATAGATAGATAGATAGATAGAAACACTCAAAGTGTCAAAGGTTCGCTAAGAAATGCTTCGCATTTAAAGACAGTCATGATTACTGTGGTAGAAGCGTGAGTGGATTTGTGATTCATGTCTGAGAAGAATGTATATGAGAACACTACATGAGAAAAATAGTGTGCACATAACATTGCTTTGTTTGCGAATTTGTTTTAGGGGTGACCTTCAGTGAACAGTGTCTGACGAGGATACTAAGTGAGTTAATTGCTCAACTCTATAAACTATATGGTATGTGCAAATGTAATATGTATGATTGTAAACTTACGGAAATGCAAAAATGCGTGCACATACTGTGAGTTCAGTTGACTCTACCATGCGTTGAACTTTTGAGCATTTATCGCAGCAGACTCAATTGTGCAGAAATAGGTAAAAGTTATACTGTGATCTGTGTTACAAAGTTTAGTAGCAAAGATATTTTCTGCAAATGTGAGAACGAAGTAAGTAATCTTCAATAATGTAATTAGAATCCACAAGCGGTGCATCTGCTTAGCTAGACGATTCGTAAAACCTTATGAAATGACAAAAACCGTAGCGCATGCAAAAAAAAAATTTAAAGCTATGTTCAAATGCAAAGCAATGCATTTTCACTCACCGGTGCGCACGCCCACATGGTGCATGGTTATTCCGTTTTCGTAGGTAGTCTCCGAGCTCTTTGCCGGCATTAAATTTTCACGCTGGAAGCTGTACAGCCCAACTTTTATAAAGTATCTATAAACGTTGGAGCAGCCGGTGAAGCACCACAGCTGACATGATTCGCAGGCTTTAGACACGTTCGCTTTGTGGCAGCGGCATGCAAAGTTTGGCGCACAAACTCGCATTGCTATATCAAAAGTGATTTAAAACGGAGCTGCGTAACGCCGATCAAAGAAAACGACCGCGGTACAGTTTGAATGAAATAACCACCGAAGCGCAATCGATGCCAATGGGCTGCTGCTTTTCCAGCGTCAGTGTAATCTCAATACTTGTCCTCAAACAATCAAGCTGTACTGTAGAAGTAACACAGAGACTGGACCCTACTAAGTTCATGAAATATGACACGGTAACTAAGCTTCAACAATCTTCTGATTTTTTGGCCGCGTTGAGCGCCCGTAACACGGAAAATGCGAACTAAGTTATCCGACCGCTAGAAGAGGAGTCAAGACGAAACTCGCCCCGGTTGATTTTTTCGCCTTCTGCGGCGATCGCTGGAACTTGAGACTTTCCTGGGCCTGGTGGCCTGGTGCTGCCTCTTTACAGGGTGGTATGGGTGAAATGTGCATCTAAAAAGATGAGACAAAGCCATGAACTTTATATATTTGCTTTCCTCGAAAGTTAGTTTAGAAGTAATAGTAGAATTATAATGAACATTAAGACTGCACCTCAAATATTAGGGTGCCTTCAAGGATTCTTAAATATGGAGGCAATATTGGCGTCCTAACCAGCGCAAGTGTGGCGGCTTTTCAACATGGCATATGATAGTACTGCTCCTACCGATTGGCATCATCAGTCATCCTTTAGAGCTGTCGTGCAAATCTTAGTAGCGTCCTCTGATGAAATAAACTTTTTCAGAACGCAGGCGCTGAAGCAGAATGTGATCCTAATCATTTTCTAAGGACATGTTGCAGCAGTCCCATACAACCCTCACATGCCACAGGAGACAACGCTTGCCGCTCACCCGTGCCCCCGTGCATGACGCTCGAAATGGTCTCCGTTGCGCGGCGGTAGCTCTTAGCGACATAAGGCTAATGGTCTCGAGGCCCACCACTGGAAACACCCGCGCCACCAGCGGCGTGACGTGGTGTGCAGGATCACGTGGTGTCCGCGGCCGCGTCGCCTGCCGGGGAGCGCTGCCGCGTGCTTTCAAAACGACTTTCAAATTGCACCTGCTCTGTGGTCTGTTCAAATGCGGAGCTTTTCTCGCATCTTGTACTCAACTGAAACCATTGTAATACAGTGGCTACCTCCGAAGGCGACGAACATGGTGCTCTACGGCTCAGTGCAGGGATTACGCAACGGAGCCCAATGTCAGCCTGCACCGGTAACCACGGGACAAGACATTGCGTAGAGTGTACGTTGTGAAGCTAAGAACCGGCATGCAGCCATCGGCTACGAGTCGTGTGTGCAACAAGCACTTCCGCGGAGAAGACTTTCACTTGCGTCGGGGCTGCGATGTTCGGTGAGTAGCAGACAGCGCGCACTTAGACGATGGCTCGCGCGCGCTTCCCTCGGGCAAATGATGCTTATCTGCCACAGGATGGAGAAGGCGCTACATTTTACCAGGTGTGATACCATCTCAGAACCTTCCCGTGCGACCTCTTGATCGTCGGCTCCGTGCTCAGCGTCCACAAAATCGGCTGCAGATACACAAGTCATTGTATCGATGAGTTGAATTAAAAAAACTCACACGGTCCCTTATGCAATCGCCAAAGATGACTGGAAGACGAAAGCCATCTTCTTCTTATTGTCAGTCGATGTACTGATTCTCCCGCGCGCCCCTCCAAAATCGCTCTGCACATAACAGGGTTTTGCACAGCCTCCGTGATCGGAGGCAATGTAAACCGACCTTGTCGTGTGAATACGCCATGACGTCACGTTATGCAAAGTCATGGTGACGTCGTAATGACGTTACAAATTTTGGCCATCTGTGACGTTCTGCTGATTTCATGTGGTGACGTCGTCACGTCACGATTTTTTTTGCATGATTCATGTTGACGACGCCGACGCGGGACGCTGAAGGTCAATCTTCCCGTTTGATGAGGCATCTAAGGCTTTCGCCTTCATAAGCTACACGACTTTTACATTGCCTCCGTGATCGGCCCTTCGATCACATAGGCAAAGCAAAGGGACCATGTAGTGTGTAAACGTCATCATGTGGCGTCATACTACGTGACGTCATAATGACATTACAGATTTTGGCGACCTGTGACATCATGATTACGTCATATGGGGACGTCATTACGTGACGATTACTGGTTTCATCCCTCGTCTTGACGCCGCCGACGCTGGACGCCGACGGTCAATCTTCCCGTTCCCGTTTACACGCCATGTCGTGTGTAAACGTCATCATGTGGCGTTACATTACGTGACGTCATAATGACATTACAAATTTTGGCCCTCTGTGACGTCATGATGACGTCATATGGGGACGTTATTACGTGACGATTACTTGTTGCATCACTCGTCTCAACGCCGCCGACGCTGGACGCCGACGGTCAATCATCCCGTTCGATGAGGCATCTAAGGTTTTCGCCTTCATAAGCTACAAGACGTTTGCTGGTGGGTGTACTATATAGCGAGCGAGTCAAATGCTGCAGCTGATGTGTGCTGCATTTATGTTGGCAATAACACTTTTTCAGTCAAGCTTGCATTCTCCTGACGCAAACACTATATGCTAAAAAGCCCAGACTTATTTGTGCCATTCTCAAACTCAGGCGCCATGTATTTTCTCCAGCGCGATGTGTTTTCTCGGGGCCCTATTTATTGATATAGGAAAGATGCCGCGCCGTTTACGTTCGACAGGACATTGCTGCCAAAATTGCTGGGGTACTCGCCAAATGATGCTGAGTTTTATCTGCAAATATAACTTCTCAAGTCCTCGGTGACTCAGCTAAGGGTGCCTCCGGGCCAGACAGCTTGTACGCGGGTGCTTCGCACTTGATCCGGATCGACAACCGAAAAATTGCTTGGCGATCGCAGGGACGATGTGGTGATTCCAGGTATGTGGTATATAGATATATGGACGCGTCACGCTCCTTTAGTGACTACTGTCCTTCTCTAAATTGTGTTGTCGGGAACTCTTTCCTCCACAAAAGCCAGCGCGCAGTCCCTGCTAGGCGTGTCGGCGCGTTTGACGAGTCCTTTAGCTGAAACAACGCTGAACGAGCCGGTATAACCAGATGACAAACGACGTCTAATAATAATGTGTGCGTATGGAGACAATCTTCTAGACAGCGGCCACATCCAACTGGAGATCTATCGGGCGAGGCACGCTACGGTGGCGGAGGGGTGTCGGCAACGGGCTACATGCCATCAATGCAATTTAAGGGACGTGCAATACGGAAAGGTTTGGCTTTGTGGAGTCGTGAATAACTTCATGATCGAAGGGGGCTACCAGAGCGCAGTTTGCCCAGTGCTTCTCGAAACTACTCGCATGTGGGCATTTGAGCGTGAAAGCGTCAGACTTGATGGCAACAACGGTGACAGCAATCAAGGCGACGATCACCGAGGAAGGAAGGGTGTAGAATATAACGCAGTTGGTCAGTCAGATCACCTTTGGTTTTACTGCAGCAGTGCGATTACAACATCCTAACTGGTTACATACTGCACATACTTGTGAAGGATTCTGCAGTACCTGTTGGTGTAGGTTAGTTATACTAGTGAAATTAGCGCGAAACTTATCACACGAGAAGAAGTAGTCCTGGGTTTATACTTGCATCCGCGCCTTAATCTTCACGCCAAGTTATTCAGTACACAAACACATATTCGTGCAACGAGAGAGAGAGAGAGAGAGAAATAGATGTCTTTGGTTTCAAGGGCTAGCGGGATGTCTTCACCCTTCGAGGGAGGCCGCCTCTTTCCAGATTGCCATTGGCCTTTGGTGAAGACTAAGTGTGGTTTAATTGTTGCCGCGGGTACTTCATACTCTCATTCTCCCCTTGCTGTTCCCTGTTGTTTTCAATCCTCATTTAACGCGTAGCGTTGAAGAGCTCGTTTCGCAGAAATTACGGTGTCGGCGTTGTTGGTTGTGAGCGAAAAATCATCATCTTGTCCGTGACCGAGAAATTGAGAAAGATGCAAATGAAATAAATAATAAAAAACTTCGGCCCGAGTGAGAATAGAACTCAGGCCACTTGCGTGGCAAGCAGGTGTTCTACACAGAGCCTCGCTATAGCTTGAAACTGCTTCAGAAAAAAAAAGCGCTATAAAAATGTCATGTAGCGGAAGGACTCTCCTTAAGGCATATAAAGTTACGTGGCATAAACGTAGAATCGCGCCAGGCGTCGAAAGATGTGAATTGCACAACGAGTGGCTGTTTTAAAGGCCCACCCATTAGAAAGCAATCAGACATATTTAATCATCACCAGCTGCAAAAGTATCAACAAAGTGAACAGCTGCGTAGGTTAGCATGTTGCCTTACTTCGCTGATTCACAAAGGGAAGAATTGTGGTGTAGTGGGCACTTAACTACTGTACTTGCAGTAAACAAACAGCCAATGTTACGGGCACAGTTGTTCGTTTCTTGACGGCACGGTTGAGGCATGCCCCAAGAACCGAAGCTAGGCTCGCAGTTGTGAAGGCGATGGGCATGAGGCCCGATTACGCTATCGCGTTCGACTTTTGAAGACGAAGCTCAAGCATCATCAAAGCTTTTTGCCCCTGTGCATTGCGATCGGTGGGTCCGGGCAACCCATTACCATGCGGTCAAGACCGTTCGATTTCTTGCAGGTCCCGCATGTGCACTCGAATCTTCTAGGGTAGATGCTGTTCAATATCGCACTGTTAATGTACGAATTTGTTTGGAGTCGCGTGGGCATGACTGACCCTTCCGTTCATATAAGTTGGGCTAGTGGAACAAAACTATCCTCATGCTCAAATTGTTCTCTTTTCGGACATCAACTTGACGTCGCTTTGAAGGCAAGTCGCTAACGCTATTAAGTCGCTAACGCTATTAAGTCGCTAACGTTCCCACGCAAACTCGTCTATATAGCTTAGAATGCTTCTCGTGGACCTCTGAGGGCTTGTAGCTGATATATTACAAAATGTTCGCCCGTAGTGTATACCCCGCTAACACGATTTCGTATTCCTCGTAATTGTGTTCAGGCCATCGAAAAGACGGGAAAAGTGTGGCGTTGCAGATCACAGGCGCCACGGACGTGTTCCAACGAGCGACAGATAACGCTATAACAGATTGCATTGTCGACAGCTGGAGAAGGTAGCGCACGCTTGCGTTCGCCAAGGAGCGTGCCTCCATCGATACAAAAATACACACATTCTTTGGCAGCAGGTGCAAGAAACAGATTGTCGTCTGTGCTTCGCATTTATTTGTTTATTTAATCTTTTGTGGTTAGTGCTATACGCGTTTGAAAAATGTCTGGGTCCTTCTCCTTGAGTGTGCGCATGGCGTCAACACCGAGGCATAATACGGCGCTCATGTGCCGGTCTCCTGCGAAGTGCAAGCCTTCGTGAGAATGCGTACGATGTGCGTTGTGACACCTCGCCAAAGGCCGAGACGCTTACTTTGAAGAGCGTTCGACTTTGTGACGACGACCACGTCATTGCCTAGGAATGTCTAAAAAGAAGCGAAGGAAGAGCCGTGTAGTGTAACTGGCGCTTTTAATAAGTTGAGTACTGTAGCTTGCACCATCACCGAACAAAGAGTTTGGAAGCAGATCTTCATAATTGGCACGGAAACGAAACATTCGTTTCAACTGGCTATTATATTCCTTGCAAGCATTCCCACTCGCGCAAGCTTCTATCAGAACAGCTAACGCTGTTGAGGTGCTCGACCATCCAAGTGTTTCGTGTTTGAAGAACACCAGGCCAATACCGTTGGTGTAGCCAGTGTCCAAACTTAGTTTACGAACACTCAACACAGTGAAGTGAATGCCACTGCAAGCAGCGATAAACGTCGACGTCTCAAAGCTGGTGCAAGCTTAGAAGTTAATGCATTAAGCTGGGCTAGTTAGTATTGATTGTATGCTTCCATATTGCTAGCAAACACGCACAAAGGACGACATGTCCTGTCTCTTTCTATGTCGTCTTTTGTGCGTGTTCGCTAGCAATATGGAAGCATACAAGCTTAGAAGGCCCGCACAAGGAGGGTGCATAGGCAAACAAGTCGTATCCAAGCCAATGGACCGTGCAGAGTCAAGACTTATGTAGACAGGATGTCCTGAGAGAGGGAGAATGGGTACCGTGTACATCGTTCGGTGCGCTCCGCTCCACAAGCTTGTTACCCTCGTAGAAGTGCGATATTATCAAGTCGTAAAATGGACCATTAAAGAATGCCCGAGCAACTATGTACAATGGCAGTCCTGCGCAGTGCGTGCACGCGTAGCTAGACTAGATGTATATACTTTTCGGCAGTGAAGTTAAGGATCTGCGGGATACGCCTATGTCAAATGTTTGTTTTGTGGGGTGCCTGTGGACACAGGAGTCTCGAAACGTCGTCGTTTCGGAGACGGGTGCGGCGGTATCGTCAACCAGCTCGATGCGCAAGAAGAAGAAAAGTCAGGGTACCATGTGCGCAGCACCTTGAGAATGAGGTGGGGCCGCAGAGTACGGGTTTACGAGGGCCTTGCAGAAAGGACGTTCCACCGGACATTCGTGGCGTACGTTGCTGTTAAAAAGGAGGAGTTTGATTTAGGTTCGAATGCGATCTAGAGATGTCTAACGTTGTTGTTTATTGATTTCTATCTTTCTTTTCTCTCTCTTTCTATCGCTTTCTAATTCTCTCTGCCTTTCTCTCTCTCTATGCTTTTCTGTATTTCTATCTCTTTATGTCTTTATTTCCTCTATTTCTGTAAATTTTTCTCTTTCTCCTTCTTTATCGCTCTCTCCTTCGTTCGCTCTTTGTCTATGTTTTTCTGCCTGTTTATCTTTTTATGTCTTTATTCCCTTTATTTCTCTATTGCTGTCTTCAATTTTAGTGGACCAGTGGTGGGCCAATTTGGCCAATTTCTGTGGCACATACCCGTTCATGATGATGGTTTTCTGTTGACCATGGACATTTCACGGTGGGCTATAACAGTTTCGTTGTTCAAAGCATTTGGGGGCATCACAGCGACGTGGCATCCTTTTTGTCACGAGTTCTCGTAGGTGGCAGCGGGGACCTGCTGCCGTAGCTTCGGACTGTGCCGACTGGACGCATTAATATCTATCGCAAAATGCACTCGCGGAAACTGCATAAACGACGCCCCCCTATACACTGCGGCAGGCTGGCTGTAACACTGGCGCCGCCGGCGCGCGTGGGATCTTCCAGCGCCAGCGCCAAATGATAATGCCGGCTCGCCGCCTCCGCTGAGGACGTTTCGGCTCCGGAGAACACTTGATGAACGTCAGCAGACTATGAACGAAGTGAAGTGCGCGCGTGGAGAAACATCGTCCGCTCTGGGCATTTGCATATGCTCTAGACAACGCGGGATCGCGAAGCATGTATGACGTGTCACCACGCTTGAAGCATTGCTGAGGTACGCCGTCGAGAAAGAATCGGATACCGAAACCGTGCGCGTAGAGAAGGCTCACTGGCATTTGAAAGCGAAACCTTAGATGCCTGATCAAACCCGAAAATTGACCGTCGGCGGCCTCAACACGAGTGACGCAAGAAATCGTCATCACGTGATGAGGTGAGCATATGACGTCACAGATCGCCAAAATTCGCGAGGCCATGCGGACGTCATGGTGATATCACTATGGAGTCGCCTAATGTCACGTCACCTGATGACGTCATCGCATGCCTTTGTTGCTTGCTCAAAGGTGCGCCGATTACGAAGGCAGTGCCAAACGAGTGGAGGAGCGGAGAAGGGGTTGAGGAGAGTGGGAAGTATCAATAGATCGAGTCAGCGTAAAAAATAGCTTTCCCTTCGAGACGTCTTAAAGGGCCCCTCACCAGGTTCGACAATTTTGAGCCATCGAGCGCAATACATACACTGGGCGTTCACGATCACGTCTGCCAAAATTTGCAGCGCTACGCGCCGCGGAAATGGGTCAAATTTCAAGGTGAACGCTGCTTGCCCTTCCTCTCGCGGGCGCGCGAGTTAGAGAATGAGGGGATGACGTACATGAGAAAATGGCCCTACGTAGATGGTAGTGTTGTGACGTCGCTCCTCTACGTAGATGACTGTGTTCTGACGTCGCCAACAGTAGCACGTGACGCTGCGATAATTATTTGACACGACATGTATAGTTTGTGTAATTTGTTGCTTGAATAGATTAATAAAATTTGCGAGAAATAATGAGACACACAAAGGAAATGTGTGCGTCTTTTTCATTTTTTTTCGTGAATTTTAGCGAGATACGGAGCTAATGTGCCTCCCTTTCCCATGCGTTCGTGTCCCCGCGGTTCGAGCAGACGCCATCGAGCAGACGCCAGCCCTGGAAACTAAAGTAATGTTCTGGCGCGTTCGAGCACTCATTATGCTCGTTTATTCTACCGCGTCCAAGTAAACGTTAATGCGGCACTGGCTCATGATACCGCCGCTCTCGTGCCCGTACAAATGTCTCAACTTTCATACCCGTCCTGCAGAAACAGGCAGTGCACCACAGAGAGCGCCGACAAAACACCCATGGCCGCTGCATAAAAAAAATTGGCCGCGTATCTGCGTGCTTCGCTGCAAATGTCGTGTAAAGACGATAGAAGAGGCGCTGCGTGAGATATGAACGCCATCTGGCAATACGTCGGGAAACGTGAATGCTGTGTTGCGGGCTGGTAGCCCCGGCGCAGCAGCAGGCAAGACCGGCGGTGACCAACGCGACCGGCGGGGACGCCAGCCAGCCCGAACACGCGGTTTGGCGCGAAGCGCCGAAGCAGAAGAAACGTCCGCACTCAACGAGTACTCTCCACACACTCTTTTATATTCACGTCGCCTGGGTAAAGCAGGATTGCCAGAGCGGCGCCCCATGGCACTCGTACAGTGCAATACTGAACTGAAACCGAAACACAACAATGAGCTCGCGGAGAGGGCACGGTGGAAGCCAAGTTTCGGCGCAGTCGCATTTTCAGCGCAGCTTAAGAAACTAGGGTCTCTAGAGTTACCTACCTATGTATTTTCTATTAAAGGAACACACCACCTAATTCTTATCTAGTGATGTTGCGCCTCAGATATGCGTAATGTTTGCTTTTTGATCAACCATGTAGACAAGTATGAACCTAGTGAGCCGTTCACGATGGCTGGCCCTTGTGCAAGGGGTTCAACTTCGGCCGAGTGGCTGAATCGAGGGACGTGCCGACAAACAGACAGGCAGACAGACCAAAATTTCTGCGTTTAAGTTCCCCAAGAAAGACTATCGACTTTAAAAAGGTAGCGGCCGTGCAACGCCGCTCGCGTGCTCGGGCTGGCTCGGGCACGTCACGCACACGTGACCATGCATGCGCATGACGTGTTCATGCGTATGTGTCAAGTGAAGGGGGCAGAGAAGAGATTTGGCTTGCGAAGGCTACACGGGGCGAGTTGCAAGGGTTTGAAACTCGCCTCCTCGCATCATGGTTTCGCGCCGCTACAAATTATTGTTTTTCGCAGCTCGTAATGAACCGATTTGAAAAATGCTTGCGGCATACTGCTCTTCATTCGGCACACAACAACTCCCAGTGTCTAACTAAAATTTGCTATGTGGCCTCGTGAGGGGCCCTTTAGGCGAATATACAAGGCAGCCGCGAATTTTTACAACGTGAGGCGCGAACAATTTCATTACGAACATATCGCGATGTCATTCGTTCTTTTAATGCCAAAATTCCAAGAAATATCGTGCTTTCCCCACTCACTGTGTGAATCGGTGTTATGCTTAGCATTCCACGCGTAAGTGGTTCTCCAGCGTCTTTTTGGCACCCACAAAGCGTTGCCTGTTGTATCTGTGCGAAGCCAGACTTTTGGGCGGTGTCGACTACAGCTAAACTGTGACGACGGCAATGACGCAGTGTAACGGTGAAGGCATGGCGACTTGGTATTGTGTTATTCCAGCGAACACATGTCGTATCCTGTATAACTCATGCTTAGAAAAAATATATAAACGATTTAGAATACTGTACGCTAATATCGGAGAGCGGTGTGCAGCTCTCCTTCGAACATCCTTAGAAATTAAAACAGCTGCGAGCGTTGAAAGAGAGAGAGAGAGAATTAAACTTTATTGTTCGACCAGGCGCACGTTCCCTTCGCCCAGATCTAGGTAACTTCCCTATTCCAGGTAGCCATGGCTTGCAGCTGATGCCCGAGCCCTGACCACCACCCGCAGCTGGTCCTCAGGGTTTAGTGACTTGAGCAACGCCTCCCACTGGTCTTCCATATTTTCTTGGATGCTCTGTTCGTCTATGCCCCGCAGGGGCGTCTGCGAGAGCAGGCGTTTGGTGTGTAGCGACACCACGGACCCGAGCTAACGGGGGGTTTCGACCCCCTCCCACGCCTAGCCGTGCGTGGCATTGCCGTGTCCGGGGAAAAGGGGATCCTGGGGGTTGAGTCGATGCCGGGTGATTGGACCTTTAAGGCCCCCCGGCAGAGGCAACACACCCCTTTGGCCCCGGCTTCACGTAGACGGCACCCCTGGGCTGACCCACCCAGGGGAAATCGGCAGTCGCCTTTTCCTGTTTCTCTCTCCCTACATCTTCGCCTTTCTCTCTTACTTTTAATCTTTCCTGTCTACTCCTCTCTTCCAATTTCTTCCAATCTTCCTGGCGGCAAGGGTTAACCTTGTGTATGTGCTCTACCTTGAGCATAATATATTTGGTTATAGTCGTAATGTACGGCTGGTGCCTGCAGCACTATAAGATCTGCAGCATCCCCTAGTTGGGCTCCGTGGTGGGTGGCCGCCATTACTGCCGAAGTATATTAAGCAAGTATGCAAACTCCTGCATTTCCCCGACTCCTTGATCGTCACCCTCAGAAGAGGGTGCGCACCGATGAAATGCTGATTATCTTTTCCAAACCCAAAGAGATCTTTCCCCGATTTCATGTAGTTCACAGCGAAACAGCTGACAAACCAGCCAGAACTCTCTCTCCCTTTGTTGTCGCAAAAGGCTTAACGGACACCCTTGGCCCGGGCTATAGGGTAACAAAAATGGCGAGCGGAGACCTCCTCCTAGAGATCCGTGATAGCGAACAGCACACCAGACTGAACAAGCTTGTGGCATTCGGAGAAACTCCTGTAACAGTCTCAGCACATCGTTCTATGAACACAGCACGAGGAGTCGTGTCTGACTCAGATCTTATCTACTTGTCTGAAGCCGAGCTCCTCGAAGGCTGGAAGGGCCAAAATGTTACGAACGTACAGCGCATAGTCATCCGACGGGAAAATAAAGAAATCCCTACAAAACACCTGATACTAACCTTCAATTCCAGCGACTTGCCACAAACCATAGAAACTGGGTACACAAAAACACCAGTGAGACCCTACATACCAAACCCTCGCCGATGCTTTCAGTGTCAAAGGTTCGGCCATGGCTCTCGAAGCTGCCGTGGTCGACCCACCTGCGCTAAATGCGGAGCTCAAGGCCACGACTCTGACAACTGCGACGCTGCACCTCACTGTGTGAACTGTGACGGTGCACACGCCGCATACTCCCGATCATGTCCAAACTGGAAAAAGGAAAAAGAAATTATCAGTCTAAAAGTCCGCGAGAACATCTCCTTCAGAGAAGCTCGCAAAAGGTGTTCGCCATTCCACACTAACACCTATGCTGATGCGGCGCGCAAGGGGGCAGCACCGCACCAGCCTCTGCCTCACCAACGACCCGCTAGCAGCGAGCCGTTGGCTATGGCACCCGCCCCCGTGGTGGCAGTAGCTAAGGCTGCTCCACCCACTCAGCCACAGAGCCTCGCGACTCCAGGGTCGTCGAGTCTCAAGACTTCGCCTCGTCAGGCGAGGTCTCCAACACGAACAAAAGGCCCGCGCCCGCGGGCATCCAGTGCGTCCCAGGAAGTAATGGAGACAACTCCGGCACTTCCTGGGCCGAAGGACCGGCGCGGCTCTCAGGACCGCGCCAGGAAAGCCAAAAAACCCGTAACGGGGCCGGATGACGGTCCTGCTACATAAGTACCAAGCTTTTTTAATCCGTACACACAGCACTATTTTATATCCAATATGAAGACAGAAATCTTACAGTGGAACGTGAGAGGTCTTCTGAGAAACCTCGATGACGTTCAGGAACTCATCCATAAGCATGCTCCAAAAGTGCTGTGTGTACAGGAAACCCACCTCAAATCAAAACACACAAACTTCCTTCGCCAATACACTGCCTTCCGTAAAGACCGCGATGATGCTCTGGCATCGTCTGGTGGAGTAGCGATTGTAGTGGTAAAAAATATAGCGTGTCAACAGCTATATCTACAAACCCCTCTCGAAGCAGTGGCTGTTAGAGCGGTACTTTTGAATAGGCTTCTTTCCATTTGCTCTATTTACATTCCCCCACACCATAAGCTTCAAAAACAGGAATTTCAATCTCTAATAGATCAGCTACCAGAACCATACATTATTCTTGGAGACTTCAATGCACACAGCACACTATGGGGTGACCCCCGATGCGATGCACGAGGTCGTTTGGTGGAGCAGTTTCTGTTCACCTCCGGCGCTTGTCTATTGAATAAAAAAGAACCTACATACTATAATCTGGCAAATAAAACATATTCTTCCATAGATCTAAGCATTGTCTCTCCAACTCTTCTACCTGATCTGAAATGGCATGTAATTAAAAACACGTACGGGAGCGACCACTTCCCGATAGCTCTGCAAACATCGGAATCCAATGAACATACCCCTCAGTCCCCTCGATGGAAGGTCGACTCAGCGAACTGGGAGCAGTTCCTAAATGAAACTCTGTTAAAATGGGCTGAAATACGTGGTTTAAGTATAGACGGTGCTGTTGAGTACTTCACCGCATTTCTTATCGCTGCCGCATCTAGGTGCATCCCTAAAACAAATGGATCATCCTGCAAACGCCGTGTACCATGGTGGAACAACGAGTGCCGGAGCGCCCGTAAGAATCAAAACAAAGCATGGGGTTTGCTCCGCGATTCTCCTACTGCAGAAAATTTAGTAAACTTTAAACAAACAAAGTCTCAGGGAAGGAGAACGCGCCGACAGGCTAGAAGAGAGAGCTGGCAAGCATTTATATCAAGCATCAATTCCTATACAGACGAGGCAAAGGTGTGGAATAGAGTGAACAGAATAGGAGGCCGCCAACCACACTCACTACCACTGGTGAACACTGAAGGAGACACCTTAGAAGACCAGGCAAATTTTCTGGGCGTACATTTTGAACATATATCTAGTTCGTCGAACTATTCAGAGACATTTCAAACATATAAAAGACGAATAGAACAACTGCCAATAGAAAGAAAAGGTACAAACAGCGAAGCATATAACCGACCATTCGTCCTTGCAGAGCTTCAGGCATCCCTCAACTGTTGTAAAACATCTGCCCCCGGTTCTGACCGCATAGTATATGAAATGTTACAACATTTGCACCCAGAAACCCAGAAAACACTCCTTTGTCTTTACAACACGATATGGTCTTCAGGCCTTATTCCGTCTGCTTGGAAAGAAGCTATTGTTATACCCATCCTCAAAGAAGGAAAGAACCCTTCTTTGGCAAATAGTTACAGGCCCATAGCATTGACAAGCTGTCTCTGCAAACTCTTTGAAAAAATGGTAAACCGGCGCCTTCTTCATTACCTTGAAAGCAACAATCTTTTAGACCCCCTCCAATGTGGTTTCAGGGAAGGTAGATCCACAACAGATCACCTTGTCTGCATAGAGGCGATCATAGGGGACGTCTTTATACAAAAGCAGTTTTTCTTGTCAGTGTTCTTAGACATGGAGAAGGCATACGACACCACGTGGCGTTTCGGCATTATTCGTGATCTCTCCGGCATGGGTGTCCGCGGCAACTTGCTAAACACTATTGAGAGTTATCTGTCCGACAGGACATTTCGCGTAAGAGTAGGTGATGCGCTGTCACGACCATTCACGCAGGAGACAGGTGTACCTCAGGGTGGTGTGCTGAGCTGCACTCTTTTTATCATAAAAATGAACTCCTTGGGCACTGTGATACCCCGCACAGTCTTTTACTCCGTCTACGTGGACGATGTGCAACTTGGTTTTAAGTCATGCAATATCGCTATCTGCGAGAGGCAAGTGCAGCTTGCTCTGAACAAGGTATCCAAGTGGGCGGATGCGAACGGATTTAAGCTAAATCCCCAAAAAAGTACCTGTATTCTGTTCTCAAGGAAGAGGGGAGTATTACCAGACCCTTGCATAGAGATCAGTGGCGAACGACTATCAGTGAGCTCTGAGCATAAATTCCTTGGCATCATATTAGACTCAAAACTAACATTTATCGCGCACCTCAAACACATAAAAGCAAAATGTCTGAAAGCAATGAACGTTCTCAAACTTTTGGCGCGTACAGCGTGGGGCAGTGACAGACGATGCCTTCTGAGCTTGTATAAGAGTCTCGTAGGCTCACGCCTTGACTATGGAGCTGTAGTATACCAGTCTGCCTCACCCAGCTCCCTCAAAATGTTAGACCCCGTTCACAACCTTGGTATCCGCCTTGCAACCGGTGCTTCAGAACTAGCCCAGTAGAGAGTCTTTATGTTGAATCCGATGAGTGGCCTCTCTATCTCCAGAGAACCTACTCCAGCCTCAAATACTTCCTGAAGGTAAATGCATACCCCCAACACCCATGTTATAAAGCCGTTAATGATACCACATGTACCACCCTCTATCAGAATCGCCGAACGGCCCGGGAGCCCTTCTCACTCCGTGTGAGGAGCCTCTGCCATCTCATGGATGTTGGCCTTCTAGAATATCGTCTCATGGCTCCTGCAAACGCGTTAGCACCGTGGCTCTGGCAAGTTCTTGATTGTGACACATCTTTTATTGAGGTGACGAAACATGCACCACAGGCACACATCACAATGCATTTTCTTGAACTTCAGAGTAAGTATTCCTGCTCGGAGTTCTACACAGATGCGTCAAGGTCACAAACTGGTGTATCTTATGCAGCTCTTGGCACTAACTTCTCTGAATCCAACGTGATGGATGCGGAAACAACTATCTTCACTGCTGAAGCTTATGCAGTACTATCAGCTGTAAAGCACATCACTAAAACAAAAATAGAGAAGGCCGTAATCTTCACCGACTCCCTTAGTGTAGTCAAAGCTTTAAAGTGTCTCCGGAAAAGTAAAAATCCTGTAATAAATAATCTTTATTCCGCCCTGTGTACAGCATACATGTCAAACCAACATGTCATAGTATGCTGGGTACCTGGACAGAGGTATAAAAGGGAATGTCCTTGCCGATGAAACTGCGGGAATGGCGGTAACAAGAGCGAGCACCGACTCTTTTAGTCTCCCGGCAATAGACTTGAAATCATTTATAAGGAAAAGGCTAAGGAATTACTGGCAGCAACAATGGGACAAAGAAATACACAACAAACTACATACAATCAAGCCCCACATAGGTAACTGGCTACCAATGTCAAAAACACGGAGAACAGAAGTTATATTTTGCCGCCTAAGGATCGGTCACACGTATAGCACACACAGCTACCTGCTGACCGACACTGAACCACCTACCTGCGAAAAATGCGGCAAGTCTCTCACTGTTCTTCATGTCCTTTTGGAATGCCATGAGGTGGAGACATACAGGAAAAAGTATTTTCCACTGCCATTCCGCCAGCATCTGCCGTTACATCCTGCAATGTTCATCGGGAATGAGCCGCGTTTCAAAACAGAGTCACTTTTAGCATTTCTCAATGAACTTAAATTTTTTCGAGTCATCTACGCAGGAGACAGCAGCGCGACCTCCTGAGAGAGGTTGTTGCTGCAGCAGTTTTAAAGGGAAGCACCTACCTCCTAGCCCTTGCGCGCAAGGACCTAGCTGAGGTATCGGTGCCACGTGCATAATTTTATGAACCCCATTATGACCATCTGCCATACAGCCCATAATCATCGACCACCTCACGCGCCATCGTCATATTTTTAATCTCTATATCTTCTAAGCTTGGATAAAGCTATTTATCTTAGGCCACTTTACAGCCCCCTTACATAAACCATCGTACTCCATTTGTCATAGCGCTGGCGCTCTTTGGCCACACTTGGCCCTTGCGCCAATAAACACCATCATCAATCAATCAATCAATCTGTTCGTCTATGGGCGGGATACTTGTGTTGTTTCGGCATTCCCATACCATGTGGTAAAGCGTGTTAAGCACTCAAAGGACGAATGAAGGTCACTAGTACTACGCAAGGCAGCGTTGTAACGGCACTACGGCTTCTATGTAAATAAGATAGGTGATTGTTGCCTGGTTCCGAAGGTGGTGTAGTCGAATGTAGCGACCTCAAGCGAAGCCCATTGAGAGTGAACACTGGAGCAAACTGGTACTCGCTGGTTTTTACAAGTAATTTGTTTTCTATGCAACGTCACTTACGGAAAATGCGTCGGCATTTCAGCGCATTTCGTTCCCAAAGTTTTGGGATAAATGCAACCTGGTTTGAGTGCCCGCGCTCTCTTCACTCGTGCTGTTCAACATGGATCATGCGTCAGTCGTCTGAAAGTGCATTTGAACGTTCGCCTAAGCAATGTACTCGGGAGGATTTCATGCCAGACGGTTGTCTCGTCCGCAATGTCTTCGCTGAAAACCTATCGCCGATCGGGGCACCATCTCGTCCGCGACGTTTTCACGAAGACCGCTCGCCGATCGGGGCCCCGTCCATGAACTCCTCCAACCGCTCCCGCCATCTTATCTATCTCTTCCTATCTATCTCTTCTAAATAGTGAATGCACGGGCGTTTTCACCGTGTGAGTCACCCGCCGTGGTAGCTTAGCACGTAGGGCGTCGCGTTGCTAAGCTCGAGGGCGCGGGTTCGATTCCCGGCCGCGGCGACCGCATTTCGATGGGGACGAAACGCAAAGAACACCCGTGCACTTAGATTGAGGTGCTCGATAAAGAAGCCCGGGTGGTCGAAATTTAATCCGGAGTCGTCCACTAGGGCGTGCGTCATAATCATACGGTGGTTGTGGCACGGGAAACCCCAGCAATCACTATTTTAATTATGGATGAGTGTGAGTTATAGCGCAGTAATGATATCTCCGTAGAATAGTATTGTCTTCATGTTTTTTTAGCATAAACATTAAATAAGTGCGGTTATGGTGCGTTGGCTAAGAGCAATGGACTGAGCGCTGACGGGTGATGTCCAAGTTCACCGTGCGCAATTCGATGCGTATTGCAACCGCATATATTTCACTTGTCTTCTTCAGAGATGCAGTTTGTGAGATGCAGTTCATCACTGGTTCATCACTGTGAGATGCAGTTCATCACTGGTTCTTAGTTTTCATTTGTGTACCTCTTCATTTTTTGCGTTGTCAAGCTACAAAGAGTGTTCCGCGGTATTTATGTCCAAAGTCAAAATTCAGCATTTAAAAATTGGTAAAATACAACGCATTTTTACTATTGCAATTCCTTCACGTCGGTTCGACAATAGTTTAATCAAAACTTTTCTGCATATTGCGTATAATTTGGAAAGTGATATTTGGATTTCTGTCGTTGTGGAGTTTCCTTTAATGTCTAAACTTACTTTAACAGTTTATTTGAGATGGCTTGTCATCGCACAATTACATTTATATTAGGCACTCTACCTTATGCAACCGCTTGAGTCTAACATTAACACAGCGATATGAAATGAACCTTATCAATATAGTAGCGATAGTTGTATTCATAGGCGTGTGCAGGGTTCTCTATTAGGTGGGTGGTGGGGGAAGGGGGGGGGGGAGTTTCTGCGCAGCGCACACCCCCTCACCCCCCATTGGTCAAGTCCGAAGAAAAGAAGCTTCGCAATGGATGCGAAATCGAAATGGAGTCCTGACGTGCTTCTCACAGCGGCCTGCCTTTGATCCTCGGCTTTTCGAGGGGCAGGAATGGTAAGTAAACCATTTTTGGAATGCGACATGAGGTCCTAGGCCACCGTTATAGTCAAAAACGTGCATGACCATAATATTGCACGTAAAACAATGGCGCGACAGGTCCGACTGAGTCCCCTTAGATTATTAGGGGGGTGGCGCCACGCCCTCTGCCCCCTTGCACCCTCGTGTTTGCGCTCCTGTGCTTGCACTGCTTGAAGACAGAGACAGATCGAGCAACTGAAACTTCTGAGCCGGAGATCCTGCAATCAAAACTTCAACGTCAAGGCGAGAACATTTTTGGATTCCTCTGTCAAGCGCTTCCTTTCGCATGTAAGGGTTCCGTGCCGACCGTGTAGTCGCGCCCGTCTGTAAGGTGAGTTTCTTGTGTGTCATTGCAACTGACCGCCGCTATCCCTTCGCGTTTCTTTGACAGATAACACGACAGCGATCACGAGACGCGAAGAGAAACAGATTCGCGTTGAGAGGGATATAACGAGATGCCGAGGTGAAACGCTGATGGTCTGGGCGCTGTACAAAACGAGGCTGGTCAAGGTGCGCGTGAGTGTGCGTATATACGAAGAAGCAAGTTATGTAGGAAGTGTGCCTGTACGCGAGGAAATGAAGAAGGTATGTACGGAGTGTTTGCGAAGGTGGAAAGACGGGGGAAAAATGCTGGCACGAATGCGAGCAAGCGAATGGTTTGTTCAAAGTACCTGTTGCAGCGACGCGAGACGCGTTTTGTGGCTCTATCCTCACAAAGGCCCGATGAATTTCGTCAAATCAGGAAGAAGCGCTGAAGTGTTGAAACTAGGAAAGCAGGAAGATAGACACAGAGATGCCTGGTAAGAACAGATTTTATGAGCGGAAAGTGCTCGGAAATAACTTCTTAGGGACTGGTGAGATTCGGGGACTGAATACGTGTTGTCGATGTTTACAATAGCGAAGTTATGTGTTTAGTCACTTGAAGCAACGAATTTTTAACCTTATGCGGTGAAACTATTGTGAGTGTGAGTGTGTGCATAAAACTTTGGTGTGATAAAATGCAAACTTCGTCGCACAAGGCGTACTCTCGTTCCTATCCTTCCGCTGATCATCTAAAGCATGCGGACACCATCTGTCAGGCAAAAAAATGCCCCCACCTCCCCAAAGGGAATAGTGAGGAAATGCGAATGCATTTCTTGCGCCGAGAGTACACGGCGTAGTAATCGCTTCACTCCATTTATATATACGTGCGAGCGAGCGGACGGCAGATTGGGGCGCAGGGAGGAGAGAGAGCGACCGGCGAGAGTAGGAGCGGCGAAGCACTGCACCTACCCTCTCCAACACTCTCTGACTCCCGGCGCGATGCGAGCGCCCTCACACGCCAGAGCGCGCTCCACCTCTCCACTCACTCTCCGCTACTCCGCCCGCACCACCTGCTCCGGTTGCTAGGGGCGACGATAAGCGCGCGCGCCCGCAGCTGTTGCTATGGGAGAGGGAGTGAGAGCGGAGAGATAACACCTGCCGGCGCGCGGACACCGACAGACGCCTGACATGCCCCGACTAAGAAATGCATTCGCATTTAAAAATCTAGAGTGAGTCTATCTTGTTCGGCCTGTCAGAATTTTCAGGCTTCAGAAATACTTGTTTTTCTTAATGCTCGTGAAGCATATAGGAGGAACAGTCGACTAATTTTTCTAATGGGTCAACGAATAATCGCTCGTCACCTTAGCCATTAGTCGATGAACCCACATCTATGTGTGTTTTTCATTGATTCATCGAGTAATCGTCATCTACGACGGGCGCTTTAAAAAAAAGGCTGAAGCAGTTTGTACTCATATGCAGTCGTTACAGTTGCACCTTCTGAAGAAGATAAAGCCGGGCCTCTATTTATGTTATGGAAGGTGGAACGGAGATGAAAAATGCGGGTTCGCTATTGTTCGATAATTCATATTTACTTCGTTAAATGCTAAATATAATTGATGCTAATGAATCATCCAGCGAGAGATAACATGTGATGTAAAGCCAAACAAGATAGGAAATAAGTGGACCATGTATAGTCTAGAAGGTTCAAAAATCGTCGAACAAAGAGTGTTTCTCGCTATTAAAGATGGTTCTTATTTAGTACATACACCGAGGTTCCATGTCTGGGTGCAAACCTAGCAACGGCAAGACAATTTATTACGATTCATACGTTCCTTTATTGATAGCGGTGATAATCTTACGTAACAGAGGGACGGACAGTTTTCTTGCCGAGTCGCCATTCGAATGCTCGCGCATTTTCAAGCCCTCTCTAGGACAAGATGTGAAGCAGACACGGAGCATTGTACACATCAGGAAAATATACACTTTTGCAGAAACTTAATGCCGAACTCCGCATTCCGGTTCTCGCGGAATGCGCCTTGTGCGTGGCCGTTCCAGAAGGTGAGCAAAGCTATACTCGCGGACAACTTTTCTTGGCAATGAAGCGAACGCTACAGAGCCACAATGCATGTATCCTACCGCTAATGAATATAGTCTCACAATTGCGTCCGTATTTTCTGCGTGAGATATATAAAATACTCCTTCATTTTCTACATGTAGCATTTTGAGACGGAACACAGCGCACACAAGCGAGATATTTGCATTTCTTTTACTTTATACGTTGTCACTTTGCGTTTTTGCGCGCGTGAAAAAGTCGCGCCTTTTACCCGTACGTTAGACGCTAAGCAGCGTTTGCGTCGAAATGCACAGCTAGCCATCACTTTCCATGGCGTTACGAGACGCGCGCCAAACCGGACTACTTCGCGTAGCAGTTGTCCGCGAGTATAGAAAGAAGTTGAAAGACACCATACCTTCGCCGCCCGAAAGCGAGTTTCTAGGAAATGTTGCGCACCAAATAGACAACTCCAGAAAAAGATCTTGCGTGGATTCATTCATTCAATGGCTATCAGGGTCAAAGAGGTTGATGGCTTGATTCTGTGGAACCTGTCCATTTCATTGCGAGGAATTTGTAGCGGACGTTTAAACGGTGCCATTGCAGCCATTTTCTTTATATTGAAGTCGTTTGCTTAAAGGAGGGGTTCCCCAACTTTCTGGCCCTGGGGAACCCCAACGGCTTTTCCAGTGTACCGCGGAACCCTTAACTTTTTCTTGAGCATGAAGAGCATGAAGACTTGTATATGCCTTTTATACATGCCTTGTATATGCTTTGTATATGCTTAGTTTATATGCCAACTTTTGTATTGTTTCCTTTTTTTCGTTCCATACTTACAATCTTGTTTCCCTCTTGTTATTATGATTTTTACTTCCCATGCCCCTCCTGCTTGGGCCCTTACCTGGGCCTGCAGTATGTCATAAATAAAATAAATAAATCGAAAACCTGGGGTCGAGGGGTGGGCGTAAAAACTGTGTTATGTGATCGCCGACGCGCCTTGAGCCACGAATAAAGCGCCTAGGTGCCCGTTTGTCGCTTAAACTGGTTTGAACGCTAGCCACGAGCATGAATTATCAGCGTGCAACGCGTTCTGTCACCACGGATCCGCAAATCGTGCAAGTTACGTGGCACGTACTATAGACGACGAGTCTTTAGTGCTGCTACCACGTGGTTGTCTCGCTGCCCGAAGACACCAGATGCGGCGCGCGATTGCTTCGTGAAATGCTAAATGCAATGCAAATTATCTTGTCTAAATAAATAAATTAGCTGCTAATGGCGGTAAAACGGGAGCGGGTTGTATTCATTCTGGCCGCTCGCGGTACCATAACATGTCCTTCACTGAACATCTGGAATAAAATGGAAAGGCGGGCTAGTTGGTTTGGCTGCATAATTATAATTTTGCGCACGCAACACGAAGACACAGACGAAAAGTACACAATAACCAGCGCAGACTGTCACCTAGTACTGTCAACTGACCTTTATTCAATAAGAAACCACAATATATACTCGCTACAAGCACCTCATGATCACTGCGCATGAGCAGAACGGCATAGTGTATTCCTTCACATAAAGACCAACAAAACCTTCAATAGACACGCTGCACTATCACATCTTGTTTAGCAAGTCAACATCTGGGTTCTGCAGAAACGCGTTTGAGAACTGCTGGCTTGAAGGATGAAATCTAAGCTTAATTTATTTTGCGCAGTATTCCCTGTACTGCATGTTACGAGTAAAGCTATTTAGCTAGGCTGCCGAGCTTTGCTTTATAACCAGAGCAAGCAAGGAGGTTCTTCAATATGACTTAAGCTAGGCGCGCTTACGTCCTCGGCTCCTGTTCAAGTGTCCAAAGTTGTTATGTGAGTAGTGGTGATTGGTGAGGGGCATTTTACTGCTCACCCTTAACCTCCATCTCGCAAGCTGGTGGCAGCGCTGTGGAAGTTACGGGACCGCTTAGCCACTAGGAAGAACGAGCACTTCTCACGACGTATTCCGATATTCCTTCGCGCCGCGTTGTCTGCTCGACGTTCCCTAGCGTCTGCGCTCACGCGTTGAGCGAGCACATGACAGCGACGGTAGCACCGAAAAACAAACATGGCGGCACCCGTAGAAGCTGGTTCCAGGCTCCTCGAAATTATGAGGTTGCCGTACTGAGCTTCGTGGTCCGTAAGTTCTGCCTATGTATACGCTTGTGTACGCTATATTTCCGTCCTGGCGCTTCGACAGCGATGTATTAGTGTCTATTTTGCACTGTTTTCAAGATTCATTCTCAAATTCTCCGGGACAATTAGCAGGAGCGGCTGAACAAACAAAATTTACCTGATTTTTTTTTTTCGCCTCGGCGTGAGATGACACAAAACGATAGCCAATTCCACTGTCCTGGCACCTTGTGACTGTCAGGACAGTAGGCAAGTAGCAAGCGCGAGTTCGGATCGAAGCGGGCTATCGCGTGTGCATGGGCGCTGCCATGTTGGTCCGGCATCACAATTATCGGTATTTGCCGACACAATAACTAAATGACTACGACGTACATGCATGCGAATCGTGATTAGCGTATCACGCGTTGCTGTCACGTAGCACGTACGTGCCAAACAAACGCAGTTGCCTTAACCTTCTCCAATAATACTGCATGTATACAAACAGAACCATGTTTTGCGGCGCAAACATCTAACTTGCTTACAATTACACCTTGTGGCTTCCACCCTGCTGGTACCAGCTTGTGAGATTAAGTATAGTCGTGTCTGTTGTAATGCGACTCCGCTGTCGACAGAAAACCGTGGCAGAAAAGCGGAACACATGTTACGTTATCTTCGAGGATATGTTCATGGTCGTTCGAATACCGAACTTTCGGTGAGCGAGCGTTCGTATACTGAACGTTGGCGGACATGTAAATCGATATACTCGTGGACAATTTTGCTTGGCAATGAAGCGAAGGCTACAGAGCCAAAGTGCGCGAATGCTACCGCTAATGGCTTTTCGAACCACACTCTGATTTCTACGCAGCAAAGTAAAAGTCACGTGGTCCCTTACGCAATCGCCTAAGACGACCGGTAGGCGAAAGCCAGCTTCTTTTTCTTCTCCGTCGACTATATTGATCCCGCCCTAAAGCTCTTAGCACCCAACGTGGTTTTACAGTGCCGCCGTGATCGTGCCCGCCATTGACCAATGGACGACGTCGCGTGGTGCGTCGTGTGATGTGACGTCATCGTGACGCCATGATGGCGTCACGAATTTTTGCAACCTGTGACGCCATCGCATGATCATTTGCTCCATAACTCGTGTTGACGCCGATGGTCAATTCTCGCGTTCGATGAGGCATCTAAGATTTCGCCTTAATAAGCATCGTTACGACCGGCCTAGAATACAAAGGGGCGTAGCTACCCGCTCACTGTCCGAGCTAAGTGCGTTTATTGGTGAGAAGCTCTCGTCGCTCCGGTCCCCGGCTAATGGTAACACTTGCGACGGCAGCAAGAGTGTGAGTAGACAAGTTCAACGGTCAATCATTGCCGATTAGTGTTGCTCCCAAAACTGCGACCGCGCGCCTCACGTGAGCTCCATAGAGGTTGTGACCTTTCTACATCGGTCATGCAAGACGCCTCAGGTCTTTCAAGCGTAACCCAACCGTCGTAACACAAAGAAAAGCGACACTCGATCAAAGGAATATTTTTTCGCGTTTGTCAACTTCTTTCATTCATTAAACTTGCGCGAGCACGTATACTTGTCGCGGACAACGCCTCCGAGATCCGCATGGCCCCAACTTCATGCGAACATTCACGGCCCACCGCAGTGGTCTTGATGGCGCGGCTAAGAGAAATGTATCTTCGCGCGAGTCAAAATAGCAAGGCCTCCCGGTGCCGCCCGTTTCTCACCTCTGTATGTCCAGCCAGCTAGTTCCTGGAGAGAAATGATTAATTAACAATTACACAAAGCCAAGCCTCACTCCGCGAGTGCTGCATAGAAACAGGAAGAGGAGGAGGAGCAGGTACCTTAATTAAATTTACGAGCGTGGCGCTTTTTAATCAGCTCAAACTCGCGGCTCGCTCTTAGGCCACGCGCGTCGCTTCACCGCTAATCAAGGCGGCTTGACGCCGGCCTCGCGAGCACCAAAGCTTCATCAGGCTGTTAAGGCGCATGCGCCGGGATCGCGTACTCGTAAAGTACGCGATCTTGTTATTCTGCGCAAGCACTCTCTGAGAAGAACAGACTTCTTAAGTACGGAAGTGTTGCGGACCATATGCGAGATCTTAAGTTGTAAAGGAGGGGAAGGGTCGAAAGGAGAGGGGTAGTCTCGCGGCATGATTGTCGGCCCTCTTTGAAGCTGGAGAGCGCGGGCGAGTCGCGGAACAAACGCGCTTCGCTGCCCTCTTGTTGTAATCTTTGCACTGTTGCAAGCTGATACAAAATTTGCAACGGATGCTTCTGAAGTGAGCATGGTTATTCGAGGACCCTTTGGGCCGGTGCTGTTGTCCATGCGTCGCGAAGACGCGTATCCTGCGCAGACTAAATCCATGTATATATCTGTCCCCCGTTATTTCCAATGTGGAGATAAGTATTCTGTGAGAGATAGTCACACGGTTCCATGTGTATTCGCCAAAGACGATTCGAAAGTGAAAGCCACCTTCTTGTTCCTATCGCTTCGCAGTCGATTGTAATTACGAGGATAAAATGGTGCGCCCCCATCTCTAAACAGGTCTACACGGGAGGGGGGGGGGTGATGAAGAAGCTCCGGCCAGAAACCTGATTTTCCCCAATAACGGGCTGAAATCATTATAGACATGTTGTATACTTCTCTAAGGAAGTTATGAACTAGCGTAAGTAAATTGCAGACAACCACAACCACGTTTCTTCTTGTGTGACTCTATCAATATGTCGATGTGCTGTCAACACAAACCGAGATATTCGGAAAGCTCCGCCTTGTTACCATGCGCAATGCTCTACGTATTGTTTGTAGAGTGCTTCAGTAGGGACTACTTCAAAGAATTAGAAAGTTGTAAATAAAAGTAAGTTCTTGCTAAGAGGCATACAACAATGAATACTGGTTTCTGCGCCGTTGGTAATGAATAATTATTGTTCAAGCAAATTTCTTCCAGTAGTTCAGTATCACGGCATCTTAAAGCAGATGTCTGCCACATACACCTGATCATGTTTGATTAAAGCACACTCTGTTAATCGATGAACTGTAATAGCTGTGCATGAAGAAAAACGTCATCAGCCATTCATGACTGGATGTTTTTCTTCGAACTTCGAACCTAATTTAGAATCAAATGTACGTGCATTAGCAAAGTAAACATACAACTTGCTAAGGTAAGTTTGCGAGTCTATAACTACGGCAGGCTTACAAAATCAATCCTACTCATCCCTGTGACGTCACTCTCTCCGAAGTACGAGGCACTCAATCACTATTTAGGTACAAGAAATAAAAAAAAAGAACAGTTTGTAGGCGGCCACCCAACGCCACGCCACACCTCTGCTGTTTCATCACTTTCACATGATAGCGATTTAGCCCGATTTAGCGCAGAGAGAAGGTACTTAAAGAGGTAAAAGCCTCTCTCAATCTCAGTCTGTTTCTTTATTTAGTTGGTTTCTCGCGTTCACCAGAACCGTGGTTTCGCCTTGGTTCAGTCGTAAGTCTCCTTGCAATAGAGGTAATGATAGCCTCTGGTGTCAGGGCGATAATCGAATGAGGATGGAGTTTCCTCTCAACAAAGATGCCTGCTGACAGATGAGCGTCAAAAAAATTGCAGCCCACGGAGTAAATGTATAGGCCCCGCTCACGTAGTTCTCACTGGGCGGCCCAATGTTGCTGACATCGGCCGCTAGGGGTGCGAAGAAAATGAGACGCGCTCGAATCCGCGCTCTCGGGGTGCTCATCTGGACCCTGAAAAATTTCAGAATCTCGGAAAATTTCGTAATGGCGGTATTTTAAGCCATTCAGAGAGGTTGTGGCAGCCCAATGGGCCAATAAGTTGACCAATGGCGGAATGTGACATTATGGCGAAATTTGACAATGTCCAGAACGTAGAAAAATTGTTGCCTTACTCAGTGAACTGAAGGCAGAGGGGAGACGCACGCGTCGCGTTCGCGTCTTGTCCGGCTACGGCTCAATCTTGCTTCTTTTCTCCGCTAGGCTGTGCGTTCTGCCGCTGCTGTGGCATTGGAAAATTCCCCCGAAATGTGCCTATACAGTCTCGGATGAATGACTACGGAGGTATATGGTCGAACCGGTACAAGGAGAGGAGTAGGTTGGTTGTAACGAGAAGAATGATTGTGTTGTATTCAGTGGTGCTATGCAAATATGAAATGTTCTTGTGAAAACAATATGGATACTTACGAGTCGTAGGCTGAATACAATTTACTGAGAAGAAAGAAAGATGGTTGATCCTTCTGTCATAGTCATGAATTGGTATAACACGAAAGTGAAACGTGTCATCACAGAAGTAGTTGATCGCATTAGTACATTGGTATATCAGAGTTTGTATAATGCCTATTGTTATTTGGCAGTTGTAGCACCGCCTGTTGTGGGCGCACTCACGTTGACGCCTAGTGGCACATCTCCGTACCGACGACTAACGTCTATGATCATAAATTTAACCCTTGCGGTAGCTGAAGTTACGTGGACACCGCATATGGTGAATCCCGCGCAAATATGCATCAGCAAGCATACAATAAACACCGATACTCGATATGCCCTCATCTAAAGCGCCTTGAAACGCGAAGAAAAATGCTACACGCGTCGTGTCTCCCCTCTGGCCTGGCAGTTAATTCTCACGGGGCGAGCGTCGGAGAGCTATTTTTCAATATGGATGGATGCTACACTTCTATTGGAAACGCGCCGAATGGGACGGTCGCAGCAACGGCGCGTTTTTTTTTCGAGCCTGGTGGTCCACATGTCGCCACCTCGTTATAAAGGGGACGCTCATAGCATCCATCCATCCATCCATCCATCAATCCATGCATTCATGCAAGAGCACTGCGAGAGGAAAGTGTGAAAGATAAAAGGCGCGTACATGTAGCCTCCGTTATAAAGAACTACCGATTACGCCTTTGGGAATTCGCTTTTTACCAACAAATAATGCGGGGGGAGTTCCGTACGATATGTCTATGCTCCTTGGCCTCCACAGTCTGTGGAAAACGAGAATGGCAGTTAGACATGTTGATGTGGATGCCCGTTCGACGAGAGTCAACTTCATCGAAAGTATTGCGTATATTCGGGAAATATATCGCGCGCAGAGTGAACCACCCGTGTGGGTGGAGATTCTTGATGATTTAGTGAAACTTAAGAGATTTTAATAATGTCATGTTAGCCAAAGTGTGGTTGACATGTTTTAGCACGTACATATGTATTCCTTTGTAATGCATGCAGGCAATAAAGAAAAAAAAAGTTTGGCGGTAGCTCAGTGGGCTAAACGCATGCCAGCCATCGTCGCGCACCGAGAGGTCATGGGTTCGACTCCTGTCAACGGAAATTTTTCTTATAGTTTTTTTCTTTGCCATTTGATGGCGTTCATTTTGCTGACGTATATTCGTGACGGAAATACGCCATAAACATCTTGGTGGACCCTGGCATAAAACACTCTTGTGCTAAAAAAAGTAGAAAATGCAGAAGATGGCTTTCGCTTTCAAGTCGACGTTTTTATCCTTCTCACGTATTTTGCCCAGAGGAGCAGGAGACGTAGTTCGGGATTTAAGCCTCGGTATTTTTGGAATTTCGAAATGACTGAAGTGCTCTATTCCATACATTAAAAAACGGGGCCAAATGTTTCTGACGCCAAACGTAGCTTGCAGTCTCGGAAACGAAATCACGAATAGATGCAATGACGACATTCATGCCTTTTTTATTCAGCGTGCAGGAAAATTGGGGCCTCCGAGCTCTTAGATCGAATCGGCGTGCCATCGCAACATCGCCGGTCACGCAGAAACAGCGACGACATCTTGCGGCCGCAGTTTCAAATTGTTTGAGAAAACATGCTTCGTTTTATGAGTGTCATATTTTGTTTTCGTTGAGGCCATTCGCAGCGTTTATCGGTGGGAATAAATGGAATACGAAAGCGCTACCTTCATGGCAAAAAGCGAACCCGTTACAGCAGGGAAATCTTCGTGAGCACTTGTACAGCCGCGTATTATTGACACACGATCATGCCGTTCAATGTACACAAAGATTTTATGCCTCTCAGCGATGCCGTGGATTTCGTCATCCTTTCCTATTTGCTCGTATCTTTTTATCACTTCAGCAAATTACTCTTCCATGGAAGCTGGTTTGCAGGAAACGCTCGGTTATTTTTAAAGCGACTTCGGCCATTTGATCAAATTAGTCGAACGCCCCCGGAGAGCCAACGATGGGTGCTCGGGGCCTCGCGCGCTGCTGGGAGCCCTATCATTAGTGCGTCTTGCGCACACCACGAGGTGCGGCTGGCAGCCTTCGCAGGGAGAGACAGAGGCGCCCTCTGGCAAGAGCTAGGTGGAGAGGGGATGATTGCTGGGCAATTTCCGTCGAGTCTTTAACTGGGCCAATTATAGCATCACCTGCTTCTTGCTATTCGAACTTCTTGAGGCGGGTGAAACGTGAAAGACTGGTGGTGCCATTTGGAATTACGTAAGGCACTAACTTTGCCGCCACGAGTGCAGCAGGGTTCCAGAATTTTCCGTTTCTTGAAAAACGAAACGTTAGACATCGCTTGGTTGCCGTCGTTACCTTCAGAATTTTTCATTAGCTTACGGCAGGTACCAAAAACAGTCAACGAACGGGGGCCATATGAATATTTTACGATCGCACAAATAAGCTAACCGCCGTGGTATCTTTATGTCTACTTTGCTGCGCTAATAAGCTGAGGGATGCGAGTTCGATTTCAGGGAACGGCGGCCGCATTCCGATTACAAGCTTCGACAAGTCAACAGAAGGCGTTGGGCAATTGACCCAGTCACAGAAAACTTTTGTCGCAGTAGTTCAAAGTAGAAACAAACTGAAGTCTGGCGACTAGAAGCAGAAAGAAGCCCAGACTGAGGCATCTATAGGAAGACCAGAGCCAGGCTCTGCCGGTGATGATTTATTAATTTCATTTGATATGCGTACACAGAATACTCAACCACACAGAGGAAACAACGAGAAAGCAGGACGACAACTATCACCTAGAGGGGCACGACGCCTGCCTACACTTTTGTGAGAAGGGAAGAGATAGAGGAAAGAAAGAGGAATGAAGATAGGAAAGTAAGGGATAAAGAATGACAAAAGCTTTGACAAAAATAAGTAAAATAAGAAAAAAAATCTCGGAGGACGCTTGAGCTTCGCCTTCAAGAGCAGAACGCGATAGCGTAATCGGGCCCCGTGCGCATCGCCTTCTCAAGTGCTAGAGCCTAGCTTCGGTTCTCTGTGCATGCCTCAACCGTGCCGTAAGGAAACGAAAGACTGTGCGCGTAACAGTGGCCGTTTGAAACAATCCTGGAATGCCCAATGCTAGTACATTTGTTAAGTGCCCGCTACGTCATAATTCTTCCTTTTGCAAATCATCGAAGGGCCCACTACGCGTAGGTAAGGCAACACGCGAACCTACGCAGCTGCTCAATTTGTTGATGCTTTTGAAGCTGATGATGATTGAGCGCTTTGTAAAGGGTAGGCCTTTAAAACACCCTCTCGTTGCGCAATTCACACGTTTTGACGCCTGACTCGATTCTACGCTTCTGCCACGCAATATTACATGCGTTAAGGAGACTCCTTCATATAGTGTTCTTTTTTTTCCTGAAGCAGTTTCAGACGACTGTTCCCATTCCATTATTCGGTCATTCTTGCAGATTAAGTCTGTTAATGCCTTACCTGACTTGATTGTTTCTTCAGATTTCTCTGTACGCCCGTGTTTGTGGGGATTTATTCAGGAACTTTTCATCGCTGTTCGGTTTCTCAAGGTCCGGTTTTCCATAGAATACCTATACACAGTATCACGCAAGAGACTCTACAAGGATTTGTTATCCGTGCTTTTTCCACCTCCACTTTACCGCTCATTATATTCTGACCTTCCAGGACATGAAGTACTAAGACGAGTTCGGAAAATGTATCTTTCTCCTGATACAAAAACCTTTTTTTACAAACTCCATACTGATACACTGCCGGTGAAATCATGGTTGCAGAGGAAATGTATTTTAAATGCGAAGCATTTCTTAGCGAAATTCTGCGACTTTGAGCGTATCTATCTATCTATCTATCTATCTATCTATCTATCTATCTATCTATCTATCTATCTATCTATCTATCTATCTATCTATCTATCTATCTATCTATCTATCTATCTATCTATCTATCTATCATCTATCTATCTATCTATCTATCTATCTATCTATCTATCTATCTATCTATCTATCTATCTATCTATCTATCTATCTATCTATCTATCTATCTATCTATCTATCTATCTATCTATCTATCTATCTATCTATCTATCTATCTATCTATCTATCTATCTATCTATCTAGCCGCCTACGACTTTGTGCTCTCCTGGCCGTTTAGTTAATCGGATGTATACCGAAATTGGTGTGTCATAACATGGCCTTATTACGAACATAAATGACAGGTCATATCATGAAAATCATGACACGCATGTCATGAACAGCATGATTTACATTCCACGGCCTTTGGGCTCCCTGGCCGTTCCGTTAATCGGATGTATACCAAAATTGGTGTGTCATAACATGGCCTTATCACAAACATAAATGACAGGTCATATCATGAAATTCATGACACGCATGTCATGAACAGCATCATTTACATTCCACTGCCTTTGGGCTCTTGCGGCCGTTCCGTTGATTTCATATATATGAAAATTGGTACGGCGTGACAACAGTTCATGACGAACATAATGACAGGTCCTAACATGCAAATCATGGCGCGCATGTCATGTGCAGCGTGATTTACATGACATGGTCTCGGGGCGCTCGCGGCCGTTTAAATGAAGGGATACATACGAAAACTGGTATGACGAGACATTTCTGTATGACGAACATAACTTACACGTGGTAACATGAAAATCATGATTTGCATGTCATGTATGACATGATTTACATGCCACGCTCATGGCACACTAGCGGCCGTTTCGCTAGATTGATATACACCAAAATTGGTATTGTGCGATGTGACTTTATGAAGAACATGAATAACAGGTGGTAGCATGAAAACCATGACATCCATGACATGTATGTCATGATTTACATGCCACGCTCGTGGTGCATTCGCGTCCGTTTCGTTTGCGTGATATACACCGAAATTGGTGTAACGCGACACGACTGTATGACGAACGTAAGTGAGACGTGGTAACATGATAATCATGATATGAAAGTCATGTACGCCCTGATTTACATGCCACGCTCATGATGCGCTAGCGGCCGTTTCACTAGATTAATATACGCCAAAACTGGTATTGCGCGATGTGACTGTATGAAGAACATGAATAACAGTTGGTAAGATGAAAACCATGACATGCATGTCATGTATGTCATGATTTAATTGCCACGCTCATGATGCATTCGCGGCCGCTTCGCTAGCTTGATGTAACCGAAATTGGTATTGCGCGAAGCGACTGTATGACGAAGGTAAACGAGACGTGGTAACATGAAAATCATGACGTGCATGACATGCACGACATGATTTACATGTCATGCTCATGACGCACTCGTACCGTTTCGCTTGCTTGACATACACCAAAATTAGTATTGCGCGACGCGACTGCATGACGAACGTAAATGAGAGGTGGTAACATGGAAATCATGGCATGCAGGTTATGTATGTCATGCTTTACATGCCGCGCTCATGGTGCATTCCCAGCCGTTTCGCTAGCTTGGTGTACAGCAAAATTGGTATTGCGCGATGTGACTGTATGATGAACATTAGTGACAGATGGTAACATGAAAAACCATAATATGCATGTCATGTATGGCATGATTTACATGCTCTACTCATGGTGCACTCGCGGCCATTTCGCTCCTTTGATATGCACCAAAATTGGTATTGCGCGATGTGACTGTATGACGAACATAAATGAGAGGTCTTAACGTGCGAATCATGTTATGCATGTCAGGTACGGTATGATTTACATGCCACTCTGATGGTGCGCTTCCGGCCGTTTTGTTAATGTTATATATACCAAAATTGGTATGGCATGACACCAGTGCGTGATGAACACACGCGATAGGTCATGCATTTATATACCAGAATATGCGTTTCATTGGCATGGTGTACACTAGATTGTGCATGCATGCGTGCATAGCAAACATGCGATATATGGTGGACTAGATGCCATGGCATGAATGATTTCATTTGGCTCTAAGACAAACAAGGCGATGTATGCAGCTCTTTGCTGGCTGCTTCGCATTACATCGATTCCCACAATGCGTGGGATCTGCCGAATTTTTTGTTTCTTCAGTTAACTGCCGTCACTGCGATGTACCAGAGACAGTAGAACACTGTTTTATTAGCTGCAAAGATGCCATTCTGGATGTTTTAGGACATCCTTCAACGAACTGTTCAAAAATAGTTTATCATTAACTCACATACTATACGTTACCTTCTCCCAACGTCTCTTGATGAAGTGCCCTTTGACATGTTTTTCCTTATGGGACTGCACTGTCTGTGCAAAACGCGCATGCAAGACCGTAATGCAGAACCAACCACTGCTTCAAGTATGCATTTCATGCGTATGGCTCTCCATCTAAAGGACATTTACGAAGAACTTGACATCAGACCAGACTGGCACCCTATCTTGATGAGGTGTTCATCCTTACCAGCCTCCCTGTGTGACAAGCTTTGAAGAACTTTTCCTGTTTCTCTGGTCTTGCGCAGTATATACGCATGTAAGCCTTTGAATGCTTGTGCAGTGCTTGTGCGATTATTGTCGCGAAGTGAATGCACCACTACGTCATAGCATTTGTGATAATTTGAAATACGCATTATAATAAATACCATGAAAGAAAAAAAAACAGCAATAGCGTTGCTCTGTGGTAGAACACCTACTTGCCACGCAGACGTCCTGGGTTCGATTCTCACTCGAACCGAAGTTTTTTTTAGTATTTAGTTTATCTGCATGTTTCTCTATTTTTCGCTGACGGACAAGATAATGATTTTTCGCTGAGAACCATCGACGCCGACACCAGAATTTCTGCGAAACCAGCTCTTTAACGCTCTCGCGTTAAAACTCTACAAACAGGTGGCCAGATCCGTTTCGTCCATAAGAGTCAGCAGAGCTTGATGGGTCCTGTCATGTGGAGCAGCACATACTCTCGGAAACAGGTAATCGAAGATGCTCGCACAGCTATACCCAATCAGTCTACGTTCCTTAATCAGCAGAGCCCACTGCGTAACGAATGCAAGACACTCTAATATAAGGTGCCCAAGTGTCTCGCAGGGTGATGCAAGAGCCTAAAGACCAGTTGTATTTGGCACACAAGACTCTGGCGGCAGCTGCGAGCCGTGGCTACACTTGAACTGACGGCGCCGCTCACCTTTGAACTCGAAGTCGAAGAAGCCTGGTCAACAAGCAGTGTTTTACTTCTCTATTTCTGATGATTTTTATGCTGGATATCCAGCTTGTAACATTTTTAACACAATTGCCTTTCTTTACCCGGCGTACAAACGCCAAGGCCACGCACCAGCAGAGCCGCTGCCCTTGCCGACAGCCAGGCGATACTGCGTTCGGTTGCTTCCTCCTTTGCAACCCTCAGTGTAGCGGAAGCAGACGGCCACACTTCCTCGTTGCTCTCGTTCCGCGTAGGGTGTTTCCCGGTTTGTATATCGAGGTCGGGGCGCCCCTCCCCAAATGTGGGCCGGTCACATCTGATCGAATCACAAGCGGGACAAATAATTTATGCCTGAAAAGCGAGCTTGAGTCAATGGTACGCGTATGGTTATGGACGCAGATGGAAGGCGGTTCCAAGGAAGTGATTGGCCTTTGGGTGTTGTGGATGAACACAAGATTCGTGCACTGTAATACCAGAAGGAAAAAAAATTCAACCGAGAGTTACGTGAAGCTAAGAAGGAAATTCGGATGCGTGTTATTAAAAAAAAGAGCTTAAGTAGCTCGATAAAAATTTGTTTATTTCCATAGATATTGAATTAGGAGTCAACGCATTCGCGGTGTAGTCGCTCTGCCGTGTAAAATAAATAGGTTTTGAAGCAGATCACCTAGCAAGCACGAAATATGTGGCAATTCGAATCAAGAGGAGGAAACGCAACGAGCGCTGTAGTCAACAGTAATAGCCGCTGCAAACTTAAACAAAAACATCCATTATGATCATCATCACTATCGGATTACTGCGGGACGAAAGCCTCTTACAAAATCTCAAATTTACCCGACCGTGTGAGAGCTATAAGAATTTTCTTCGTGCTAACTTCTTAATTTCGACACTCCATGCAAGTATATGCCGTCCTGGACTGCGTTTCCCATCCCTTGGTATCCATTCCGTTGCCCTAACCAGCGGTTTTATGTCATGTGCCTCACGAGGCCGATCGATGTCCGTTTCTTTCGGTTACACCTGTTTGTGGTCATCAGCTACACCTGTTCGTGGTCTGACGCTCTTTTTTTTAATTTCGAAATCCTGCCCTTAGGCATTGTAATTCGTGATATCAAAAATACACGTGCAAATTTGCTTCGTGTATAAAGTGTAACAGTGAACACATTCTGCTATTTTCCGAACTCTTGATGTTACACCTGTCATTTTCCATTCCGTTGCAGCCGGCGTGGTCCTCAACGTTTTCCCGAGTTCTTTTCTTATCCTCCACGTTTAAGCCGGACAACTTGCTACCCATAGATCATTATATAAAAAAGCAGGGTGTACTACCGACGATTCTCATGGTGTCGGTATAATTGCAGGTGCCGGATGAATCTCTTCAGTGATATAGGCATGAAACTGGGTGGTATCTAGCGCCGTCTTTTTAGGCAAACAAGTCTGGTTTCCATCTATCATTTTGGCTGTTTTCCCGTTGTGTAACGTGTGGCGTGCGCGTCAACGGTACCGCTTGATGCTTTTCAATTTCTATAGTGGTTCGCTGCTCGAGCATGCATACACATACAAATGCGCGATACTGCCGTGTACTATATACTTGCACATGCATATCATTCCCGTTATCACCGTAGAATGTCGCAGCATATAGAGCGCGTGCACCCCGTCATGGTCGGCTTCTCCCACCGTGTAATTTGGCGCCACGTTGGTGCCGCGCGAGGTGAAAGGTGGTCGTGGACAAGATGATGGTGGCGTTTGCTCGCGCTGGCTTGGCGGCTTAATTAGATAGCTTGACAGCGGCGTCTTTCCTGACTCTCGCAGTACACGGTGGAGACCGTAATGCGAGTGGTTGCTATGACAACGCCACCGACGTGCTCGTCTGGCGAGACATTTCCTGAAGAGAGGTTTTTGCTGTAATAATAATTGTATGGCTTATGCGCCCCAAAACCATGATATGTTTAAGAAAGATGCCGTAGTGCTGGCTTCCGGAAACTGCGACCATCTGGGGTTCTTTAACGTTCACTTAAGTCTAAGCACACCGGGCCTCCAGAATCTCGCAATCTTCGATCCCGCAATCTGTGGATTCGCAGTCAGGCATCTCAGCCACGAGACCACCACGGCGGGTCTTTGTGTTGTTGTCCTCGCGTCCGTTATGTTTCTCACGCTGTAATGAATATATTTATTTATTTATTTATTTATTTATTTATTTATTTATTTATTTATTTATTTATTCATTCATTTATTCTTTGCATGGATTTTTCCACCCAGATCCTGTAACGCGGTACCATTTCTGCCTGTAAAAGATCAGGGCCGATCCCTCGGGCAGTGCCCTCTTACATTTGCTTCTCACTAATTCGCGTGACTTGGAATACCGTATTTATTTGCATACTGCATGCAGTTGTTGCCATTGACATGCAGTCGTAATGCGCAATTTCGCTCTGCGGGCTAATAAAACATTCCGTGTGCGAATTCCCTCAATACGTGGAGCCAGCAAAATTTATTCTCTATTTACATTCCATTACGCGCGAGAACATTTAGTTTAGTATAGCAAACGCTATATCTCAGCTTCGTCGTACGCTTCACGTATAAAAAAAAGGTTGAAAACATCGGTTCCCGACTTCACGTTGCTTGCACACAATTTGTGGGAATGGCAAATACAGGGCAAACGGTTCGGCACTTCTTTGCTGAATGAATGCGTGAGCGCGGCATGTGAAAGTAAAGCCTACGTGTCGTTTTCACGGCTGACTGCGCATGCGCACGTATAATACACGCCTCCGCTACGGTAGCAAACGGGTACCGCTCACTGCGGCTGGCTTTGTACGGTCGGTTGACTTTTAGTCACGCCAACGTAAATCAGCCGTTTGAAGAAGCGGCTTCAGCACAATAGTTGCGTGCATCAGAGCAGATAAAGAAAAGTGTGTTCCAATTTCCGAAGTGAAAAGTTGAGAGATCGGCATGAGCAGCATTTTCTGTTCATTTACTCGTAGTGGAACCATTACCGCGTTTTGTTTGTCAAATACCGTGAAAGCGTCGCTGGGACAACTTTATTTGTACCGTCCATTGTATAGCAATCAAAATTCTTTAGCTGATCGCTACAAAGCAACGCGTTAAGAATCCAGATTTTTTATATGACGGAATGGTTTTTTCGGAGGCTTTTGGACTCTTACTTGAACCTCGGTCGCTGGACATAATGCAGACAGTTCATTACAGTTGAAAGCCCGCGGAACGCTGCGGACTTCAAGGGCACAAACGTATGTATATATATACAGATAACAGATGTTTATAGCAGGCGAAGCTACAGCACTTGCCAATGCAGTCGCTATCTTTTACATACATGCAATACACGCGGCCACCCGCTGTTTCGGAATGCAGCTGCTCGGACGATCCCTGATACAAGCCAAGAGATGACAGCTTACGATTTTGTTATCAGAATGGGCGTTTGATTTATGCTATAATATCGTGTCTCGGGCGGAATAAGCCGCATTTCCTCGGGTTACATACTTGCCTTAGTTATTAGTTTATGCTATTTTTATCGTCAACTTGTACCAGTACTGGCGCGTGCCACTGCGTTTCTAGAGCGGGAAAGGCTTTTTAGTGCGGGTTCCCGTTCATCTATATGAGATGCGTCTCTGATATGAGGTGGCCAGGTTCCCCTCAAGCTGCTCAGTGCAGCTTTTTTGCCTGGTCATCTTTGCAACCTTGTTGTCAATAAACTCAATTCAATTCAATCAGTGAAGTGGAGCAGCGGATATCACGCTGCTTCGAATCTCCGCATCGCGAATGCCCCCGGATAATGGTAGCCATCGCACGCTCCCGCGAGCAACGATTTAGGCGGCAACCTGCGTACCGAGAACACGGCTCACTCATCCGAGGCCGCCTTTGTCGGCTTAGTTAACGCGACGAATCAATTTATGCCTGCCCACTGCACACGCACAGTATGCTCGAAGCAAGCGCTTTCTCAGTACATCGTGTTGAATTTGCGATTTCCGAAAACGCGACGCAAGTGGCGCGATGACATCCGGCTTAAAGAAGAGGCTGTGAACCGAAGCGAAATTTCATCAGGCGTGAAGCTCGGGGTAGTTTTGTACTAGTCAGGAATTGAAGAAAAGGCTACAGCGACGAGACTTTAAAGAACGGTTTCTGCGCAACGCGAATGATGAGTAATGAAAGTGGATCACAAAGCTGACGTAAGTGTTGTAATACTTTATGTTAAACAGGAGAATTCGGCAGAACGCGTACATTGTGTTCGTGTATTTGGAATGGCATTTTATGTATGGGCTATAGAAGAACAAGTAAAATATGCGACAAGGCGCATTAGTAGCACATTGTTACAGCCACGATTCATATCATAGGACGATTGCTATATACTATAGGTGAGGGTTAGAAATGCGGACGTATTTGTCGATAGACAAAATGCATATTTTTTCTTCCTATAGATCAGCTTTGATAACGACATAACGGTAGGATGTTAACCACTACGGCTTCCGCTAATGACGCCACGCTGTCATTTATCTTTGCAACCTCGGTTCGACCGATCCGATGGCCCCGTAATGAGTTATTCATGCGGAACATGACCACGAAACAAGCCGCTTTGATGGTCAATTTCTTCGGAGAAAATGAGTGAACGAGTTGCGCAAAAGGTATCGTAATGCAGCCGCCTTACGAATCATTAGTCATCACATGCTCTTTATACAGCAACTCAGACACTGTGTGAATGATTGTACAGCGAGAAAGATGCGCCACTCTGAAATCCTACCTGACTACAGTGATACGGTGGCGCAGCTGCAAATCGCAGACGAAATACGCGCCTGCCAGAGATAAGCGAGTTTGCGTCTTCAACCAGATAACCAGCCTGATACTATGGTGTCTCCAGTCAGGAGTGGTCGATCAAAATGACGTGATAGAACGGCATGGGAGAACGGCGTGATCAGAAGAGAGAGAGAGAAAAGACACTCCGTGATGGAGACATAACTGTACAGTCACAGCTGAAGTGCCGCACAAACCTCCCCATTCAGATCACGCTTCAGTACGACGTGCGGCTAACGCTCAACGTGCGCGGAGTACACGAAGAAAGGCGGCTGTCAGCAATTTGCGTCACGCGTTCGCCCAACATCACATTCGCGAGAACGTTGTCGGCTGTAGAAAGCAGCGTAGCTACTTGAAATCTTCCCTCGCCCTCTTACGCACGTAAAAGAACAGCCTGTGGCGAGTGTAGCCGACTCCTAGTCACGTTTCGCAATACAAATATAACGTCGTTCTTGTAACCCCCCTGCAGCTCTCCCAGCTTTCTCTGACCACGTTGCTTCTTTATATACTATCACAGAATCGTGAACGCAAGGGCGCGGGAGCCTCCGGACCTCTGCGCAAATGTATGGCCGTCACGAAAACGGCATCAAGCTGTCATTGAGAACGTCTGAGTTGCCACTGTTCGCCATGCTGGTTTAGCGTTCTCTCCGCTAGCAATTCTCGACTTTACCTATCGCGTTAATAACCGCCACAGTAAGTAGTAAGGTGATGCTGCGTGTTTAACTAAAGGTAACTGACAGACACTTTCGTGGGGTAGCGCCCTACATTTCAATCCTTTCTTGACAATACAGAGCGAATAAACTCAACTATCAAGGGCGTGTTCTCCTGCGGGGAGTGCATTCAGCGAGACACCTTTCACATAGGCCACATACGCTCTGCTAGGCTACGAACAGGGGTGCGTCCTTAATGTGGAACGTGCATTCTTGTCACGGACTGTCCAGCTACAGTATGCGAGACAAAATTCTTCCTGACAGCTCGAGATCTTTACGGCCCTACCTTGCTGAACATCATCGTAATCACCGTGAGCTCCTCGTAGGCGACATTACTTCCAATGTTTTCTTGACCTTATAGTACACTACGCGGGTTATATATGTAGATGTGTTCGTAAGCATGTCTTGCAGAGCCTCAGGCACGCCAGCATGGTCAGCGTCGTAGCTTTTAGCTTTCTTGCAAAGCACTTGGAGAGCTTGAATCATCCTGGATGTGCACGCGGAAATACTATGCCTTGCATGTGTTGTCGTCCAGTCTTTTCATTCGCGCTGTTCCTCCCGTCCTCGTGCCTCTGTGTAAGCAAACATTTGGGCGCAGGTCACGGTCTCTCCGTGACGTGAATTTCGAGTTCACAGTGTGGTGCACTGTGCACGTCTTCTTTTCACGAGAGCCTCATCTAAGGTGCCGTTACGTTGATATGTTAGCTCGCGTGTCCGTGCCTGTCGGCTAGCGACTGGGAAGTTGAAAGGTACGTTGCTGCGGGGGTTGTTGCTGCTGCAGAGCCCAAATGGCAACCTCTCATAACATACATACATACATACATACATACATACATACATACATACATACATACATACATACATACATACATACATACATACATACATACATACATACATACATACATACATACATACGGACGTAGGTACGTACATCCGTCCGTCCGTCCGTCCATCCATCCATTCATCCATCCATCCATCCATTCATCCATCCATCCATCCATCCATCCATCCATCCATCCATCCATCCATCCATCCATCCATCCATCCATCCATCCATCCATCCATCCATTCATCCGTCCGTCCGTCCATTTTCGCCAAGACAAAGACACGTGATGCAAGAGCATACACGTAATAAGCAAGTAATCAATCTTGTACACCCTTGCAACACTATTTTTGCTGCTTAAGGCAGGCGATGTAGGCTCTGCACGAGGTTGGTTCAGTCACAAACAGGACTGAGCACTGAGGTACAGCGTTGGCCGAAAAAGAAAAACAGAATATTTACGCGGGAAACTCAATTAGCAAACGTAAGACCGCGGAGCAAGAAATGAAAATGCTCCGCAACGGAGTATTTTCCTTCTTCCTCAAGCCTGTCTCCGCTGGAGACCACCACCACAAATCATTTGCCACTGCAGCAAGTATACACAGACGATCGTCGCCAAACGTGTCGGGCACCGCCTTCCCATTAGTGACACGTCGCGCAGGGGGAGGATCCCATCGCCATCGCGTCTATATCTTCGAGTACAAAACAGTACGGGATATGGTGCAGCAAGAGTGTAATTCCAATCTCAGGTTGCGCCACCTGACGGCGCTCCGCTAGTTTCTTATGGACGTTTTTTTTCTTTTATGAACTTCCTTGCTCTTATAATTGGCCCCTTCGCCATGTTTCGTATTTCGCGGGTAGCAAGAAAGGCGACGGAGGATGTAAAAGAAGGTAGCTCGTTTTGCAGCCGAGGGAAAGGCGAAAATGCACTGCACCCTAGTGGCGGTACATCATGGCGCACCACCTCGTATTGGCGGGAACGACCGCGGAATAGCGAGTAATGTGTCTTGCTCGTGCGGAGAGGGAGACGAAAAGACAGACAGGCTAACGAGGTTTGGGGCGGTGGCGGGTGGGGATGTGATGGCGATGATAAGCGCGTCGCGGCCGCTTCGGGGCGCCACGAGCGACGACTAAGTGGCGGCGCGAGAAGCCTCGCGACTGGAAGACCTCTCGTCTCCCTCCTCCGTCCCTTCTGCATGGCTTCTCTTTATACTCTCGCTATATAGGTTGCACAAGTTCGCGGTGCACGACTATTCCGTGTAATCATCAGCCTCCTTTCGACCACTATATACTGGGCGCGCTGTTTCCTAGAGAACGGTTCGATGCGTGGACAGAGATGACGCTCAAAAAGAGGGCAACAAAGTGCTGAAAAGGTGTATGCCTATGGGCAATTCTTCAACGGAAGAATCTTAAAAACGGTCTCCTTTCCGCACGCAGATTAGAAAATATGCAAAAAAAAAAATGGCACTATATACGGAACGAACTGGTTCGCTGCGTTGTCTCTCATGTCTCTGTGTCGAAATTTCACGCTATTACTCCGACGCTATCTACCAATATGTCTAAAATGCTTTCTTTTACTGGCTCATTTAGACTACTCTGTATGTGTCCTAGAAATACAAATAAAAACGGGGGGTAAAGCCGGCGGCACGTGCTGTTTGTTTCACCGACTGGTGATACAAACGAATGTACTAATTCTGAGCACTAATACTTCATTTCTCAAAGGTTTGCGAGTGCTTCTTTCTGCCATATCACTCGCAAGAAGGCACAAACTCTGACGTGCACCAGTGAGACGTGGCGTTCGTCAGCAGTCACGAAACACGTAATAAATCTTGTGTAAGGAGCACCTGCGAGCTTCCCGGTTCTCATGGGCGGGTCACAGAGATCGGTCAAATGTGCAGGCTCAAGAGGATAAAAAATTACCATTACCTGACGCCACTCTGTGTTTTCTCCTCAGTTCTCTCCAATTCCTAAACATGCAGGGCTTGTATACACGAGTAATTTCTCATGCTGACGTAGCTTTTAGGGGAACAGTCCTGCCAACCCCTTCGCTGGCATGCGCAATTGTTCCACACCAAAGGCGTGGAACAATTACGCATGAAAAGATTTGCAGTCTCGGTCTCACATCCTCTCTGGTAATGCCTGTAATCATTCTGAAACAAAGGAGCAATAGGAAGGTCCTCCCAAAGAAAAATCGCGGCGAAAGAAAGATACTCGGAGACCGTCAGTGATGAACAGGAGTTAAACCTCACCCACGCTCGCAAGTTGGCGGGGAAGCAAATCCTGTAATTAGGCTGCGCTTTGTACTCGGTATATGCTTAATAATCTAAAATGAAAACGCAATATCACTACAGCATTCCTCTCCAATCCACTGGCTTTCGTTGTCCGTCTTTTCTTTATCATGATAAATGATGCAAGAGACGCGACGAGACATGATCAACGCCTTTGCTTCGAAGACGCCCGAATTCCTTCTTATCTGCCTTCTCTGTTTCTTGTTAACCTACTTTTTATGAAGCGACCCTATTTAGCTTATTGTATAGAGATGAAGGTTCGTTGATAAGACAGGGCACCGGTCGGCCTAAGGTGCGCCCTTCGAAGCATCTGCTCTTTGCAAGGGAAGATGAGAGGTGAGAAAGAAGGAGCGACATTCAAGGTGACGAGTAAGAAAGGCAAAGAAGCAGTGCACGATAAGACCAGACTTAAGCTCGAAGCCTGGAGTTTCAAAATGTTCGCCGAATGAAATGAAGACATACTTTGAAGTCTCAAGTCAGTTATAAGTCCAGACCTAGTTGGCGATGCCCCAGTAAAAGCTCAGTTGTTATGATCTATTTGTACGTCATATGAATGAAGTCACAAACCGCGCTGATCGCACAAAATTAAGCGATTTACGAGCACCTGTTTTACACCCTGAACTTTCAAACTTTACACCTTGAACAGCCTTTACACCCTGAACTTTAAACTCCTATATCCTTTTCTCCTGTATAAGGTAGTATACCGGTCATCCTGAACTGGTTAACGTAAATACTTTAGCCCTCCCTCCCCTAGCTTCCTTGCTTTCTTTTTCGTTATAAATATGAATATGAGAGGTCATTCATTCGGACATAAGTGTAGCTGTCGGATGAAGTTAAGACACGAAATATAGAAGGAATCGCTGAGCCGGAAACAGCACATTTTGTGCTCTGTAACGATCCGCACAATGATACCGCGCGAAAGCTGAGTACGTTTGAAAACAATAAGTTCAAAATCGCCTTTTATATGTCGAGTGTTCTACTGAACGTTGGACAGTACAGGCGCCCAGGCCAGACGCGCGAGGGCGCTCCGCGGTAATCATGTGTCGTCCATCTTGTTTGCGGTGAAAACAGATGACCCGTCGACAGAAAAGACCACCGAGGGAGCCATCATTTCCGTCGTCATAGCAACATTTCGCCGCGATTCGCACGAGCGCACGTTCCAGAAGCGTTCATTCTCCGGCCAGGCCAGGACTCGAAGCAAGACACAAGCAGACAGAGAAATCAACAAGACAGACGAGCGCGAATGCCCCTTCGTGCTTGCCTAAGCGACAGCCGCTGTAGTTGTAGTCAGCCCAGAACAGACAAATCGGTATGACTAAGTGGAAAAGGACTCGGCGCCAATCAGTGCCCCAGGCTTGCCAAGTTGAATCCAGCACGAAGATTCGGACTATCTCTCGGCAGAGAAGGCGCCTTGCATTTCCCGCCCAAGGCAATACGCGCACGAATGACATAGTACATGATTACACCTGACGCTTGACCTTCCACCAAGCGAGCAGGTGAGAAAGGTTATGCGGTTTCACTCGAGGAGATTCAGCCGTATGCCTTTAGATAGTGCCTCTTTTGGACAGCTCCCGCCGGCACCCTCTCTGTGACGAAGATGGGTTTGGATTCATTAGAAACGAGATTTTGATCATGGAATGGCACGCCGCTGTAGGTTGCGGTTATTACGAAAGGCGGCACTTGTCTACGCGTCGCTAAATGATGAGTGATCGCCTGAAGGTTAATATAAACTCGGGGCCTGTCGGCGTGAAAGAAGTGCGGTTGCTAGATTACGTCCTCCGTGCAGCGATTTTACGATTGTACGAGTTCTTTGAACCCATACATTAGTCGTTTCATTTTACCGTCTACATTTAGGCTCACGAAGTGTCTGCGTCGCATACGGTGTTCTAACGCATGCATTGCTAATGACAAGCTGGGCGTCGTGTTCGCGTGCCTTTGCCACTGAGTTCAGCGGATACGAATGGTATGCATGCCCGACTGACAGCAGCTCTGTTCACGTAGGTACAAAGACCGGTGTTCAGTAATCATCCTAAGTGCTGAGAGATCAAACGCTGATATGTGTATCTGGACTAGTTAGGCGAAAGCCTCGAGTGCCTCATCAGACGCTGGCGATGGCGTGTGATACAGAAGCCCACGTGACCTCTGCAAAAGTCACATAAGAACCACAGTTACAGCCGGAATTGAAACCAGGTATTCTGTGTGGGAGATTACCACAGGGCCACGCCAGTACTTGAAATTGCTTCTGAATTTACCCTATACAGTCATGTGGGAATAGGAGTCAGGTCAACAGACGTAATATTGCGTGACAGAAGAGCAGGATTGCAGCAGGCATCACACCATGTGAACTGCGTAACGAGCCCGTTGTTAAAAGGTGCCAACCCATTAAAAAGCCCGCAGCTATAATTGATCATCTTCATCATTATGACAATCAGCCACAACATCGTCAAAACCATTTGCGTCATTCGGTCTCAAGTCACGTGAGCAAACGCGTGCCTTCTCGAAGATAAGAAAAACGAAAAACATTCAAGTAAGGGTTAATTGAAGCGCAAGGAAAACATTCAAGAATGCTCCACTGAAAGGGCAAAGAATGTGAAAATGTTTTTGCCCTGATGTCTCTTAGGAAGAAACTAAGGAGCCCTGCACTGTTTCTTTTCCTTAGAACTTCCACACTCTGTCATTGTAACAGGGATGCCTGCTTTGACGTTGACGGATTTAGGATAGGTACTATGAGATGTTTAGGTTAAATATATGGTAATTGATTTTTACGTATCTTTCATTACCAGGTTTTTGTATTCCAGTGGCAAAAAGCCGGCAGATCCCATGCATTCTGGGAATCGATGTAATGCGAAGCAGCCAGCAAGAGCTGCATACATCGTCTTGTCTGTCATTGAGGAAAATGCGTGTCATGGTTTTCATGTTAACTCCTATTACTTATGTTCGTCACACAGTAACGTCGCGCAATACCAACTACGGGGTAGATCAAGCTAGCGAAACGGCCGCCAGCGCACCATGAGCGTGGCACGTAAGTCATGATGTACATGACATGCGTGTCATGATTTTCATATTAACTCGTGTTATTTATGTTCGCTACACAGTCACCACGTCGCAAGATACCAATTTTGGTGTATATCAAGCCACCAGCGCCCCATGAGCGTGGCACGTAAGTCATGCTGTACATGACATGCATGTCATGATTTTCATGTTAACTCGTGTTATTTATGTTCGTCACGCAGTCAGGTCGCAAGATACCAATTTTGGTGTATATCAAGCTAGCGAAACGGCCGCCAGCGCACCATGAGCGTGGCATATAAGTCATGCTGTACATGACATGCGTGTCATGATTTTCATGTTAACTCGTGTTTTTATGTTCGTCACACAGTCACCACGTCGCAAGATACCAATTTTGGTGTATATCAAGCTAGCGAAACGGCCGCCAGCGCACCATGAGCGTGGCATATAAGTCATGCTGTACATGACATGCGTGTCATGATTTTCATGTTAACTCGTGTTTTTATGTTCGTCACACAGTCACCACGTCGCAAGATACCAATTTTGGTGTATATCAAGCTAGCGAAACGGCCGCCAGCGCACCATGAGCGTGGCATATAAGTCATGCTGTACATGACATGCGTGTCATGATTTTCATGTTAACTCGTGTTTTTATGTTCGTCACACAGTCACCACGTCGCAAGATACCAATTTTGGTGTATATCAAGCTAGCGAAACGGCCACCAGCGCACCATGAGCGTGGCATATAAGTCATGCTGTACATGACATGCGTGTCATGATTTTCATGTTAACTCGTGTTTTTATGTTCGTCACACAGTCACCACGTCGCAAGATACCAATTTTGGTGTATATCAAGCTAGCGAAACGGCCACCAGCGCCCCATGAGCGTGGCACGTAAGTCATGCTGTACATGACATGCATGTCATGATTTTCATGTTAACTCGTGTTATTTATGTTCGTCACGCAGTCAGGTCGCAAGATACCAATTTTGGTGTATATCAAGCTAGCGAAACGGCCGCCAGCGCACCATGAGCGTGGCATATAAGTCATGCTGTACATGACATGCGTGTCATGATTTTCATGTTAACTCGTGTTTTTATGTTCGTCACACAGTCACCACGTCGCAAGATACCAATTTTGGTGTATATCAAGCTAGCGAAACGGCCGCCAGCGCACCATGAGCGTGGCATATAAGTCATGCTGTACATGACATGCGTGTCATGATTTTCATGTTAACTCGTGTTTTTATGTTCGTCACACAGTCACCACGTCGCAAGATACCAATTTTGGTGTATATCAAGCTAGCGAAACGGCCACCAGCGCCCCATGAGCGTGGCACGTAAGTCATGCTGTACATGACATGCATGTCATGATTTTCATGTTAACTCGTGTTATTTATGTTCGTCACGCAGTCAGGTCGCAAGATACCAATTTTGGTGTATATCAAGCTAGCGAAACGGCCGCCAGCGCACCATGAGCGTGGCATATAAGTCATGCTGTACATGACATGCGTGTCATGATTTTCATGTTAACTCGTGTTTTTATGTTCGTCACACAGTCACCACGTCGCAAGATACCAATTTTGGTGTATATCAAGCTAGCGAAACGGCCACCAGCGCACCATGAGCGTGGCATATAAGTCATGCTGTACATGACATGCGTGTCATGATTTTCATGTTAACTCGTGTTTTTATGTTCGTCACACAGTCACCACGTCGCAAGATACCAATTTTGGTGTATATCAAGCTAGCGAAACGGCCACCAGCGCCCCATGAGCGTGGCACGTAAGTCATGCTGTACATGACATGCATGTCATGATTTTCATGTTAACTCGTGTTATTTATGTTCGTCACGCAGTCAGGTCGCAAGATACCAATTTTGGTGTATATCAAGCTAGCGAAACGGCCGCCAGCGCACCATGAGCGTGGCATATAAGTCATGCTGTACATGACATGCGTGTCATGATTTTCATGTTAACTCGTGTTTTTATGTTCGTCACACAGTCACCACGTCGCAAGATACCAATTTTGGTGTATATCAAGCTAGCGAAACGGCCACCAGCGCACCATGAGCGTGGCATATAAGTCATGCTGTACATGACATGCGTGTCATGATTTTCATGTTAACTCGTGTTTTTATGTTCGTCACACAGTCACCACGTCGCAAGATACCAATTTTGGTGTATATCAAGCTAGCGAAACGGCCACCAGCGCCCCATGAGCGTGGCACGTAAGTCATGCTGTACATGACATGCATGTCATGATTTTCATGTTAACTCGTGTTATTTATGTTCGTCACGCAGTCAGGTCGCAAGATACCAATTTTGGTGTATATCAAGCTAGCGAAACGGCCGCCAGCGCACCATGAGCGTGGCATATAAGTCATGCTGTACATGACATGCGTGTCATGATTTTCATGTTAACTCGTGTTTTTATGTTCGTCACACAGTCACCACGTCGCAAGATACCAATTTTGGTGTATATCAAGCTAGCGAAACGGCCGCCAGCGCACCATGAGCGTGGCATATAAGTCATGCTGTACATGACATGCGTGTCATGATTTTCATGTTAACTCGTGTTTTTATGTTCGTCACACAGTCACCACGTCGCAAGATACCAATTTTGGTGTATATCAAGCTAGCGAAACGGCCACCAGCGCCCCATGAGCGTGGCACGTAAGTCATGCTGTACATGACATGCATGTCATGATTTTCATGTTAACTCGTGTTATTTATGTTCGTCACGCAGTCAGGTCGCAAGATACCAATTTTGGTGTATATCAAGCTAGCGAAACGGCCGCCAGCGCACCATGAGCGTGGCATATAAGTCATGCTGTACATGACATGCGTGTCATGATTTTCATGTTAACTCGTGTTTTTATGTTCGTCACACAGTCACCACGTCGCAAGATACCAATTTTGGTGTATATCAAGCTAGCGAAACGGCCACCAGCGCACCATGAGCGTGGCATATAAGTCATGCTGTACATGACATGCGTGTCATGATTTTCATGTTAACTCGTGTTTTTATGTTCGTCACACAGTCACCACGTCGCAAGATACCAATTTTGGTGTATATCAAGCTAGCGAAACGGCCACCAGCGCCCCATGAGCGTGGCACGTAAGTCATGCTGTACATGACATGCATGTCATGATTTTCATGTTAACTCGTGTTATTTATGTTCGTCACGCAGTCAGGTCGCAAGATACCAATTTTGGTGTATATCAAGCTAGCGAAACGGCCGCCAGCGCACCATGAGCGTGGCATATAAGTCATGCTGTACATGACATGCGTGTCATGATTTTCATGTTAACTCGTGTTTTTATGTTCGTCACACAGTCACCACGTCGCAAGATACCAATTTTGGTGTATATCAAGCTAGCGAAACGGCCACCAGCGCCCCATGAGCGTGGCACGTAAGTCATGCTGTACATGACATGCATGTCATGATTTTCATGTTAACTCGTGTTATTTATGTTCGTCACGCAGTCAGGTCGCAAGATACCAATTTTGGTGTATATCAAGCTAGCGAAACGGCCGCCAGCGCACCATGAGCGTGGCATATAAGTCATGCTGTACATGACATGCGTGTCATGATTTTCATGTTAACTCGTGTTTTTATGTTCGTCACACAGTCACCACGTCGCAAGATACCAATTTTGGTGTATATCAAGCTAGCGAAACGGCCACCAGCGCCCCATGAGCGTGGCACGTAAGTCATGCTGTACATGACATGCATGTCATGATTTTCATGTTAACTCGTGTTATTTATGTTCGTCACGCAGTCAGGTCGCAAGATACCAATTTTGGTGTATATCAAGCTAGCGAAACGGCCACCAGCGCCCCATGAGCATGGCACGTAAGTCATGCTGTACATGACATGCGTGTCATGATTTTCATGCTAACTCGTGTTATGTTCGTCCCGCAGTCAGGTCGCAAGATATCAATTTTGGTGTATATCAAGCTAGCGAAACTGCCACCTGCGCCGCATGAGCGTGGCACCTAAGTCATGCTGTACATGACATGCGTGTCATGATTTTCATGTTAGCTAGTGTTATTTATGTTCGCCACAAAGTCACGTCGCAAGATATCAATTTTGGTGTATATCAAGCTAGCGAAACGGCCGCCAGCGCACCACGAGCGTGGCACGTAAGTCATGCCGTACATGACATGCGTGTCATAATTTTCATGTTAACTCGTGTTATTTATGTTCGCCACACAGTCACGTCGCAAGATACCAATTTTGGTGCATATCAAGCTAGCGAAACGGCCGCCAGCGCACCATGAGCGTGGCACGTAAGTCATGCTGTACATGACATGCGTGTCATGATTTTCATGTTAACTCGTGTTATTTATGTTCGTTACGCAGTCACGTCGCAAGATATCAATTTTGGTGTCTATCAAGCTAGCGAAACGGCCACCAGCGCCCCATGAGCGTGGCACATAAGTCATGCTGTACATGACATGCGTGTCATGATTTTCATGTTAACTCGTGTTATTTATGTTCGCCACACAGTCATGTCGCAAGATACCAATTTTGGTGCATATCAAGCTAGCGAAACGGCCGCCAGCGCACCATAGCGTGACATGTAAATCATGCTGTACATGACATGCGTGTCATGATTTTCATGTTATGACTTGTCATTTATGTTCGTCATACAGTCATATCACACCATACCACTTTTGGTGTACATTCGATTAACCAAGCGACCAGGAGAGGACAAAGTCGTAGGCGGATAGATAGATAGATAGATAGATAGATAGATAGATAGATAGATAGATAGATAGATAGATAGATAGATAGATAGATAGATAGATAGATAGATAGATAGATAGATAGATAGATAGATAGATAGATAGATACGCTCAAAGTCGCAGAAGTTCGCTAAGAAATGCTTCGCATTTAAAACATAAACTAAGTGCCGTGTCCTGCTTCAATCTGGATGTCTGCCAAACTCCTAAATAGGTAGGAAAAGAGGCAATATGGAAGCTTGAAGAGACGAGAAATTCTTGAACAGGGGGCGTAGCTGAACGCAAAGTTCCGAGAAGCAGGCTTGTCTTTATCAAGGCAGCCTTCTGCTGCCTTGACAAAAACGCTTGCTTGTCGAAACATTACCTCCATCGGCATCCATTGTTAAAAGATATTTCATCTCTTTAAGTGGGTTGGATGCATTTTCGTATGGAATACAGACAAACAGGATCCCGAATTGGAGTTAATAGTGAGAAACTAGACGGCCCAAAGGAAAGAGTGTTTGAAAATAAATATGACATATGTGGCTCGCGGGCATAATCTGACAGTGACTTGCGTATCCGGTCAATGTGGTGGCCAGCGGATGGCGACTTCTGTAAACGCGCGAGGAGTTATTCCCTCTGGAACACTGCTTGGCACTGTTATCTCGCCGATATATGCGCGACGAGCGTAGGTCAGGGGCTCAAATGGATAAAGATCTGCGCGTAACGTATGGCGCTTTTGGAAGCCACCGGTGAGTATTATTTTGTGGCCGACCTACCGCAGAGTCGAAGAGGTGGATTAGTTTTATCTTCTCTGGACGGTGTATTACATAGAATGATCCGTGTATACCGGATTATAGCGTAGATTAGAGGTGAATATCGTGTCGAATGCCCTTCGTATAAGATCCCCTTCTATGTCACTGCACTCTCAGAGTTGAATTGGCGCTATCCATCGATCAACACAGGAACAAACCTCTGAGAATCAGTACACGCGTAGTGGTCCAGTGAGACCACACTTGGAACGTTAATTAAATTGCCGGGATCTTACGTGAAAAAGCCAGGGCATAATTATCAGGCACGCAATGGTGAGCAAACTCCGGGTTACTTTTGACACCCTAGCATTCTTTAATATCCACCCAACTCTAGATATACGGGTGTTTCCAGCATTTCGACCCATTGAAGTGAATGATACCTTCGTGACCAGGAGTCGAACCCGCGTTCTCCTGCTGAGCGGGGCAAAGCCATAGCCGCAATGCCACCGCGGCGCATTTTTCGATGTGTTTACCAGAACAAGGCTCGGGCAGTAAGGTGTAGTGGAGCACTAAGTTCCATATAAGTGCTACTTGTGACCGCCTTATATTTGAGCAGGCAGAGAAATTACAACGCTATTTGGATCAGAGTCGTGATAATTTCGGATACTTAGGTCCCTATAGGAGTGCATGCGTAGTACAGGCACTTCATAAGGAAATTATGACTAGTGCGCAAGTTTTCATATAAGTATAGAACAGAAAATTATTCTCTACGATTATTGCGGTATACCTGTATCGGCCTAACCAGAAGACGGCTGCAAACGTTTCATCGACAAGTTGTCAAAACCACAAAGTTTAAATGCACCCAGCAGCTACATTTGCGAAGCATCTTAAGCATTCCCTGGCTTTGTATCTGACGCACATCTGAGGTGCGGTGAGAGGATACTGTCAAACCTGTTACTGGCCGATTATAAATTTGAAAACGTCGTATCCAATATAGTGCCAAGAGTGGCGAATGCACTCGCTATAGGCGACATAGACAAATGTGCATAAGCGGCTGCCACAGGGAGGCAGCCGTCACGTTGTCGTAGTATTTCGTAAGATATGCAGACCGGCCATTTGCAGACTCTCTGACGCCTGGTGTACTTGCACAGATACGTACACAGATGCTGACAGGCTCCTGGGTGGACATTTGGTGTTGGTACAAGTAGGTAAACATTCTAAGGCTTCCCATATGCAATACACACCTGTACGTTTGTACTTCAGAGGCCGACGGTATCAGTTGTCCTCCAGCTGCCATCTTTAGTGGGCTATCGCATCTAGAGTATACCTCTATGTAACGTCTCTAAGTACTCTACGGCATGTCTTCCGGAGCCAATAGGGCTCTTCTGTTCATAAGCGACGGAATCAGGAAATTGACAAATAAAATCGCAACAGCAAGAACATTTGCTGAAGAAAGTACACATCTTGACGCGAGGAATAGACGTTGAAAGGATGCGTAAACCATCGCGGCGTTAAAAATGTGATTAGTATGTTGTCTTTATTGTGAATTACATAGTGGCTTAAACGCACTAAGAAAAAAAGAGAAAAGAGTGCGTGTTACTCTTTTCACTTAGTCCTGACTTGCCACATATATGACTATCTTTAACGATACACGTTAACTCTGGGTCCCAGGACTCTGACAAGAGTATAATGATCTTCAAAGGGAGTTCACGTGTCTCTTTAAAGAGAGTAGATACATGGCAAGTCAGGACTCACAAAAAAAGTCAGATGACTCTCTTTCTTTCTTAAGAGTGAAAGACACGCCAGGGTAAGTAGGAGTTGAATATAGGGTAGGCTTTTTTGTTGCCTCAATTGTTTTCCTCTCTCTATCCGACCGCATATGTTATTTATATAAAGCCGCAGAAAATTAAAACGCTAGTTTTACTAAGGTACCTGAATGCTATTCACAGCAGCCACAGCCCAACTCGCCGTTCCCTACAGGCCGCGTCTCTCTGATAAATAGTGTCTAGGACGTCAATTTTTTTAGCCTTGGAGCTTCAGCGGAACGCAAATCGTCGAGCAGGCAGGGCTCCACTAACTAACCGCTAGCAGCGTGGCCTCATTCAGCGGCAAAGTCAGCTTCCAGACTCACCTCACCAGTCTGACGTCATTTTTGCGGCGCGCATGCGTTCTCACTCCACTCGAGGTCATATCGCCTATGCGCACGAAACACAACCTCACTGTAGAACACAGACGGATGGATACAATACACCGCGACCGTGATGGCCGTGCGTATAAGGAACGCTAGATGTCGTGATCTTCGCATTCCTTATAGTACTGTCACCGCCATAGGTCGGCAAACTCACTCATGCGTCGACTCACTCAGACTCACTCAGACTCATATCGAGACGTGAGTCTGAGTCTGAGTGAGTCCGGCTGAGTGAAGTATTTGTGAGTCTGAGTCCGAGTGAGTTCGGTTGGGAAAAGTTATAGTGAGTCTGAGTCCGAGTGAGTCCGGATGAGGAAAAGTTTGGTGCATCTGAGTCCGAGTGAGCCCTAAGGGTAAGATATGTTTCGTGAGTGAGTCTGAGTGAGCTCCACATTTTTTGGCGACCTATGGTCACCGCGCTAGGCCACGTTGGTCACGCGAGCGGCCTCGTACGTTCGGCTGGTGCGACGGTACTGACGCCTACTCAACTTTTACTGTTGTTTATGCTGTGGAGGGAGAGTGCTCCCACAGTAGTGGCGGTTGCGGCTTCAATATTGCCCTGAACGCCAAATGTGCGGGGGAAAAGGTTGACGCAATATTTACTACAGGAAACATTGGCTCTGCGATCGTTCAGCCATCATGGGAATGAGGAGCAGTCCATGGGTTTGCCTAGTCTTCGGGCTTGCGGCTTCTGACGCTCATGGGGCTTTGCTTATTGTTTCGTTTTGTTTTTTGTTTTGGATAAGAAAACGGCTCGCTGTGGACCTTGTAAGGTCACTTTAATTGGTGAGCCTATAAAACGGTCAAGGTGGTGCAGTGAGACTGCTGAAATTTTTGCTGAAGTTCGTCTTGCAAGAAAGCACCTGCAGGCCACGCGAATCCACACGGAGCCAAAAGAATGAAGTTTAGGCAAATCCACGTGCTGCCCATCATTCCAATGCTGGATGAAGCACCATGCGTTGTAGTTTCCGAAGGCAATAGCGCCATGTTTCCCCTTATTGTATTATTATGAAACTTTGGCCTCTAACAGTTTTATTCGTTGGGAAGCATTTTTTGGCAATCCAGTTTTCGGTAAGAACAAACCGGGGGTGATACCTGGCCATCATCTGGGGGAGATCGCAGTGATAGGGCTACATAGAAAAGATTGGTGGCAATTCAATCATTTGAGCGGTTTACCGAAGACAAGGTTGCTGCTATAACAACGCGTATCCGGTAATAGCCAATATTGCGCAATAGCAGCCAACAATACCTGGCACTATAGACGACACCAGCATTATTTAGCTGATATTATCCGTAATTTAGCCAGCATTATTGAACACTAGACTACATCCGCCAATAAGAGGTTAACAAAATTCCCAGCCAGGCTGATTGGTTCATAATCTTAAATACTGAATAGCACCGATTCGACACAGGACAAAGAAAGAACACTGATGCACAGGACAGACCAATAATAGCCACAGCTGGGAGAACGCGTCAAAATACGGTAGCCAGCTGAGAAACGCCTCAACTCGAGAAAAGTATAATTTGATCAGAAATCAGAGGGCATCGTCGTAATACTTCATTCCACAAAGTGGGCGGAATAGACATATAAACCGATTGCCTTCGAAATACGGGTTGGTTGCGAAGATATCGTGTAAATATGTCGCTGGGAATATGCAGCGTAAATGAAAACTAAGCTGCGGTTCGAAATCCTAAGCCGTTCTCGTGGTTGTCTTCATCCCTTAAGAAGATATATATATAAACAGCGCATCGACGATAAGGAGAAGGGAGAGGATAAGTAGCCCTTTTCCTGTCCCTTTTACTTATCGTTTGTGCGCTATTATTGCCTTCTGAATGGATTCTTACTAACTAGCCCAATCTTCAGTTCTTACAGGCTACATGTCTCATCCCGTTTGTCTAAGGAAGGAGGGAAGGAACAGGAGAGAGGGGAAAGGCAGATATGTGAAGCAGTGTAGGGAAGGCGGTATGCTACCCTTCACCGGGGAAAGAGTTAGAAGAGTTTGAAAGTTATAGGTAGAGAGAAAGAGAGAGAGAAAGATGGAGAGGGGGAGCACACATGCACAAAGTCCCGCTCCTCACAGTCACAATATCGTCATTAGTCTATAACTGCCGCTGCAAGTCTGTGGATTTGAAGAATTTGAGCAATGCCTTCGTCGCCTTCATCCACGATGACCTCTCAGGACGACATGTCAAAATGCTTACTGCCGTCGTCGGTCTGTGGTCTAGGCGATCTAGAGCGACCGCGAATGATTTTGTCTGCATATTGCAGCGTGGGCAGTTGCAGAAAATGTGAAGTAATGTCTCCTCGCCACCACAGCTGTGACAAAGAATAGTCTAACTAATCAGACAAGTGAAGGGCTAGATGAACGATGATCAGCTGAATACCTGCTGGCGTTAATAAAAAAAAAGCCGAGAAGGGAAGTCGAGATGGTGGCGATTGAAAAAGAAGAATGCAAACACGGAGAATAGGAAAGTTTCTTCTTCAAAGCTCGGAATCGCGAATAATGGGCTCTACAGGGTTGAAGTTGCTCGCAGGGGTGGGTGTACCGACGCAAAGTAAATGTAAACGCGTAATGAAAGGCCAGAGCGCGTTGGCCGAACATGACGAACTAGAACTATAATTGTTTAAAAGGGCGAGGTGCAGGGGCCGCATTTATCGTTCGAGGTGTGGCTGCAGAGGTCACCACGAGTAGTTCAAAGCGTGCCTATATAGGAGGAAATTGTTTGACAACGACTAAAGAAAGCCGTCACTCTACACCACTTTTTCTCGAATGCGCTGACCAGCAGCCCCAAGCTACACCCGGGCCCTCAGTGTGGCAGTCAAGTATTCTACGACAGAGCCACGCTGGTGCTTGAAACTCATTTGCAAAAAGACTCTATGCAGGCGTTATGTCGGACAAGGAATCGCGTTAACCAGTGTATAATAGCGTGGCAGAAGAGTAAAATAACACTCAGTCATCATCACACAACGCTAATTGCGCAACGAGTGTGTGGTTTATTGCTTCCCACCCACTAAAAATTGCTCAGCCATAATTCTTCATCGTCATCAGGCACAACATCAACAAAGTGCACATAACATGTTACAGATGTGTAGCGGGTACCACGCTTCTCCGCAGAAAGACGTGTAATTGCGTAGTGGGTGCTGTCCTACTGTATAAAAAATATGATTTATGGCGTAGTGGGTACCTTGCGGAAAGCCAAAACTTCAAACACAGTTGGCGTTGCCCCAACACGAAGCTGTGCTCAGAACTCGCATTAGGCAGTATCATAATCGTCGGTGAATTTTAACGCGATAGCGTTAAAGAGCTCGTATCGCAGAAATTCCGCCGTCGGCGTCGGGGCCGTTGGTTGTGAGCGAAAAATCATCATCTTGTCCGTGAGCGAAAAATGGAAAAAGCTGCAAATAAAATAAATAATAAAAATGTTGGGTCCAAGTGAGAATCGAACCCAGGCCGTCTGCGTGGCAAGCAGGTGTTCTACCACACAGCCACGCCTCTGCTTGGAGCTGCACTGAAAGTAACTTTCATGCTTCCCAAAAATACGCGTCCTGTATACAGGTGTCACAGTACAAGATGTAATATCGCAGTAATATTGCGTGGTACAAGCGTACATTGCCATTGGGCGTCACATCATGTCAATATCATAACGACTTCGTGGTTTAAAGAGAGCCACCCATTACAAAAGGCACACACATTACTGCGCGTACCACGTAGTGGGTGCATCGCAACTTCGAAAAAGTTTCTCGCGCATAATTGCTCCTGGTTTAAAGCATGCTACCCATTACATAAGGCACACACCTTAGTGCGCGCATTCTGTTAAACACTCGTAGTGTTCGAACTGCGCACTAGGAACAGAATATCGCTATCGCGTTCAACTCTTAAAGGCGAAGCTTAGGCGTCCCCCAATTTTTTTCTTGCCTGCTGCAATTCACAGTGTTCCGCACGTCTTACGACTGCTGAAGATACCATCGAGTGGCTCATCTAGAACTCCACATTGAGTGTTAACCCTAGTGGTCCTTGCTTTGACCATTGAAGTCCGGTCTGCTTCTTTGTTCACGGTAGTGTATTCTGACCATCTAACAGCTCTGCACCATATCGGGAGCACATCTCAGGCATATGTCAAGCCCACAAACAGCTTGACGGCGTTGTCCTCCATATACGGGTTCTTGTAACTTCGATATTCACATAACTCCTCTATCCCATCTCCTTAGTCCACTTTTAAACAAAATGTTAACGGGACACTAAATAGACAAGCGATTTTTAGCGTTTAATTAAATTAAAATTTCACACTACGAAAAGCACCAGTTTTACCGGCGGAAGACGCATCGTAAACAAGAAAACGCGCAAAATGATAACACATGTGGTGAAGCAACCTTGAAGTTGCCGCGCCAGCATCAACATTGACATCATTTGCTAAGCCCTACGTAATTGTTTAATGGCGGAACTTGTTTAGATTTCGTTCTCAGGGACCTAAATTCTTAGCATAGCAAGCTTGAGAACATTTCACTGAACCAATGCGGCCGATATACGTCGAAAGACATTGAAATTCGTGACGTCACACTGACCGTTCACGGGCTGAAGTTGCGGCGCGAAATTAAAAAAAGCACATTTTGGCCGTGATTTTCTCTTGTAATAATTGCCCTGTGATGGCGAAATTAATGACGGCAGAATTCTGAAAGAACAATTCTATGTCTAAACGGATTTCATGTTTCGATTTAGTGCTCCTTTAAATTAAACATGTTTTTTTACGTGCAAAGTCCCAGGTATAACTATGAGGCAATCCGTAGTGGAGGGCTCCGCATTAGTTTTGACCACATAGGTTACTGTAATCTGCACTTAAACAAAAATATATGGGTGTTCTGGCATGCCGCCTCCGACGACATGCGTCCCAGGTGGTTGGGGTATCGAGGCCGCGCCTTCGTGACTGGGAGCGCAACGCTGTACGCGCTGAACCACCACGGCGTGTACATAAAATAGCAAGAAACTAATGCTTTACGAAGTGAGGCTCGCGAATGGATACTCTCAGTTTGAACAGTGCTCCTGTTGCAAAGGCGGCCGAAGCAGCGAAGGAAACTAGCGTGCTTCGAGTGTCGAGCTGTGACACTTGATAGTTCGCGCTCATCTTCTGTTTGTTCGTTTAGCGGCGTCCCTTGAGCTCAAGTGACTTTCGTACGCTCCGTAACATCAGCGCGGACATCACGGTGAAGGCTTGAAATATTCCTCTTCCCCTCACCACGAGAAAACCGCGCGAGCAGGCAGCGGAAGGGCATGGTTCTCCCTGCACAAATATAAGAAGCGAGCGAGATCGCCGACGACTTTTAAATGCGCCCGTCGCGCTCCTAGCGCCATCTCGCTGGTAATGAAGAAACGCTTATAAGCGCCTGCCCTCTCCGAGTCCGTCCAGCGGTAAAGGGTGTGTATTTAACGCTCGCCGTTAACTACGTGGAGGACCCGCGTTTCGTGGCGTAGTGGTTAGCGCCACTTGCTGCGGAGCAAGAGGTCCCTGGTTCGATTCCGCGCTTCGGAAGCGTTTTTCTTAATTATTTTTCTTTGGGGTTTATATATATATACATATATATATATATATATATATATATATATATATATATATATATATATATATATATATATATATACTTACACATATACGGTGCATGACGGTGACGGCAAAATCCAACCGAGACTGTCCATATAATTGCTATCGCAATAAAAGTGGCTGAGGTTTAACTCTTGCAAACCCACGAGCGAAACGTACGTTTGGCTTGATTTTGCAAAGACCACCCAGAGTTGCAAATGTAGTTGTAGCGTTAAGCTTGTGCACGAGTCTGCATCGAACGCTAGCGGAGTTACACCCGTTTGATAAAAGAAACGCGGCTCTTGCTCGTTTCGCTCTTTCCTTCGCTACGCTCCGTTCCTCGGCTAGTCTCTCCACCTCTCCGAGTGCTGAGAAAGAGCTGGGAGCTGGCGCACCTGCTAGCACACAAAAAGGTTCGCCCACTCGATAGCGTCTCTTGTTTGGGACATCGCATAATCATACAGGTGACATCACGACGGCCGCTGGGGATAGCGGAAAGGCACGAAGAGGAGCACGGAAGGGTCTGTTGGTTGCTTATCTTCGCCTAGTCACGTGGTACAGCAGCAGCGAGGCTCCGAACGAGTGCATCTGTGACGCCACCCCGCAGTGGATCACGTGGCGTGACGTTACGCCTGCCACACTTGCGCTCCGGCGGCTCAAGGTCATCGCGCCGCGATGAATGACCTTGCAGGAGATGGCGTAATGGAGCATTCTATCTGAAACAATTCATACAGTGTGTATGGACATATCGCATGCGCTGTACACTAGACGACGTCCTATTTGCCTCCGGCTGTACTTCTTTTCCGAAGGGGATCAAGCCCTCAGGGCTTTTGTCTATAAAGTGCTGTGCGATTAGACATGAGAGTGGATTATGAGTTCTGTGCACTGTACGATAAATTATTGGAAATACTATGGGTTTCACAGTGCGAGAGCAATGAGCCATCCCGGTTTCTATGAGTTCATCAACAAGTACAAGAAGGAAGGAAGGAAGGAAGAAACAAACGGAAAGACAGGGAGGTTAGCCAGTTCTTAGACCGGCTGGCTACCCTGTGCTGGGGGAAGGGGCAAGGGGGATAAAAGATAATAGAAGAGAGATGTTACAAAAAAAAGAGAGCAAGAAAAGGAAAAAGAAAAAAAGTCACAGTTTCGCCGCAAGGGCGAAGCAATGAATGCGATAGCAAGGAACTAATGCTATACGAAGTGAGGCTCGCCAATGGATACTCTCAGTTTGAACAGCGCTTCTGTTGCAAAGGCGGCCGAAGCAGCGAAGGAAACTAGCGTGCTTCAAGTGTCGAGCTGTGACACTTGATAGTTCGCGCTCATCTTCTGTTTGTTCGTTTAGCGGCGTCCCTGAGCTCGAGCGACATTCGTACGCGCCGTAACATGAGCGCGGACATCACGGTGAAAGCGTGAAACATTCCTCTACCCCGCGCCACGAGAAAACCGCGCGAGCAGACAGCGGAAGGGCAAGCTTCTCCCATGCGCAAATATAAGAAGAAGCGAGCGAGCTCTCGGACGACTTTTAAATGCGCCCGTCGGGCTCCTAGCGCCACCTCGCTGGTAATGAAGAAACGCTTATTATCGCCTTCTGTCTCGGAGTCCGTCCAGCGCTAAATGGTGCGCTCGCCGTTAGCTACGTGGAGGATCTGCGTTTCGTGGCGTAGTGGATAGCGCCGCTCGCTGCGGGGCAAGAGGTCCCTGGTTCGATTCCGCGCTTCGGAAGCATTTTTCTGAGTTCCTTTTCTTTGGGGCCTTTATATATATATACATACTTATACGTATACGGTGCATGACGGCGGCGACGGCGACGGCGACGGCAAAATCCAGCCGAGACTGTCCATATAATTGCTATCGCAATAAAAGAGAGGGGGAAAAAAGGAAACGAGAATATGACACTACTTAGAGTCTGTCTCTAAGACCAGTTGTCCGCAAGAAGCGCAATAATGCTTTTAAAGCCTTCTGTGCTGACGATGGACTCGGCCAAGGTCTCAAAACCCTCTGTTCCGACAAAGGGCGTGGCATTCACGAATGCCTACTCCCGTCTGATTGGCCAAGGCCAACAACGCTACATGTCATTACTGCAGCTGCGAACAAACGATCTCCTATCTTCTGTGTGAGCGTCCCCATTTTAATGCGCCAAGACAAGAACTTTCTAATGCGCTAGATAACCTTGGCACGGACACCACGGGCAGCGCTGCGCTTACGGAGCCAGTAGCTCGAACTTTTATCCCCTGTAACTTATTCTGAAACCATCGCAGTTATACTGGTTTTAGTATTAGCTATTCTGCAGGCAGACCTGCCTATTGTAAGAAAAATAGCACTAATAGTCAGAGGAAGAATGTAAATTGAACTCGGCGCATCCCTTTTAACCGAATAACTCCATTAAGCACGCAGACCCGGTTTCTATTAGCATCCACGCTGTTACGTTTAGCGCATAAGTCGAAGTAGTGCGGCGGCATTGTAAGCGAGTTTAGTCTCCAAGACCTAGTCTGAATGAGAATAATGAAAATCTAGCCATTTCCATGCAGCGAAAGTCGTCGTTCAGCGAAGCTGTTGCAAGTTTCATTCGGGCCCTTCGAGTGTCGTATTTTGTTCTGCTTCGGTACTTCGAAATCGTTTCTTTGTTTCTTCTTCAGTTGAGCTAAGCCAGCTCTCTAGTTCCAGTCGACGGCTGTGGTCGGCGTGGGTTACCCTAGACTCTTTGCTAAGTTTTTAACACGAAAGTGTTTTATGCCGGGGTTCACCAAGACTTTCATGACGTATTTCCGTCAAGGAAGTACGTCAGCAAAATGAATGCCTTCAGATAGCAAAGAAAAAGAACTATAAGAAAAAGTTTCGTTTACGGGAATCGAACCCCTGACTTCTCGGTCCGCGACGATGGCTGGCGGGCGTTTAGCCCACTGAGCTACCGCTAAACACATTACGGAGGCGACATGAACGCGCCATTTATCTTTCACACTTGCCTCTCGCAGTGATCTTGGATGGATGGATGCTATGAGCGGCCCCTTTATAACGGGGTCGTGACATCTGTGCCACCAGGTACGAAAAAACAAACAAACAAAAAAACGCGCCGTTGCAACGACCGTCCCATGCGGTGCGTTTCCAATACAAGTTTAATTTAACACACCGTGAGGTAACGCTTTAACACACCGTGAGGAGGCGGTTTTAGCGCAAGCCTCGCTCATAGCATCCATCCATAGCGACAAATAGCTCTCCGACTCTCGCCTGGATGTCGCACCACTTTCCCTTCTCGCCCTGTGAGAAGTGACGGCCAGGCTAGAGGAAATACACGACGCGGGTAGCGTTTCTTTTGACATTTCACGACGCTTTGAAGGAGTGCACATCGAGCATTAGTGTTTGTTATGTGCTTGTTGATGCCATCTTTGCGAGGGATTCACCATATGCGGAGTCCACGTATATGTTAGGAACTTCAGCTACCGCAAGGGTTAAATCATGATCATGGGCGTTTGTCGTCGGTACGGAGATGTGCCACTGGGTGTCAATGTGAGTGCGATGCGTCCGCATCTTTATCCACATCAAGCGGTGCTATGTCTGCCAAACAACAGTGGACATTGTACGACCTCTCATATACCAATGCACTATAAACAATAAACTACTTCTGTGACGACACGTTTCACTTTCGTGTTATACCGATTCCTATGACGGAGGGATTAACCAACCATCTTTTTTCCTGTCACCCCCAGTCCACCTTCTGCCATTGCCGGGGTAGCAGCTCGCCTTTCTGGCCGTTCTTCGAATCGCCCGCGTTACGTAAGCGTCATCCTTTCCCGCACCTCCTCAAACCAGACCCCCTCCCTTCCATCCTGGTCACGTGACCTTTCTTTAACGTGACCAGGCCAACAAAGCCGGTGGCACAGGGTCCGAATAAACAGCTTCGATATAATATTTGCTCGTTTTTTTACGTGCCAAATCCACGATATGATCATGAGGCACGTTGTAGTTGTGGACTCTGGTTTCATTTCGAACAACTGGGGATTTTTAACGTGCACCTAAATCTAAGCACATGGCTGTTAATTCTTTGCATCCCACACCCATTAAGATGCGGTTGATGTGGCCGGGAATAGAACCCGCACCCTCGAAGCTTACCAACGCAACACCTTACGTGCTCGGCAATCACGGCGGGTAGTCTAAGTAGTCCCGCAACAGTTGGGGTCCAGGCTTACACGTACTGTTACCTGCAATTCAAAGGTCCGAAGGCACTTTAGCTGTGCAAATAGTCAACGCTTCAACCTCTGGCAGGGTAGATTCCTGGAATGGGGATGAATTTTTAGGTGTTCAGCTAGTCACTAGATCTTTGAAGCCTATCTTCGTGCAGTGCGTTTCTGCAACATATGTAAAGAACGAATAAATCCTCACCATTCCTTCCTTGAAGAAACAATTAATGCAGATAACTTGATTAATCATCACAGTGCTAGGATACAATGTGTGTCTAGTATATGAGGGGAAAAAAGTCACAGTTTCGCCTCAAGGGCGAAGCAATCAATGCGTTAGCAAGACATTAGAATGCCACAGGAAGAACGGCAAGCAGTTAGAAACTTGCTGTGCACTGCTCAAACACAAAGGACGCAGGAAAATAAGACACACATGGCGAGTGCGAACTAACAACTGTCACAGCTCGACACTTGCAGCGCGCTGCTGAGACAGACGGAAGAACTCATGAAAATAACACGCAGGTATACATAGGATGAGCGCTACCTGTCACGGTTGTCACTTCAACTAACCCCTACTTTGGCTCTTCAAGCTAGCAGATCACTGCTTTCGCAAACGCGGCCGCTGCGGTGAGCAAAGTGATCTTCGTGTGGTCTATAGCTTCAACGCAAACTTTGCTGAAAGCACAAGACGTACAAAACTCCCCCTCAAGACCACACCCTGTATGTCAAAGTAGAAGTCTAAGGCGCCCATCCCAACTCTGGCGAAACACTAGACAGTTTTAGAAGCATGCGCAAGCAACTCTCGGACACTTGCGCTCATGTTGTCCAAAGACCCTGCAGCGCCTTCGTTTGAGCGGCAAACAAAACCGCAGAGCGCGCGACTTCAAGGGAAGAATAAAGACGGCGCTTGCCAGTGGCATGTGAAGCCACGGCTCGAGTTCCCTATGAGCGTCGATTGTGGTCACTAAGATACAACGCCATTTGGCTCTAGTTAGTAGGCCTGCGCGCAATAGCAGTATGATCACAACAAAAGCTGGAAGAGCGGCTTTTCTAGAGCCTTTTGTAAAGAATTTAGGGGCAACTACTACAAGTCTACTTGCATGGCACCCACTACGCCATAGATCATAATAATTTCTGTGAACTACGGAAGCACCCACTACGCCATTATTCGTTATTCTGCGGAGAAGTGACCGGGCTTCGCCCACAATAACTGTCACGCGTTTCAAGCGCTCGGCCCAGGGCAAGCCGGAATGTTTGGGAACCTTGGCGAGTGTTTTACACTGCTCTGGTAAGACTGGGCGCACGATGCGAGTAGTTGAACTTTATTTTGGAGCTAAAGCGAGCATGAGCTGTAACGCTTGAACGTTCGATCACGCATTTTTAAAGGACGACGTGCCTAACCGACGTATAGATAATCGACGAACGACGACCGTGCTCGCCGCTATCGTTGCATTGTGAGTGTTACTTCTTTTTCTGGACACAGGATCGTCATGGGAAGAGTTCCATGTTTACCGGCTTGACTTTGCGTACTTCACGGTCACTATCACGGCAGTGTACTTCACCTCACCGGCTATACTATACTATACCACATTTCACCGTTACTATGCTGGGTTAAAACCAAAGAAAGAATGTAAGCTCCGCCCAGTGGCGCAGCCACAGAAGAGGTGGGGAGGGGTGCGTTCATATTCCCGCTTCCGAATTTTTTCAATTTTGCTGTGTTATACACATGCACACATACAAACGCTCGCACGAAACTACACCAAGTATGGTTGAACCCCCACTCCCACCCCCTCCCCCGAATAAGACTTCTGGCTACGCTACTGGTTCCGCCTACAGAATCGCAGCGCCCCCGCCCTTCACCTGTGACAGTCGTGCTAGCTGGTTTCCGCTCGAACTGTGAGTACTTTTTCTCGGCTCGTGTCTGTAAGACATATAATAAGAATTAAAGGTTCGTTGGTAGTACCTAAATAATTACTTTTCGATGAGCAGGGATGTCACAGTCCCTGTCGAAGCTTACCAAGACGTTCAAGTGAAACCAGCGACACAAACGTGTCGGTATGGTAAAGTCAACTTTCTCAAGCACTCGAGAAGTGTTTTACGTCACGAAAATGAGTAAGCGCTATTTGATAGCACATTTATGCAAATTCTCTGTGGGGGGGGGGGTGACAGCGACGGCTGTTGGTGGAGGGGACATTTTTTTCTGAGGTAACCGACGAGAGGACATACGGCGAACAGATTTTCGAGCTGCCTTTAAGAAAGTCACGTTTATATTCAGGCGCTGTAACGCTCGCATATAGTTTGTTTCACTTCGCTAAAGTCAGTGTACCATGCACGTAGCCCTCTGGCGTGGTACACCGATGCAGTCATTCGAGGCGAGATGAAAGGGAAACCTTAAGCTACTGGGGTCGCCCGACACGATAGATAAGACGTACCTAACGACAGGCGTATATCTACAAAAAGAGGGACGTGATCCACGGAGCACTGTGAACGTTTGCGGTGGTCCCCGTATTGCACACAGATAGGCATCGGCCATTGCCGGCGACAAGTCCGGATTTACGAGCCTCTGCGTGTATACTGTAGACGTCTCGTTCCCGGCGATGTACGATGCACGCCGTATCGCTCACCGCGTATTGTATTTAAATTTGTTTCTTCCTTACGGTGTGGTCTTCTATCGATTCGTGGGTGTATACTTCTCGAATGAGACATGCTTCCACTTGGAGGATGGAGATCGGCTTGGCTTGTCTACGAGAGGATCAGGTCTGCTCTAACGAGCGCCTTGCATGCCTGCTACATTCGACGTGTGCTGGACAGCCAGGCTTGGTACGGTCGCTATTTCTGGGAGAGAACAACGCTTTCTACGCTTAGATTAAGATCACTGTTCCAGCTGTAGGCGATAAGCATACAGTTTCCTGAACAATCTCTGATTACACCGAAGAATGCGTCGTTGTGTTGACGCAATTCCTTAATTCCAGCTACAAAACGTTATCAGTATTGCAAGAACCGTCTTTTTTTTTTTTCAGTGACATAAAACAGAAAACTCCAGCTGCTTCTTGAAGGCCGTGCTATTAACTACGAATTCCCGACACTTTGAGCTACTCAGTCGGGTTCAACAGAATGTCCAGCGGCCACACGTTAGATTGAGATCCACGCGCGCAGCAAGTTACTGCTGCTGAAAACTGAATGGGGTTTCCTTCTCATATTGGTCAAAAGTGTTTTTATTTTTTCGATGTTCTAAATTCTTCATGGTTGCGACATACTGTGACAACATCTACAGGGAAAAGTACGGCTTTTCGACACAGGTGACATGCAAAAAAGAAAAAAAAAAAGAATAAGAAGGCAAAGCGTCAGTGCCTTTGTATTACGAGCTTGTTAAAAAGCTGAGATGGTCAATATTATGCCCTCGCAAATACACATATTAATATCAATATTAGTAGCTTACTACTGCGTATCTCGTAAAGTGGATGCTTGAGGGAGTTGGTATGGCATACTTGAAGTATATACAGTGCAGAAAGACAGAGGATCAGTAAAAAAAGGACACAAACAACAGTTTCATATCGTGCTTTCGGCACGTAGAAATGTTGCGTTAATATACAATTTATTCGTGTAATCAGTATACTTCGCGTAGTAACTGTGAGCATGTCAGTTTTGGTACCAAGGCCACATTCTCAAAGGCTCTTGCGAACACGCGAAAAAAAAAAAACACGAATAGCACAAGGTACTTGAAGTCATGCTCGCTGTCCAATTCCGCCCACAGTTACCACTTCCTGCCTCCACCCCACGCTCGTCGTTTGTAAGCGACACGTAGCTTCCGTTGAGCGACGCGGTGAGCATCTTCGTCGACCCTGTGCATCGAACCCACGCGCACTTTGTTACAACAGGCAAGGTTGCATTCGGACGTCACGTCTACCTTCCGGTCGAACGCGGAGGTTCTTGTTAATTGGGCTCTTGTGGTGAATGGGCCCCACGTACCCAATGCTGACGCACGTCCGAACGCCGGCTCGGCGTGCTCGTGGTGTGATGATCGCAAAAGATGCCCCGTGTGTGCTCAAGCAGGGGGAGTTTTCAGACAAAGGCCTCCTCACCTGGACGTGTGTGTCACGCACACCGTAAGCGGTGGGCCTTATCAGTGTTTCCTTAGTAATTACTGCAAGGAGTCTAAAAGCGGGTCTTCTTTCCCGCGGTGATATCGGTGACACGGAACACGGTTATGCACCGCAGTTGGACCAGGAAAGGAAAGCTTTGCTCCTCAGCCAGAAACAGACAAGTTTCACGCGCTTGATAGAGCTTTGAAGAGATCGTATTACTGGAAGCACCTGCGGCAATAGGGACGAGCGACGCGACATTACCTTTACCGCGAGACACGGGGCTGATCGTCGCCTCGTGACACAGACCTGCTGTCGACGCATGAGAGGTGCAGGCGAAACAAATGCCCGCTCTGTATGTCAAATTACAAACGCATGCACGAACATACATAAAGTATGACTGAACTCCCCCCCCCCCCCCCCCCCAAAAAAAAAAAAAAAACATTTCTGGCTATGGCCCTGTCGTACATCCACCAGCGCCTCCGCGACTTCCAGAAACTGGGGGCACTTTCGTCTTTGCGTTAAACGTAAACGTCTTCGACAGATATGTCTTTCTGGGTGAAAGAATTCCCGATGCTGAACTGTCTTCCGCCACTGTTTAAGGTGGTCCCGACGCTTTCAGCCCAGTTTGGTCCCTTCCTCACGGGCTGACTGCGTCGGTGGTGGTGTTACGATCAGCTGGACCTCTACAACGTAATCGATGTCACACGAACGCAGTTTCTTTTTCTCGCTTTCTGTCCGACCAGAAGCGTTGGCTGGAGAGGGCAGTGTGGAATCCATGAATGAATCCTCCTACGACAGAGAGAAAAGAGAAAGCTGAATGAACCAGCCTGGCGTAACGGGCGCGCCGCGTAGGCGCCGTGATCAAGTACACGACGCGTAGGCGACATGGTCACCGCGCGAGCCAACGAGGCCGTGAAGGTTGAGAGGACAGCGCGTGGAGCTGTTCCCGTGCCAGCTGGATAGACGACGGAAGAGGCAGCGTATACTGTTGTATTTGAGAGAGAGAGAGAAAAAAGGCAAGCTATAACTACGAGGGAGACGAAACAGATCAAGCGATAGCTCCTTTGTTCGCGTGTTGTGCAAGGAAGAAACAGCTATAAGAGAACACCCTATTACCCGACAAAACATACAACTTTTGCCAGAGTAATGACATTAACCGATATTTGTAAAAAAACAACTGGCATCATAACCGTACGAGAATTCCAGGCAATAATGATGTTTGGCAAACCATTAGGCAAGGCAAACGTTCAATACAAAACACCTATGAATAGGAATCTTCGTGAATTACCTAGTAGCGCAGACGCACAAAAATATCGCAGTTAGCCTTTTTAATAATATTAAAAAACCCGATGATAATCAGGCAGGTAGTCTCGTAATGTATGTACACGTTGAACTCTGCCGTAACCCCTCCCCGTAAGTAGTTCTACGAATAATTATGTCAGTTAGTCATTTTGAATTTCGCGGCAAGCGGCGAGACAGTCGAAGCAGCTCCGCTATCACACTTGCGCGGAACCCTGCCAAAGAACCTTCGAATTGTCATTCATTCCGGCAACTTCGCTGCGTACGCAACAGATGAACGAACGAACAGCGTACGCGTTTAAGATGACTGCGTGTAGATAACGAAAGGCAAGAAGTGGGCCACAAATTACTACGTGTTACGCGTGGCGCACGTAGTGTACGCCCTTATAACGCGTGATCACATTTATTTTATTGAGCAAGGTCGGGCCGGTAGGGCGAATTGACGCAGTTTTCTTGTATACCCCGATATCGCCAGGGCAACGGGCCGATCGTGCCGAGGTGTCTGTCCGTAGATCGCAATCTCACCTCCCGCTGCCACTACATCAAACGTACTACATACACCGTGGCACTATACCTACGCTGCGGCTCGTGTCCCTCATTAATCACTGTCCCATGCACCACGCAAGATATCACTTTCGAAAAGAAACTGAGACATAGAGAGCGGAACAGGGAAAATGTTCCACGGTACGCGTACCTTTAGACCTGGCTTTTTAAGTGAAGCTTGATGTAACTCACGGGTTTCGGCGTCGTACGCTAACGACCGGCGCCGGAGAGCGTACGGCAATGCGGCTATCGAAGGTGCGCCGTTCGCGTACGTATCTGTATGAGACGTTTTCCGATAATCGATGTTCTCTATATGACGGGCTTGTCGGCGACCAGCCGCTTTCGATATGGCAATCTGACCGACGTGACTTCTCATTACATGTTGCCACATTTCATTGTTGCCTGGTTTTTAACGCATGGCCGTCGTTGTTGCCTGCAGCAATTGAAGTGTCACGCTAATGAGCGCGTGGATGAAGGCCCGGTTCCCGGCATGGAGGAAGGAAACTGTTACGATCGAGCATTTCGCAATGTGATAGAAATAAATAAATGAATAAATAAAAAATTGGGGGACCCTTAAGCTTTGCCTTTAAGAGTTGAACGCAATAGCGAAATCCGGCCCCTAGTGCGCAGTTCAACCACTAAGTGCATACTTATTAATGTGTATTGTTACACACACACGCGCGCGCGCGCGCGCGTATGGGACAGGTTTTTGATCTAAAGCAAGAGTCGCATGGCCTCCAAGATACACGCCGCGCGCTCGCCATCTCGGAGGCCATGAAGAGTCTCACAATGCCTCACAGATGGCAGCACATTATCTAGCGTTTGCTGTTTGCTTGTTGATATGTTTTCCGCTAGATGGACATAGTTGTCCATTTTTATAGCTGTTTGAAAGTTCGTGTGTGTTTTTAGCGGCGATGGCTGCACTATCCCGGCCTTTTTCGACATAGTTTGATGGCCTCCCAAATGCGCCTACAAATCGCCGAATGGGCTCGTTTTCGTCGTGACACCTGTCGAACAAAATGCGTTAAGGAAATTCCTTCCACTACATGACATTTATGTAGTGTTTTTTTCTGAAGCAGCTGTAAGTAACATCGTGGCTTTATGGTAGGACACCTGCTTGCCACGCGAACGGCCCGGGTTCGATCCTCAATGGGACCGAAGTTTTTATTCTTTATTTCATTTGCTTCTTTCTCGATTTTTCGCTCACGGTCGATTTTTCGCTCACAACCAACGGTGCCGACGCCGACATCGGAATTTCTGCGACACGAGCTCTCTAACGCTAACGCGTTAATAAATAAATGAAGTGGTACGTCAGGCATGGAGACACAAATCTTCGCGTGCCTCCATATTTCCCATCTATAGGGCACGGGCTGCTGAATGCTTTCCTTGCCGTCGTGTCGATTTCTCTCGAAATCGACACCCTGCCTGTGAACACTGAAGTGTTTCCAGAAAGTCGTCTTTACCCTGATCACCACACACAAACAGAAAGAGAACGAATCATTCGTGAATTTGAGAAAGCGTAATTCTCGATGTTGAAAGATAAAAATTACACCATCTCCTACTAAAGAGAACCATGTGGGGATGCGAAGCAGCGCATGGGTCGATTTAAAGTTCCGTTCATCACGGGCACCTTGCCCGATGTTAACGCCTCCTTGCAAGTGGAGCACACCATGAATTCACTGTAGTTGCTGTTGCTGTTACTCGTCCCGAACTCTTGTTGGAGCACGCCACGCGGGTTCATCGCGCGTCCGCAGAATCTCGTTCCCCGACGCCATCAGGTGATTGCTGAGAGAGTGTAAGGGGGAGAGGTCACAGCGTCTTACCCAGCCCCTTACACAGGCCCGAACGCGCTGGCGCTTCTCAGCACACATGGTTTTGCCTGCGTTACGCCAAGCTAGGACAGCATACGGCAGCCAGGGCGCCTAAAGTGCTCTGCACGTATTATCATCAAGGCGGTCGAAGAACAAGAGGATGAAGACTTCTTGGCGCGAGCGCGCGCTCAGATGGCTATGCTAGGTTGGACGGTCGCCAATGGAACTACAGACACAGCCCAGCGCAAAAGCTGCTTCGCATCTAAAAAAAAACCCAGGCCTGCGCGCAGAGCGCGGCAGAGTCACAGCGAAACCTGGAACAGCGGCATTTCTAGAGCCCGTTATAAACTCTCTTGAGGCTACTTATACAATTACGCTAGCAAGGTACCCACTACGCTATAAATCGTAATTTTTCTGAAGTTGGGAAGCACCACCACGCCATTATTCGTCACTCTGCGGAGAACCGAGGTACCAGCTACACATATGTAAGGCATTATGTGCACTGTGTTGATGCGACGGCTGATGACGATGAAGAATTATGGCTGAGCCCTTTGTAATGGTTTGGACGCTTTAAAAGACCCAGTAGTTACGTAATTCACATTGTGTGATGCCCGGTCGTTTGTTCACTCTCCCGCCACGCTATATAACATACGTTAACGTGAAAAAGAGAGAGAGAGAGAGGGAAAGAACTTTATTGAGGCCCTGAGGAAATGGAGCATGAGGGCCTTATGTGCTTCCTTGGCAACCAATAGAAGTGCACTTGCGAGGAACCCACTACGCTATCAGTCATAATTTTTGTGAAGTCGGAAGCAGCCATTACGCCATTTCTCCTCATTCTGCGGAGAACCGTCGTACCCGCTAAACATCTGTAAGGCATTATGTGGACTTCGTTGATGCTGTGTCTGATGACGATGAAGATTATGGCATAGCACTTTGTAATTGGTTGGAAGCGTTCGACAACCCACTCGTTGCGCAATTCGTATTCTGTGACGCCTGGTTACAGATTTCGCGTTGTGTGACGCCTAGTTATTTAACTCTCTACAATGCTATATTACACATGTTAATGTGGTTCCCTCCCGACATGATGCCCGTATAGGCTCTTTTTGGAAAGCAGTTTCACGCACCGGCATGGTTCTGAGGTAGAATACTATCGTCCCACGCACAGGGCCCAGGTTCGAACCCCGTTCCACCCTGGATATTTTTTCTTATTTATTTTTTTTTATCCCTTTCAGTCACGGTGTGTACAATTGTACACATCAACTTCGAAGTCGCATCACGCGCCGCGTGTTTCTTCAAATGACCTGAAAGTTAGTGTGCATACTCGTGCAGGCTTCCTGAGTGCACAATTATCGCTTATTTAACTTCATTGTGCTGTATATTGCTGCAGATGATCACTTTGTAAGAGACACTACCATGTTCGAGGATCGTTCGACGTGCGACGTTCCGGGACCAACGACATGAGTATTTTTTTTCTTCGCTCGAAAATCATACAACGAAAAAAACAAACTGTGCATGCATTTTGGGTCTAATAGCTGATTCCTTTTATGCAAGGATTGAAGCTGACTGATTGCAGAATATTTAGATATTTAATTATATGCTAATTAGCATTAATTACTGTAACTCACACAAAACAACGCATTCCTTCATTTTATTTCTTAAAATGTAATACTGAGTGTCTTGAAATTATGCCATGGAAATTTGATGCATTTGCTGACAGTGCATCATAATTCGTGACTGAAAGGGTTATTTCGCGCGATAGCGGTTACGGGCACCGGCGGCGGCAGCGGCGGCGGACAACTACGGCGCCAAAAACAGCCGTTGTTGTGATCTCACGACAGCTTTCGCTGTAAAAGATCAACATTTGAGTTAACCGTAGCGTTCCAGCTGTCTGTGACGATCATTTAGACTTCACACCGTTTATAGACACATGTTTGCTTCTGTCGAAGGTGTTATCTTAAAAGATGTGACGAAATTGCAAAAGATATTACCCCCATTTCTTTTAAATTTTGTTATTTTTGATATATTATTGAACATATTGGAAAATCTTGCCACCCAACTGGTACACGCCCGGCGGCTCTTGAGAATAGCATACGTTCGATGTGGACCTGATTATTTGGCTCCGTACACAATACCTTCCAGTAATGCACAGCCCTTGGATAGTTATCAAGAGACGGGAGACGGTTATGGCCTCCCATAGTAGAGTATGTACTATTCTAACTGGTTATAATTTGTTCTAAAACACCCCGAAACCTTGCATTCAAGCACCGCTTACCGTTCTGCCAAAGAACCTAGAAAGCGGTCCTTATAATGATTTATAATTGTAGGGACGGCTAATAGCTCTTCCATAGTAGAATACACAGTACTACGGCAGCTCGAAAGAAAAAAGACCGAAAGAAAGTGCGGCCTGTTGCGTCCCGCTGAAACACACGGGGACAAGCGTGAACGCTGTGCTGGCGGTTCCGTCAGCGTTGGCGCTAGCAGTTGTACAGCCAGGCGCATTTAGAACAAAAAAGGGACAAAAAGAAATGCATGCAGTTGCACGCGATGCAGAACTATCGATGGTACTATCGATACTATCGATAGCTGAGTCCCTATCGAGGTATCGATGGTAGAAAGAAACTATCCATAGTGCTATTGATAGTAAATTTTATAGCACTATCGATGGTATAAAATCAAACGCGCGAACTAATTGCAGCATAAGCTTAGTTCCTCGAGTGTGTGGTCTATGATGGAGGAGGAGTGGCATGCTAACAGCAAGAAAGTTGACATGCTCTTGTTCCTTCACCAAAATTCTTGGCTGACACGTGATAATTAAGTTGAACTGTGCAGCTTTATCGCAAATGAAGCCGGTACATGTAGTGGGACTGCACTGATTCAAATTTATATTGCGTTTTGTGATTTCAAAATAAAAATATCAAGAACTAAGTCTGTAAATTGTAAGGTGTAACTGGTTACTTTTGATATGAGTTACTGGTGTACATATCCCGGTATTTTCACAGCAGCAATAATTCATTTCTTTCGCCGAAAAATTGCTTATAATTAAGCGAACTGAGTATTGCTGATGGTAAGGCATCGCAAATGTTTTGGTTCTATCACCTGCTAACAAGAGCATAAGCATTCACAAGACTATCGATATTATTATTGGTAGTAACACTACCGATGGGACTATCGATGGTACTATCGATTGCACTATCGATAATACTATCGATAGTTTATCGATAGTAGTACTATCGATAGGTTCTTTACACTATCTTTCTTTACACTATCGATAGCTTAAAAATTACAGCATACCCACGGGTCAATGATGAAGAGCTTGGGCGAAGCTCCTGAAGCAATCATGGTTACACCGTGAAATGTTCAGTGGTTTGGCCCAGCAGTAATCAAAGCGATACGCCGCTTTGATTACTGCACGCCATCTAGCGTGCAGGGTGCCGCTGCTTTTTCTTTTCTTTTCTTTTCTTTTCCTTTTCTTTTTCTCTTTTTTTCTTTCTTTTCTTTTTTCTTGCACACATATTGCACACATCTCTATGGGACAGCGCCACCTAATATATCGTCACCCAACTGCAGTTTGCATCTCTATGGGACAGCGCCATCTGTTGAATGATACGGGAGACGCGACGGCGGGGGAACGCCGGATGGAGCGACGACCGACCAGGTTATGCTATAAGGAGCTTCGCCCCTAAAAATACAATCGATGCTATCGATAGGCAATTTACCGATAGTTTTGCATCTTTAGGTTGCACTCAACGTGAAAGCTGTAGGAAGTGCGCAGCAGTGATTCACCGGCCCTTCTGCGACGCTCGCGTTCACGGGCAAGTAAGCGCTGGCGTTCGAAACGTGCAGCCTGCTCGGTGACCATGGCGGGGAAAAAACCTTCATTTGTGATGCAGTGGCTCCCTCTCCCCTCATCATTTTCCTCCTCACCCTCACTTCCCTCTCCTACTTCCATGCTATATTGTACTATGCACGGCTAAGCGATGCTCCACCTGCCCCTTCTCCTCTCCCCTTACTCACCGTCACTTCCCTTTCCCCTTGCTCTACTGTACTACACATGGATATTCAGTGCTCTATCACCCCTCTCCTCACCTTCCTCCTCACCCTATCTTCTCTTTCTCACCCCTTGCTGTACTATACTACACTATACTATACACGGCTATAATATGCTTTGCACTCACCTCTCCTTTCACTCCTTCTCATCCTCACATCTCTCCTCCTCACCATCACAGCCCTCTCCCACCTCCTCAATATACTGCACTATACACGGCTACGCTATGTTGTGCCCTCCTCCTCATTCTCAAATCACTCCTCATCTCTCCTCTTTTCCCACCCCTTGCTATAGCTTATTTGCTATGCTATACATGATTGAGCTATTCAAGATTTTGTCCGCGTGACGTCATACATGGCTATTCTGTGCTTTACTCTCTCCCTTCCTATTTCCCATACTCCTCACCCCCACTTCCCTTTCCGGCGCTCTTGTTATACTGTCCTATACATGGCTATGCTATGCGTGGTTGTGCTATATATTCTGCCTGTGTGACCCGAAGTGACATGAAACGACAGAAAGACACTCGTCCGTTCTTTAATCCACCTCGTTGGGACCCGTCTTGTGGCGCCACAGCGGCAATATGTTCAGCCAGCGAGTTCCCACCGTTTTCTGGACACGCAACGTGCCACTCCTTTTTTCTTTATCGAGCTGCCGAGAGAGTACTTTGAGTGAAGTTTAAAGTTGGACGGGAGCCCGTCTGGTCGGTATGATACATGGCGAAAGCAGAAAATCCAAGGCACTGCGCTGAGCAAAGTAAAAATTTAATACACACGCACTAAAGGACGTTTTGGCTCCAACACGGGAGCCTTGTTCACAAGTAAAACGAAAGCATGTGTCCGAGCAGCTCCCTTTAAATACGTTTGATTATAATACCTAGGCAGCAAAGTATACTGAAGGTAGATTTCAGTCGCTCTTGTTCAGAGTGCGCAGAGTGGTCTGTATATGAAGAGCGACTCAAGATAGAGACGTCGTGATCATAGGCGTGCGCAGGGTACCCCTTCAGGGAAGGGCGAATGTTCATGGCGGCGCCCCCCCCCCTCTTTATTAAGTCAATGTATGGGGCAGACTTTGCGCCCCCCCTCCCTTCTTAGGTGACTAAAGGGGGCGGCCGCCCGCCTTAGTCACCTGAGTTACACGGTGCACAACACGCGAGGCGGATGACGGTGTACAACACGCGAGGTCGATGATGCGTGCAACCTAAAATCAGGTCACTTTCAATCAGCGTCGAACAGCGTTGGTAAGAATGCCGGTATATTTGTTCACGTGACTGCGTGCGCGACCGCCGCAACGTTCGGCAGGGTAAACAAACTTACGGAATGACAGGAAAGACGGAAAGAGAACGACATTTGATCTCAACAAGATGCGGAAGGAAGAAGGCGGTTACACGAAATAATCTAGCTCCCCCGGAAAATGCGTGCTACGTCGCAGGTAGTGAGACGTAACCACAAGTCGTTAAACAGGAAATTCAGGACAAACGGGAAAGGAAAAATGAAACGGAACAAAGAAGCATAGCAGCGGAAATAATGGACGGGAGATAAGCTAGTATAGATGGTGTATAGCGTGTACAAGAAGGCGTAACGTCTCTGTGGCGCCATCTCGTAACGTGTCGCGCGAAGAGCAACGTTCGCATATGCTGCCTTGCGTACAGTGAAGCACACTACTTCCCCTTCCTCTTGAGAAGGTCGTAAAGGAACTATGCCTACTCTTACAAGAGACATGTCCGCGTTGATAGGAGAAAGAAATATACAGGCATGTACGCTTGTACACAGCGTCACGTGTACGCAACCTTGGGCTCGTAAAAACGGCCATTATCCTGACTTTATTCCTTTTCGACCCTGCGCCTCAAGTACATCACGAGCTAGGGTACAGTGCCTCATACGCTCCAATCTTTGCTTTCATCTTCTTTAGAGTCGTTACGAAACTTTTATGGCGTCGCTCCTGAAAGCAAATATTTGCCTGGGTAAGCCCCCACATCCTCTCCTTATCTTGCTTTATTTCGGATTCTGGGGCGCCTAGGCTACAACTCGCGTGCTAGCTTCTTGTTAACGTCACTGTTCTCGGCCCTGCTCTCACTTTTTCGAAGCCGTCTGAGTGTCTTGGTTCTCGTTCAAGCGTTTCGTATACGAACGTGCTGTGAAACGAGCCAAGGTGTTGCAAGGGGTTCACGTTCAGCGGCAGTATAGCGTGTGCTTTTACGTCGCCCGAGCCTTAGTACACGAGGTGGGTGTGATAGACGATACTGTGAACTCGTTCACGGAAGGTATGTACTTTCACGCAGTACATTCAAGCGCGTATCTCGTGTTTGGCATGACCGGAAAGAAGATAACAGATTGTAGTAGAAAGCCATGGGTGAAAGGTCAGTAAACTACCATGCGTGGCCATTGGCGCAAAGCAGAAAAAAATGGAGGTACCCATAGGGAAGCTTCCTCCAGAGACCAAACTAATTTAATGATGATGATGTAAAGGCGATTAAGTTAGAAAAAATATTTTGACAAAGACTGACGATACTTTACATATCTTAAGCGCATCTTCACAGAAGTGCGCCTGAAGAGAACTCTTTACTGGCGGCTTCAGACCAAGCAAAACTCATGGAAGTGCCTCTTAGGGAAAATACTAGGTTAATTTATTAACGGTGGCTGAAGTTCTAAGTAATAATGCCGCCTTGTCCATCGAATGGCTTTTATAAGCAACGTAAATATCGTCAGCCAGTGTGTGATCAGGCGACAGCAACTCCACTGTCAGACATGTAACCTTCCAAAAGATTGCTTCTGCCTTACATCCGCCGAAGATTGCGTTGTGATATTTAACGTCATCTTAACAGGCTTTGTAATTTTCTCCCGTCATGCACGGTACTTTTTTTCCATTGACACCAATAATCATTTTTTATAGTAGAGCATGTAATTTATGCGTTCTACCCTTTCCTAGTGTCCACCGTTTCTTTTTTTCGCATTTACAACTGTTGTATATAAACAGCATGTGTTCAATCTCGTATTTATTCCACGGTCATCAACATCCCTGCCTTTGCGTTTGTTCCTTACGGCTCTTGCAGGAATCTGTTGCTACACACCGCAATCATCGTCCGGCCGAATACCTGAGAAGTGATTTACGGTTGCTGCTTGTACATGAATGAAACTGTAGATAGCAGTGGTCAGAGAACTGGCTAACCTCCCTATACTACCCTCTGTTTCTTCTTCTCTAGATAACATCAAGCATTGAGCGTTCGCGTAAGTAGTTTACTACCTTTCTAAAGTACATTAGGCTATAAATTGAGCCATGAGAGAGCGCGCTACAGTGGTTGTTTCCCAGACTGGGGCAATGATAAAGAGAGCGGCTTCCGTTGTGATGCGTGTGTTTGGCCAAATAGTTGTCCATAGCGAGTGATGCGCGCAGCTTCCGGACAGTGACGACTTTACCAATGGCAAACATTTGTTTAAGAAGCTGATTACGGGCACGAACGTTCTCCGCTTACGATAGCGCTTAGTGCCGGGGCTTGGCATTATTCGAGAGACTAGTCATGAACGAGAGCGGACAGAAATCGATCTAAAAATGTTTTACGTTTTTGTACCTCCGCGCGCCTCATTCTGCGAGACGTGTCAGGGTATGGTCATAGCCACAGTGGTCATAGCTGAGCTTGCCTAAAGGGGATTAACGGTTACTGAAAGGAGGGTGCACCAATAAAAATGTGACCGTCGCTGAGTGCGGCCGGGGTTGGAGAAACCCCAAGTCGACATTAAGCTAAATGGCAGCTTACAAAACGAGGAAGCAAAGCTGAATAGAGCTGAGTATTGACGAACTGGCCGGGTCAGAAATTACCAGCTGTCAGCATTACAGTCACGAATTTATGTACATCTCTGCTGACAGGATTTACGACCGAGGTTTGCTGCAGCACAAGTGAAATGTAGTACCTGGACGTAAATGTGAAAACTTCAGTCTTGTCCAACGTTGCGCAATGAGGACATGGTCTTCGTCGCAGCACCAAGTGGTTTGTCCATCTGTTGCAGGTCTTGCAATTTTTTTTTTTTGCGAAATGTTGACTTCAAGCGCGCGTCTTCTTCGATAACTGTCGATTACTTCCAAAGTCTGTCACACCTATTGAGCTGCTGTTAACAGGATACATTATCAATGTGCTCGTGGACGGTAGGCCTCGAATAATTATACTTACTGCTAGGAAAGCTCCCCTATCTATATGACCTGTGACGTCAGTGCTTCGCACTTGGATTGCAGGACCAAGTAGAATTTAATATGCCAATTGGCAGAATATTCTATTTTTATCTACTATGCTCCACATGTTGAACTGATAGCCAACGCTAAAGAGAGTTGCAACGATACGCCACATTAAAAGCGATGTGACCCTAAGCGGATCTCCCAGAAACTAAAAGCATCTGTCATACAGGACTCCGCGCACAATACACAGCCCATGAACTTAGGAAGTCTCCGTTAACTTACGTCGCCAGCTTACGTGACGCCATATTTGGGATAATTATGTTGTCTGGGTTATTGTGCACCGGCATCGTACAAGTGGGTACGCACTGCCCTCATAGTGAATGTGTTAAGAGCTGAAAAAAAGTTAGTGAAATCCACTAAGTTCTTCTTCAAGATGCCGCCGTTTATTATAATCAGAGAAACGTTTCCATATATGCGTTCTAGATAAGCACGAGGTTACGTGTGCGCGAAAAATATGCGTTCAGAAATGCGGTGAGCACTACACCGGAAACTGCGCAGACACATGACTCGCACACGCCAGCGACAAATTGTAGATGCAGAGAGGAGACCTCTCCCAAGATTTCGTTGCGTCTTGAACAACGTAACGTGGGCTGAGCGCTGTTATTCGACGGCGACCCACCAAGGCACGTTTCCAAGCAGTGGGCGACTTGTCTGGCGATTGTGGCCTGATGCAAGCAAATGCAAGGGCTTTTTGGCATACCGGAAGAGGTTTAAATGATAAATAGTTAAGAGAAAAGATGAATACGACCGGACGCTTTCGGTTTGAGTGAGTCCGATGGTCACGAGAAAACAAAGATATCATCAATAAGATCATGTTTCACTTTCAGTGAGGGAAAATATGTTATGCGGGTTTATTGAAATCAATTACAGCGCAGGTGAACACTGGGTTGTGGCACTTCGATTACTGAATCGAGAGTCAGTGCCCTTGAAAGGAACGTCAATCACGTAAGAACGTGTTGGTGAACGCCTTAGGCAAATGGCCGCGAAAACACCTCGATCTGAGCGAACGCCGCGTTGCGAAGTAAACATGACCAGGATTTGGGGACACGCGCACGTAGCGCCATCTCTCGTCGGTGACAGCGGTGGTCTGCCGTAAATTATTCACAGATTGCCGAAAAAAATTCTCGATGGATGCGCAACAAAACATTCTCGATGGCTGCACAATAAAAGGTGTAGCGCACTGCTCCCGGGCCACAGCCAAATGCCATGAATCTTTGCTCTTTGAGCATCGCTTCCCAAGAGGTGTCAAGCCACGCTGGCGCCAGGAAGGCTCACTGTGCGCTGTATTTGGCGACAAAGTGCGTTCGCAGTGAGCGGTACCACTAAAGTCACTTCTCAAAGCTCCGTTTCGTTTTTGGTTTCTCCTTCTCTTCGTAGAACGTGGCTTTCGGCTGGCTTTCTGAACATACGGCTTTGACGACCTGGTCAGTCGCGTATACATCACGAAGACCCATACATGCGCCTAGCTTTCCGGTCTTTGCTGTCTCTATAGCGTCGTTCGGGGACATGTAGGGCCATTCACTTGATGCTGAGTTACGGCCGGGAGAAAGTGCGACGTCGTGACATTCACGCATTGAGCGTGACGAACAGCCCTTCGAAAGATGTCTCTCTCACGTATGGCCGTCAACTTTAAGTGGAAAACATACTGAAATCACCGCGAAAAGTTCTACAATATATACTTTCGCAACAGAAAGCAATATTTCGTGGCTCAGGATGCATTCAATCGCATTTTCCAGGCATTTAAACAGAAGAGGGAAGTGCAGATTTGTGTATATTGCAAATGAGTTCTACGGAATCTTGTGAGCTGGCTGAAGGGTTATGAAAGGAATAATTGGCAAACATAAGTTTGTAGCACGAAGCCACAAGGTAATCCATGCGGATTTCTCAGATAGGGAAGCTTCTTGGTTGAAGAGAAATTCATCCTGGTCCGGGGATCGAACCCTGGATCAACCACCAGTCCTGGGTTCTGGGAATTAACCCGGGACTAGCAGCTGTCAGTTATCCCTTTCAGAGCGGTATACTATTAGAAGGCCCGTAGCAGAACGAGTACCTTTATGCATTGCTCAGAGATCTGTTTGATTATTCCAGAAGCTTGGCCAATGGAGACACACCCTCGAGTAGTGGTCGCACTCATAACAGAAGACGCTGCCAAGCATGTCCATGATGTTATGTTTTCAAGCCATCGCTGCCACATTTTAAACTTTCGTAATTCAGCTGACGAGACTCCGTGGATAACGTCCAGGAGGTACTTCCAGACGACTGCGCGATAATAGTATAATTACACATTTAAACGAGCACCACAAAATGATATGCGTGCCATAAACCACCGTGTCAGCATCGATCGTCAAAGTGCTCGTTGCGACAGGTAGGTGCAATTACGAGTCGTGTAAACAGGTTCGGTGTTGGAACCGGGCCTTAGCTTCCTGTCCATTTTTTTTTTTTTTGCATTTTTGCGCGTCGGAGTTGTGTCGAAGTTTCGAAGACACAAGTGGCGCCACCACTTTCTTTATCGTCATGGGAAATGGGGATCCCCCTTTGCTATTCTCGCTACGCCTATTAAACTTACACGACAGAAAAATAAAGCATGGAAACACAGAGTGAGAGAAGTACACTTCGTTACTGAAAACAAAAAAGAAACACGGAACTCAAAGCGGTAGATATACTTGCAACTTGCAACGTTTGTCCATCCTTCTTGGCCAGTGAGGAAGTCGTGGTGGAGTACACTTCATAGCAGGGCGTATTCTACGCCGACCGTGACGGAATGCTTCGGAAGGCCTGCCTCGCGACCCAGACGTAGGTGTTTGGATCTTGTGTACTGTTGTATGTGCCCAGCAATTGAAGCGGTTTACAGACAGCGTGGGCCATGATATCTCCTCCGGCAATTTCTAGTTTCACCTTTCTTTTTTGTCTGCAATTCCTGTTGTTGTTCTCAGTCAGCGTAGTGGAGAATTCAAAGCCGTTCGTCATCGATGTGAATTGGCTTCCTCTTTACCAGTATGTCAACGGTGGGAACACAAGCACTCGCAGCGCATTCGTGTTTGGCGGCCATCGTATTTATTGAATTAAACAATGATAAACAGGTATATTGTCGGCACGGGGAAGAGCCAACGCGTGCCAGTAATGACACAATGCTGAGTGAGAGAGAGAGAGAGAGAGAAAGCTCTTTAATGAAAAACAGAGAATTCAGCCGGCGTACCTAAAGGCGCCTACATGCTACTCTGTATAGGGGAAAGGAGTGAAGATGAAGTTCGGTTGACTTTTGTCGCAGTGTTAAGAAAATAAAATCAATAAATTTTCATTTTAAGTACTCATTTTTATGTGATTTAAGGCAATAAAAGTGTAATAGGCGTGTCAGAATTGAAGTACAAGTATATTTAAAGTAGAAGGGGTCGCCTTAAAAGCACGAAGCAATGAGAAATTGACTCGCCAGCCTGATCCTGCAAAATTGCTATCCAGCGAAGCTTACGAACAACACTACCACAACAGTGCTCAGGAGGGTATAAGGGCAGTAGACGAATGTACAAGCATACTGTTTTTCCGGTTCAACAACACGTATTCTCCGCTTCACGACATACGCCACCTCAACGTGTGAGAGCCGGCGTGGCTCATGTTGTATTGTGCAGCGGAATGACGCATGTCCGAATTATATTTAAAGCGCACTTGAATTGTACTAGTTCCGAACTGCAGTGGGCACGAAATTCGTTGAGCAACAGTTCGTCTCCTGGTGCAATATGCTCTAGCAATCGCAGCGCTGTATACCAATTTTCCTTGTCATAATGACGCGCCTGCAAACTATGCGTACATTAACAAAAGCAGCTCGATCCTTTAATGAATCTGCGACTTACGCTACAACGTGCGTCAATCGACAGTGAGCCGGGGAATCACTTGGTCACGTGCTTGTCCAACGCACAGCGAGGTTATTTCGAGCGCAAGACGGCGCCTGAGTCATTTAGCGTCCGGTTTTTCTTGAGCCACCACACCAACCCGTTTGTTTTTTCTCAATTCCCGAGGTGACAGGAGCGTGAAACGCGAAAGCGCGCGTGAAGCCACTCGTGACTGCCAAGCAGGCAAGACCATCGTTCCTTGCATGCACTAGCCAGTGAGGACTACGTGTTATACGATAGAAAGGCTGTTCTCGCAAAGACGTCAGACGGTCCATCCCGCCGAGTGACGAACGAAATATTGCGAGACGATCACGACCGAGCGAGAAGAGCTTTGAGCAAGCGGGTGTGATCGGCAGCGACCGTCAAACTGGACACGAGCGCCGTGTCAGATAGAGGATTGCACGATGCGCGAGCGCTCTATATTTGTCCTCAGCTACGTACAAAATCACTCGAATGCAATCGCATATTGGTAGACGTGTCGCTGGCTTTGTTGACTTAGCTTCACCCGTTGCGCAGCAGGGGTTATACAGGCTCGTTGCGACTGAAAAAGTTCAAGGTATAACATGCGTTTGAAGGCTGGAGAATATGACGCCACTGCGTTGCGGTATTCGTGGGCCTTGTTGAAGCGTGGATTAAACAAGATCTAGGCAATACCATCACTGGTTGTGGTCTGTGAGTAAGAGAGGGTATATAGAATTTAGATCGCAGGAAGACCATTTCGCCATTATAACAATAAGTAGCCAATATGAGCTGCCGTAAGAAACAGTGGTCGAAATTTTTCATTAGTAAGCCAACGCTTGCCAATATTAGCGATCACTAGGCAACTTTAACACTGGTCGATCTTAGCCATATCTTAACTAACACTAGCCAGCTCTAGCTAGAGCTGGTTGCATGCGAGTAAGTACACCAGGACAGCGCCACCTACCGTTCACAATCTAAAAAACGAGGTAGCGGGCGCGACGCAGGAGGTATACACTGATGTGTGCTTTCGCATTCAGATGATAGATTGTATTTGAACTCTGAACCTCTATTTCGCATTTGCATATATCTCATATCACCTATGTTGTTCTTTCTAAAGGAATTGTTTTCAACGCACTTATTCTCGACCTAGACATGCGCAGTGTCGTGATCAAAGCAGGTGCGTATCATTAGAACGTGTTAGATTGAAACGACTCGTTCCGACTAAACACGGACCGCTCACGTGGACACTCTCCTCAGCTACGAAATGAAAATTCTTGGGGGTCATGCGTCCCAAAGCCACGACAGGATTATGAGAGACGTCGGTAGCGAAGGGCTCCGGAAATTTCGACCACCTGTGGTTCTTTAACGTGCACCTTAATCTAAGCACACGGCCCTCCAGCATTCTGCCTCCACCGAAATGCGGCCACCGCGGCCGGGATTCGATCCGGCGACCTTCGTATCAAACTTTCTCAATAGATCGGCTTCTGCTGACCTGCTTGCGGCTACCTGCTTGATGGTCGCCGAGCGACGATTCGACAAGAGTCTATAGTTATCGGAAACGTTGTCCAGTTCGTGGGCGTTTTATGAATGACCGGCACGCAGACCAAGGTGATCGCAAGGTATTCTACGACGAATAGACTACGCAAAAGACGTACGCGTGTGTGAGATTGGGATCTACGCCAGAAACGACTTCGTTCATTCAAGCCTTGACGCATTTACGCACCGCAGGTCAAGGCCCCTGCACACTGAAGTCGGCGCAAAAAGCCACACCTATCGTTGCGCAGCTCTGCTGCCCTTCGGCGCTGCGATCACGTACGAAACGGTGACACTTATCGAGGAACGTGTTCTAATTAGTGATACGATTGTTTACCTATTTATTTTTGCTAAATGGGTTGGTTCGAATTTCGTTTTCCTCTGCTGTGGCCCTGACCCGTCCTCTGAAGCTAATACTTGTGTATGTAATAGATAAGCGCGTATGCTGGTAGGAAAAAAGTAAGAAAATGTATATTTTATATGCGCCTTAAGCGGAATTATGAATGAAAGTTGTTTTTCAACACCTTCGTCTTGCTTAAGTCCAATTAAAGAGAACCTGTTGCGTCACCCACTTACTACAGCGCGAACGCCGCTACCAGTGTGAGGAAAATGTCTGCGATGTTATAGAAGCTAGAGCACACAGAGTTCTGAGTTGTTGTTTTTTTATTACAGGGACAAAGGGCTGCAGGACTGTCCATCGCAATGCAATACTCCAATTTCACTGCGGATATAATGCCGCGTGTCCTTTCATATGGAAAGGGTACTCTTGGCAGATAACAGTGAAACCATTATTTATGCAAAGCTAAGCTAGACAATGAAGTGGGTAGACGTTCCAGTAAGCAGAGGCTGGTACCCGGCCGTAACTTTTAGCGAAGTTATGTGTGTTTGCGCTTGTGCGCTCGCCGTATTCTGCATCCTACACGTGGGGTCGGGCGCAGCGTAGCTGTAGAAATACTTGAGAGAGCGAGAGTGTCAGAGATAGAGACAGAAAGTCAGGTATGTTTAACCATCCACACATCCGGTTCGCTACCCTACAACTGAAATGGGTAGAGGGATGAAAAGAGAGGTAGAATGAAAGACAGAGATTGAGTAATAGTGGCACTTGCACTTAAATATGCACGTCATTTATACAAAAGGTCGCGGAGACCTGAGAGCTTGGAGTACGCTAGCAACGCCCTCATTACTTTCTGCAGCACAGGCATCTACACGTGCATGGTCCAAGAATGCATGGCCTCCGAGCACAGTCATGCATCCGGCCAGTTTAATGCTGTCCACGGTGACACACGCCCTTCTTTCCATCTCTCCATTTTATCACGCATGTAGGCACCGATGTTCAAGTACTAGTTCTTTTGAATCACTGCACAGCTCTCTTCCGCCGCTCGTTCTTCGGCGTCTATCGCAAAGGAATGTCTGCCTTGACATTATGGAGTAGTATTGAACGACGTTGATTATGGGTTTCACACGTGCAGATTTAACGCCGCATGAAGACATAAGCTACTTTCTGGTTCATGCCGACTGGCGTATAAATTTATTGGCGCATGTTTTCCTTGGCAGCCTAATAAGCACATTGCACTGATATCTTTCGGCGAACAGCTCTTGAAGCCTGCATGGAAGAACTCTGACACGTAAGTGTATAGTATGGCCGCCTATTGCCGCTATATGAAATGCAATTCAACGAATGCGGCAACCCGTTTGCCATACTGTGTTATATATAGCAAAAGTTCAAAGGGTCAATAGCTAGTTTGAGCGCGGCGAGTGAAACGGCACCGCACTGTTCACACATCAACAGCATTGCAGCGATCTGCTCTTCGGCTATATTGGTGGATAGATGGGCATATAACTCAACGGACATTACTATATTAGTGGCTCTTCATTGCGGTATAAGGTGTGTGCTGGCATTCGCTAAGGCAATAACCAGCCTTGTTAAGAAAATTTATGAGGTCCTCGGAGGGGACGCTATGGTGTTGCCACGTATTCATTTGTGATGTAAGGTTCATGGCTCTAGTTGCCGATGCAAATATCTACGAGGTATGAGCGAGCCGCTTGAGGAACTGTGTTTTCTGATATGCAGATACTTGTTCTATTAGGGAGATAAGGACAGGAGTCGTCCGTTATAACGGTGTACAAAGAAGAAGATGAAGAAGTGGGAGTTCACCGGATGGGCATAGAAACAGCAGGGGTGGTCAAGCAGTAGGACGTCCACCTCCAATGCGGATTGTACTGGGTTCGACTTCCAGTGCTGCCCGGCACCACCGGTTTTGCTAATGGGGGGAGAAGTATCTTTATCTGTAGTGTAGGATCTCATGGCGGCCATTCCTTTTTGCTCCCTTCAATCGTTCTCCCCTTCCCACTCCCCCCATGATGGTGCAGGCGGTATGCTTCGATGTGGGTTGCAGAAATAAAAGCATTTCTTCACCTCAATCCACTACCACAGATTACAGCCCCCAACCCTCCAATGCCTGCCAAAGTGCCCAAGCTACCTTATGTGGCAGCCTGTACATATATTAGGAATTTCATCAGTTACAGCTGATGAGCCGTGATGCAGATTGCTCTTCTTGGTGGTAGTGCACTCTAAAAACAAGGACTACAGAAAGGGCACACTCGGCACAACACAGCGCTGGGTTTTGTCGAGTGGGCCTTTTTTTATTTATTTATTTTTATTTATTTACAAATACTGCAGGCCCTGCAGGCCCTTTTCTGTTGCCCCTGTCTTTAGCCTGCGCTACCATCAAGAATGCAATACCAACGAGCCCACATTTCCACCATCGTCGGCTGCAGATTACGTTTATTGAGCGCGCTCATGTTCCTGATCGTGTCATGGCAGCGGAACAGGCGCAACACGCGGACAACAAGCGGAACACGGAACAGTGGTTATTTCGCATGTCTCAAACATCGCGCTACATTAAACACTTTCGCATAATTTATGTCTGTTTATCTTATTCTGTAGACAATTTGTCATTCTTCAAATCTCAGCACACTGTGCCTTAACTAAACAGCGATGGACCGTCCCGAAATCGCACACGCATTTGACCCCAAGAAGTCAAGTGAGAAGCTCCTCACGCAAGGACCCCTCACTGCTATCAATTGCAGATCGAATACCCGTCTCTAGCACTCCTAAGCTAACACCATGCCATTTCTAATGACGTCTGTAATCACATGGGTAATTTAGAACCAAAAGGAACGCGCCACCTCGGAGTGTCAACAAGGAGGCCTGCTCCGCATTAACAGCCATGCCGGATCCACGTGTGCGGTCTCTATGTTTACGGAGAGCACTGTTGAGATCAAGAGGTGGGAATGCTGAAGGTTATTTGTCCACCCGTTTAAGCAATTAGACCACGAGCGTGTCTACATGCTAATGGATGCGAAGCACTGTGTTACGCCATCGCTTCAGACCACCTCTTGCTATAGGCGTTCTAGCTTCACTTAGAAGGCGTCTCTCGTAAAAGCCCTTCAGGACGCTGTAACTGCTAGGCACGATCGCATGCACTGATAACCATTGTGCCAGCCTTCGACTCTTTGAAATACAGTCCTGTAGTCGTGTTTCTAATAGGACTTTGATTCCCGGCGTCTCTACAAGAAGCCATTTGTCCCTTCTGGCCTGGCAAAAGCTGCAACTCTGAAGATGGGTATCTATACACTTACGCAGTTGGCATTGGACATGCCAAGACGGCAGCTGCAGGCGCCGGCAAAACGGCAATCGCCGAAACGTCTCCGCTGCTTCAGCATTTGGTGCCTACGCGTGACTTCCGCCGCAGTCCGGAAGGGCTGCAATAAACGGTCCGCTCTATATGGGTTGTTTTACCGGTCGTAAGATATATTTTCGTATTTGTCCTACACCATTTTACAGCGGTGATGGAGGCAATGATTCATGTTTCTCGGGGAGCGGCAAATGGAGTAAGAAATACGCCGCAAATGTAAATGTTGTTGAAGCCTCTGTACGGCTTGAGTCAAAGATACACGTGCTCATTCTTGGGCATGAAATCCACGACTACCCAGCGCACGCGAAAAGAGAGTAGCTGACACCTGAAAAATTTTTGGAAATTGAAGCAAGCATTGGAACGTCCAGGGATATTGTATGAGGAAGACCGTTTGCTTGCATAAAGGAGAGTACAATTCATTAACCGGTTTACATTGCGATTTGCTTGTTTGATTGCATAAACAGGAGTGCTCTTACTGGCACGCGTATGTTGGTTCATTCGGGAAAGTTTTGTGTCATATCAGTTGCAGTATCCTGTTGCAAGTACAGAGTTCCCTGATTATTGGGTAGCCTAAACATAAAAAAATCAATGGTGCTACCCAATCGAACCAATAGACAATGAAGCCAAGGAAGATATAACGGGCGTTATTTGTAGTCTTAAAACTATATTGTAATAATTTTGCTATAAATGCAAATAAATTGAAGGGGTTGAAAAATCAACTTGCCGCCGGTAGGGGCCGAGCCTAAAACCTTCGGTTAACGCGTTTGATGCTCTACCAATTGAGCTACGGCGGCCGGTCGTCCTCCAGTCCACTGTATCGTGCATTTCTGTGCACATATTCTGTGCATTCCATTTCTTTCGTGAAATCAATGGCGTGTTATATAGCATGCAATTCCCATCTAACGTGCCGTAATAAATCAGTTCTGCGGACGCTCGCGAATTACAACCCACATAGTAAATCCGTGTTTTTTGTTGCGCTTTATTATTCTAAAAGGGGGAATATACGCTTTCTCGCATTCACTACCTTGGCCCAATTTTGTGTTATAATTACGCACGAGTCGTTTGGATTTTTCTTACTATGTAAAATGCCAACAGAACAAATAATTCGTGGACGCAAATTTCTGGTCGGCTATGCAAACGAACTCCTTGTCCACAAGCCCTCCATTTTCCAGTGTAGTTATCCCTGTTTTCTGTTACTGATTGATTCTACAGACCGAACGAAACCTAGCACACGCCAGCATACCTGTGAGACTGCTTCGAGCAATCACAGTGAGGCAGAGGGGTTAAATCTTCGCAATCATCTTTCTGACAGCCGGCGGCCGTTCGTTCCGCCACCGGCAACGCGTCCGCTCCCAATTACCTGTCTGTCAAGTAGCTGTCCTCCGTGACGTCTAACCTTTCCCTTTGGTGCCGAAGCCTTGCCTCGGGACACGTGACACCTCTCTGACGTTGGACGAGCCGTCGTGATATTGTCACCCGCGACCCTGCACAGAACAAGAAACAAAAGCAGCTGGCTAGACCTGATGTTCGTTCCTTGTGGCGATGCGTGGAAATCTAGGAGTAGGAAATGCACGACTTGAAGTTGTGTCACGGCAGTAACGCGTATGGTCGTGAAGGTTTAGACACCGTTATCGATCGACAAAATAAATTAAAATCACCCAGACTGACTCGCATTATAGGCATTTCACTCGAAGCTTAACCGAATTTGGAGCCATCAGAATTCTACTCGGCCACTCTCATGGAAACTCAGGATCGTTAATATCACACTCAAACCTACTCATTCAGAATCAGACATTGGATGACCTGAGCCCGATTGGGTCGGCTCATTAGGGTGCCTACCAACACGCGGACCGGACCCACCGTTATTAATAGCTGGTTGTCTTTATGAGGTGCAACATAACGAAACCAAGATACAACGAAGCCTTCCTTGGATTCGTTGCTTGTTGGTTTCGTTGAGTAGTCTTTATGGAACTCCAAATTTGCAATATTCGATCGAAACTCCGTGTTGAAACTTATCCTAATCTATCAACGAAAAATACCTAAGGAAATATTCGTGTTCCTCCGCGTCGTTGTTGTGGCTACATTTCTTACCTGACCTTTAAGTTTTCAATAGAAATTTCGAGTTCTTCATTACCCCAGCGTTCTCGGCGCTGTATTGAAAATTTAAGTACCATAGTCAGTTTTCCCATTAGAAAACGATCCAAGCAGACCTGGAGGATATTCTGCACGAAAGTTCACAGGGAACTACAAGTAATCAATTTATTTCGCTAATATCTACTTGTTGCAGACATCAACGTCTATTTCATTGAGCTGATGTTTGATGCAAAAAAAGAAAAAAAAACACTTTCTGGCTTGCATGTTAGTGACTTGTGAGGTCCATGACTTCACATGAGATGCGTCTGACTGCGCATCAACGATCGTTTTTGCGTATATGCTTGACACGGGCAGGCTGCGATATTGATAATATATTCGGCTGTAGGAATGTCACAAGAGACGAACAGTTGTAGGAAAACTGCCTGCCACATCTCTCAGCTGTCGCACGCCAGCCATTTATACACATTTAGAATAACTCGCGGTTGCCAGTTCGCTAATGCCGTTGACGTGCGGCGCCTCTCTGACGTTTCTAAGTACCTGACAAGCCGGCGATTTCCTGATAGAGGCTGTGCCAACAGTGTAACGAAGGCAATGGCTACCTCTTTGCGTGGTGCCATCAAATGTAATTACAACATATTTCATAACAGTAACGTTTTCCAACCAAGTCGTTAGCATGTGGCGTGGTATAGACCTTTTCCGCTGTATCTGCCACTAAGCCAGAATAAGTAGGCTAAACAGTCTACTGTCCTTCCATCTACAACAAAAATTCAAGAGGCCTTGTCCTATCGGGACAAGCGAAGCATTGCGTGTGCGTTCCTTACGAAGTCTGTCTATCTATCTATCTATCTATCTATCTATCTATCTATCTATCTATCTATCTATCTATCTATCTATCTATCTATCTATCTATCTATCTATCTATCTATCTATCTATCTATCTATCTATCTATCTATCTATCTATCTATCTATCTATCTATCTATCTATCTATCTATCTATCTATCTATCTATCTATCTCTATCTATCTATCTATCTATCTATCTATCTATCTATCTATCTATCTGTCTATCTATCTATCTATCTATCTATCTATCTATATCTATCTATCTATCTATCTATCTATCTATCTATCTATCTATCTATCTATCTATCTATCTATCTATCTATCTATCTATCTATCTATCTATCTATCTATCTATCTATCTATCTATCTATCTATCTATCTATCTATCTATCTATCTATCTATCTAACCGCCTACGTCTCCATAGCTTTTATTATGCAAAATCAGGGAATCAGTGTATGACGAACTCAATTCGCGGGTCGGAACATGACTAACGCAAAACGCCTGTCGCGTACGTCATGAAACCCTTTCCCTGAGTCACGTGTGGCACATACCCGTATACCACAGTTGATGTTATGCGAGTATGCACCACAGGTGATCAACAGTCTCAACCAACAAACAGCGAACATTCACACTGAAAATTTCGGCAGGTCTCACGCATTGTGAGAATCGATATCACGATCACTCACCCAGTATAGCAGCTGTTGTGTAACGCCAGTTGATGTACACATAAATAAAAAACTAACGTGCTTGCCTTCTCTGTCATAACGGACAAATATAAGCACTACATAGCAGCTTACTGCTTCTGATGTTGGTAATACCCATGTTACTGTTGGCATCATTACGCAACTGTAAACTCGTTATATAACACATGCGACTCTTCAACATGTGTGTGCGCGTTATAACAATTTTGTACATATATTTAGCTTCATTTCGTGGCGTTTCACTCAATAAAATAAATTACGCCTGAGTCACCTTCCCGCTGCATGCTTCGCATGACATCGACTCCCAAGGTATGTGGAATCTGACGAATTTTTTTCGTCCGTGGGTATCCTCAGTCACATATTCCGATTGGTCGCCACAGTTTCACTGTGTCGTGGGTATCTGTGCACAGAACGCGTTGACGTATGAGCTGAAGGCGACCTCTAAGGAGAGTCGCATTAACGCTGCCGCGAGGAAAAGGTCCTTCTCTCTCAACTGTGCCTGGCTGTCAGCGAAAGTAGCGCAGAGATAATTAAACAAGGTAAAAAGAGACGGAAATGGAAAGCCGATCTATAGCGGACCGTCATAGCCTCGTAAGAAAAGTGCAGACGTCGTGATCTTCGCATTACCCGGTCATGTCACTCCCGCGGGGCCACGTTGGTCACGCAAGCGGTCTGCCGCTATGCCTTCGGCCGTTTGACCGGTTGGGGATAGCTCTCGCTTCTTATACCCCGCTTTCCATTGCGTGCGTTCTTGTGCTACAAAGTGAAAGCGTGACGACTTTATAAGAAAGGTGCACCCGGCGTCTAGCTCTGTCTGACCTCTCTGCCTTACGACAGGCTCCAGGAATAGTCAGTGGCTTCTTTCTTGTTAGAATTTATACTGGCGTGCTTCGCATCCGGGTTATGCTACGTTAAGATAGGAAGGCCCTCTCTAATAATACAGCTTCTGAAACCATCTCGCTTGCGAGGTGTCGGGCGTACCAAAGCGCGAATGTAGCTGAAGATATAACTCTCGTGGAAGCCGCACTGTTAATGCTTGGCGTCTCGTTTGTTTGCATGCATCTGCCACACTTTCTCGGTGTGTTGACCCATTTCCGCAGTGCGTGCTGCAGCGTATATGTAAAAGCCATTTATTAATTGGAAATTATTGCGAATACGCCTACGCAATATCTCTAGGCAGCAGGTTTCTGCGTCAGTTCTTTTGCCCGCCTAATACTCAATGGAGAACGCGATGACTACTGATCCACCGCGACATCACCAACAATGCGTTGACTTCACTCCCGTTATACAATGCTACTTGACCTTATGGCCCTCTGAATTATTGTAAAACTGGCCCAGGCGTATCTGTTCATGAACAAAACTCACAGCAGGCAGCACAAGCCTGCTAGTGGGTGGACCCAGCAAGAGGTGCGGGTGTATGCGTTTGAAGAAATCGCGAATTATGTACGATGAATGGCGCCTTACGAGTTAAGCGCGACTATTTATATGCTAGCTCTGTGGAAGTCTGCGAGCACGCACTCGATCACTTCGCTCCTTGGTGTTTAACTCTCCTCAATATCCAAGCGTGTACATACATTAAACCAACTGAAAACGTTCCTGTGGAGCAAGTGTTCGTCCGTGCGAATTCACGCTATTAGTTACGGCGCCTGTTGGAAGAACTATTACTCTAACTAGGTGGTTCATAACTTGTCCTCTACTTCTGGCTTATACGCATGCTCCTAAGCAGTTCGCGGCAAGATTTGACGGCAAAGAAGCGAGATTATCGGTGTGTTTAGAGCAGCTAATGTGCGAACGAGGATGATCATAGTTGGCAGCGCTTGGACGTCGCTCGTTAACCACTTTTGCGTACCCGCTTGCTATGGTTACGAGCTGTTACGCAACGCGTTAACGAAAACCATTCTAACGTACTAAACAGCAAGCCCGAAGCAGAAGCTTTAAATATTGCTTCTCCGTGCCTATTACCATAAGAGTGCACAAGGGGGAAGGGGGGGGGGCAGTAAGGTCTGCTCCATACACATACTTAATAGGGAAAGGGGGCGCTGCGAGCATCATCATTGACGCTGTTAGCTACCCAATCGACGTGACCGGTTTGCGTCGTATTAAAGAGCAGAATACCCGTAACTCCCTGTTAACAATCCACAGTATTATGGCTTCAAACAATCAATAATTTGTGTTCCTACTACAAAAGATCCCATTCGCCCCTACCCCTCTATCTAACTCTCTAATTACTCATTTTTCCATGCAAAATTTATCGCTGAAATTTAACAATTGCGAAGAGCAGCGTGTTGATGCAGTAAGCACAAACGAATGCCGCCTCTAACAAGGCGTCACGCTTGAATTAACACACACGAAAACGAACAGCAGTGAAGCCTCAAACGCAAGCCGCGCAGCTTGCAATAGAACAGAGGTCGCCAAGGCACGTACATTGCCAGCACAACGGCCCACAATAGCCGAGAACAAAGCGGCCGCAACCGCCTGTGGTTAACAATGCAAGCTGCCCCGAAATTAGCTCGACTGCGATGATCGATAAATCACACGGCGGCGAACCATTACGGGGCCAGAGGGCCAAGCATGCGCTGCGAATTCTATATCTTCGTTGAGACGGGCCCCCAATTTGCTGCGCCATCACAACACTTCTCTCTCCCCACCTCTCGCCCCTAATTCGATTACATTGCGGAGATGACCACAGCCGCCCACGCCCGGCACACCCTACGCGACGGGCAAGGGAACACCTCTATCGAACCGCGGCACGTGCTTCAAGCCGCTACGCGCTTAGAAGCTTCTTGTTCCCGTTGAGCTTGATGATATCAGATGCTGTAGGTCAGACACCAAGGGTGTTCCGGACTCTGCTGAACACGTACGCGGGATAGCCTCCAGTCCGAGTTGTGCATGCAGAGGAGCATGCCCGTAGGATCTCACTGAACTCTTATTAGGGCACTTATCGCCTCTGTTGAAGGAAAAATAGCAGAGGGGGTCTATTCAAAGGAATAGCTTTGAAGAATGCCGACTGTGGGCACGACTCTGACGAGACGCCGTCGAAGACAACGTGCGTGGCACATCATACCTTGAGAACAAGACGCCAAAAAGCCCTGTGCTTGTTGGCAGTCATAATCGCTATCATCTTAATGAAAAAGGAAATCCTTATTTGGTTTCCTTTGTGTCTTTGCACGACAAAGGAGAACGCGATGGCTTCGCGCTACAGTCGTAGCTCGTGGATCAAATAGTTCAGCACTACAATCAAACTGGTAGTTTCGTGTAGCCTACAGACGAGGAGAAAAGGGGGCTGTTTGAAAACGCTTCACCAAATCCTCGCGCATCCGTTTTACCAGGCAAGAGCTGCTAATTAGGCTGCCAGCCAGGCAATGGCTGCTAAATAGCTGTTGATTAACTGCTAATTAAGCAGCTTCATGCTCTGTAATCTGCACTTCAAGTGTTAAGGGGATCGCAAAGCGAGCGTTGGCCGGAATAGACGCTACGCGGTCATGCCGCATCACTGAGGAGATCCGTGATAGCAACGCACACTGACCTTTCGAATAATGGTGATAAGAAGAAAAGAGAACACTGTACGACTGCATGTGCGTTTACGGACTGCTAATGTTCTCGCTCACGCAACAGAGCTGGATCACTGGTGTCCCCCTATTTACGCTGCACGGATGGAACATGGACTGTCTTGTCTTCGGAATACGCAACACTTGTGTGCGTGGCACACAGACCAGCCCAGAGGGAGGAGAAAGGAGAATAATAACGAGCGAACGACACTCAGCGAAAGGTGCGAGCTGTATTATTTTTACGAGACCCTTTCCGAGTACCACACCTTGAGCACCTACGTCCCTGCATGCTCGGCTACGTCTTGTAATTAAAAAAAATGCCCCGAAAGTCGCAGTAACCAGTATATTCTTCCCATAGTTGTTAGTGTATACAACGATGACGGGTGGTGAGTATAAATCTAGGGTTTAGAGCTTTTCGTTTGTCCTTAATTAGGAAGGATTTTTGGCCAACGGAAGTAAGAGCGCCTCATTCAATAGAGTAGCCGATGTGTTCTTCACCTGTATATCTACAACATCGTATGTATTAACAGAACAGAATGACGCCAACAGCTACATATGGAAACAATAAATTGGGGAGGGGTGAAGCATGTAGGGAATGGTGTTTCAGCTCCACTAATGTCAAACCTGTGCTGGGGCGAATCATGCAGTGTGCGCCGGTGTTTCCCACAGCAAAATCACTGGTAATAGGCAATGAGAGACAGAAGAAAGATTAGACACAGGGACCCGCAGCCGCTTTTACTTGACGTGCACGCTGCCAATCTTTATTGTTCAACTACTCACAACAAAAATCTCCCACCGGCACTACATTGCAGGTCAAAATCCAGTGCCTATATATATGGGGTGGCCTGTGAACGGTTGTTCAGCGCGAGCAGTCAGTGTTTTCAATCAATAAAGTCGCTAGTAGACGCTGCCTGCATCGGCGTTGTCTCATGCGGACGAGGGCGCGTTCTCGTTCCTTGCGAGGTGGCATAGTTCAGCGTTCATCGCAGAAAGAGCGTTTCCATAGTGAACGCGCGCCGTTAGCTCTCTCTCGCCACACGGCGGGCGCTGAGGCAGGGGCGCTCTCTCTTGCGCTCAAGCAAATAGACCATCACGACAGCAGACGACGATGCACGCCGACACGCCGAGACCTTAAGGTGCTTCACCCCTAAAAGACAGATTCAAATTCTAAAACGTTCCTCGCACCTACCTTATACTGAAGGAGAGAAAGAGAACAAGAACAAAAAATGAAAATAAAAAGAAAAGGAAATACGATATGGATGAATGGACGCTAAAAGCAATCTATGTGGTCACTCGCGCACTGTGCATCACGGCGTCATGCAGTCCAACACGTTGCCAGTGATGGATGCAGAGAGAGAATCTCACCTGCACCAGGGTATACCACAATAATTTATTGTTGCACTAGATCTCTTAGGTAACGCATCAGCGCATTTAGAGATGCTAACACAGATGTCCATGCAGGCCGGTATCAAAGAATTTAGGTTTCTGATAGTGAAAGGAGCAGCACACATAAAGACAGTGCTACGAAATGCGCACCTATCTAAAAGCCCTTTTCTGCCCCTCTTGGATCTGAATGGTCATACTTTTAGGAAATTGGATTCCATCGCCACCTTACGATCACTACATTTACTTACACGCCTAAAAGTACAGGAAAGCACAACCAGCGCTTTAAAGGGCCCCTCACCAGGTGACCTAAGGAATTTTAGTTAGACATTGCAAGTTGTTGCGAGCCCAATAAAGAGCATTATGCCACAAGAATTTTTCTAATCGGTCCCTTAGAAGCTGAGAAAAACAATAATTTGTAGCGGCGCGAAACCATGATGCGAGGAGGCGAGCTGCAAACCCTTGCCGCTCGCCCCGTGTAGCCTTCGCAAGCCAAATCCCTTCCCTGCCCTCTTCGGCACGCGAGCAGGAGGATCACATAACGCATACGCATGAACACGTCATACGCACAAAATGTCACGAGCGCATGACGTGCCCGAACCAGCCCGAGCCCCCGAGACGCGAGCGGTGTTGTGGCGGCGTTCTTTGCGCTTCATCTCTGCAAGTTATGCCGAATGCGCCCTCGCCGATCACTTGGCTTTCAACCTATTCCTGAGCACGAAAGCTACAACATTTGTACGGACACGAGACTAGCGGTGTGCCGCATGAACATCTAGTTACGCGGGGGGATAAATGAGCCTAATGAGCGCTGGAACGCGGTAGAAAATTAGTTTCGTTGTAAAGGGTGGCGTCTGCACGATGCGCAAAGCGCGAGAACACGAACGCGTGCGAAACGGAGGTACATTAGTCTCGAATCTCGCTGCGATTCGCAGTAAAAATTAAAAAAGAAAACGCACACATTCGGTTTGTGTGTTTTATTATTGCTCTCAAGTTTTATTCATCCATTCAAGCAACAAATTACACAAACTACACGTCATGTCAAATAATTATCGCAGTGTCACGTGCTACTGTTGGCGACGTCAGAGCACGGTCGTCTACGCAGACGAGCGACGTCACCGCACTACCATCTACGTAGGGCCATTCTCTCATGTTCGTCATCCCCTCATTCTCTGGGCGCGCGGCCGCGAGAAGAAGGGCAAGCAGCGTTCAGCTTGAAATTTGACCCATTTACGCTGCGCGTAGCGTTGCAAATTTTGGGAGACGCAATCGCGAACGCCCAGTGCATGCATTGCGCTCGTCAGCTCAAAATTGTTAAACCTGGTGAGGGGCCCTTTAAGGACAGATTGGAACGCATGGGCGCGTGCAGCCAAAAACTACAGCCGCCGTTTTAGAGTGACATAAGAAGATTTACTTACGATAAGGCAAATTCAGGATGCACAATAAAAAACGGAAACTACATCTTGTAAATCTCCTCCGGGAGAGATCCTGGAAGTCTAGTAGGCCACTAGCGGCAGCACCAAAGAGCCGATAAGAAGGAACGGCGATTAGAACATTAAAACAAATATAGTTAAATAAAAGTTGGCTGTCCGAGCATTGGAAGAAACCTCTGGCGGCCATTCCGCAGCGCGAACTGAAGGCAACGTTCGCGTCGAATGCAGCACACTCAGCGCCGCGTCAGAGGCACACCGCTTCTCCTGCGGTCGTTAAAACGCTTTCAGTTACACCGACTTTGGCGAAATCCTGATAGCCGCCGAAAGTCGTATATAACACGGACACATAAAAACGGCCGTTATTCCCACTTTAATACTTCTTTTTTTACATTCCATCATAGGTACACACATACACACTACTCGAGTTGGAGCAGTTTGTTTGCTTATATCTCGGGCCATGTCTGAAAGCAAATATTTGGCTCGTAACGTCGCAGCTTATCTTCCTTTCTACTACGTACATGACGACCCTGTATGGCTCCACCTTGTATTGAGCGAGAAGTTCGCGTAGCCCAGCGATGGCTGGCCTCGCTTCGATGCACCAGGCCGGATACGCTCTACAACCATCCACTCACAGAGAGTAGCATATTTTACAGGATTTCGGTGCCAATACAGACTAGTCAAATCTACTTTACAAGCACTGCTTCGTTTCTTCAACGCATCGGAGCTATTGGATAGGACGTTGTTAGGCTGTCCTCGGATGAACGAATGAAAAATTTTATTGTCGCAACAATGTTCTCCCGGCGAGGATAGAGCCCTCAGTACAGGGCCCTTGCGGCCTTTGTCACATTTCGAGCGTTGTCGATCAGCGTGAGCTGTTCTTCAGACTTCGAGCAAGAGAGCACAATCGCCCACTGCTCCGATGTTGGTGCGTTGTTTATTGGCACTTCCTTTGGTTTTTGGCAGGCCCATGTAACGTGGTAAAATGTTGGGTGTTCCTCGCATGCTGGGCATTTATTGTCACATGTTGTTGGATAGATTTTGCTAAGTAGACTCAGATCGAGATATGTATTAGTCTGCAATTGTCTCCAGGCAACCGCCTCAAACATCACCTACGCCAGGCACAGGTGCTTCTATAACCTCTATTAACCTAGCACAAGGGTAGCAGACCGGGTGTTTATTTGAGTTATGCTTCGTGTCTTTCTCCTCGGAGTCATGTTCACCTCTAGGCCGCCTCGTTCCTGAACGCAGATATTTCTTCAAATATATGTATCGTTTAGCGAGGTGGCATATGAGACATTTAGTTTGCACGTAGAAAACTTACCCTTTGATTAGCGGGGATGTATACACGGTAACAACAACGCTGGCAGTGAAAAGCTGATGATGCAGATCCTCACTAGACATACGGTAAGCTAACATTGAAGTTACTCGCATGTTCTACACAACTATTGTGTAAAGCATTGATATCGACATAATGATTTGCTCGCCGTTGTTTCGTTATTTTGTTTCGACGAGAACACTCACGCGTGCGGAGATTTTTTTATATGTATTGTTGTTGAACGAAGAGTCACAAGATCCCGCCACCAGTTTTGTCACGACACACGGTGGCTTTGACAAACCCCGATTGCGCAAACGGTAAAGAGTTTACACACGAACTGAAATTGCACGTTGCCCACATACGAAGCGTTTGATACAGTAAGTAACGTGGCTCTCCAAGTATTCACTTGCTTTATATTGATTGTCTGCCGCATTGCCTCGGCCGTAAAATGGGTTCTAAACTGTGCACAACTTCCGTTGACGGACGTGGATAGGATATAGAGAAGGTTTCCTCACGGAAACACCAGTTAACTATGACGCCCGTAGAGATAGCACCCGTAGCAAATGTTTACTTTGCAAGGTGACTTCGGACACAAGACAGTCTGTTTGATGAGCCGTTTAATTGCAGAACATGGGGCTATCAGGCGCTGCGTTTGGAATTAAGAAACAGGTGAGTCGCGCACCACAAGGGAGCTGACTTTACGTCATTTTTTTCTTAGTTTTAATTTATCACGGCTCTTTTATCAAAGCACGTCAGCGCGATTGTGGCCGGCGTGGATATTTACGGTTTCATTTCTAGAAGAGATGCCGACAGAGTTAAGAGGCAATTCCTGAAGGACACACGCGTGCGCGGAAGTGAAACAAAAAAAAAAAGCCCGGAAAACAGACGGGAAAATGTAGCACGGGAATAAACAAGGCAAGCAAGTTGGCGATTTATAGCTGTCAACACTGTAATAAAAAAGAAATTTATTCGCTTCCGGTGCATCTAGTCTTGGTGAAATTTACGACAAATTATTAGGCGCCCTCCGTATAGAACCACACGCTTAAAAGCAGAAAGAGATCAGGCTCCGTCTCACGGCCGAGATACAATTTTTTTCGGCGTTTCATTCAGGCTTCTTTACGACGCGATCAGTATCCTAGTTTCAGGCACTGTTGGGGTATGATGCTTGTTTCAAGCCTTTTTGATCACAGCGAAGTAAGCGGCAAGACATGTATCATAGAGCACGTCTCAGTGGGTATGTACCCGAGTAGATAAATTGCGAACGACTAGCTTCCGTGCGCCTGAGCGTATGTGTTGCTGAACGTGCGATCGCTCATGACATTTTATTCGGAACGAATATTTGCCACTAATTAAGCGCACAGACGAGCAGCGCAAAAAGAGTGGCCGAAGAAGAGAGACCTATTGCGCCAGCAGTCTACTGTCTATGGCACTTGGCGAAGGAGCCTTCCCTTGCACAGCGACTGGCGACCGAATCTCGTCTTTGTCTATTTGTAAAACTTTTGTTTCGCTTGGTTTCATTGCAAAGCTATCGATCGATCACTTTTTGTGCTCTTGCTGCACTAATACTGCATGAGAGAGTTTCCCTTTAAACTATCCCAAACTGTTTTAAGGATATGTAATCTAAGCCATAACAGAAATTATTTGTAGACGTGAAACTGTTGGCAAGAGCCGTGCCTCTGGTCGCTGAGAAGAGCTAATATTATGATATAGGTAATGGTTCACGCAGCTTCAATCTTCCTTAACTGGTTTGCTTCCACGCTTAACCTAATTATTATTAACCTAATTGATAAACTGTGAGGTGACTTAAATCACAGTAGCATGTAGGTGCCTTTATAGACGCCGGCAGAATGCCTTATTCTTCAATAAAGAGCTTTCTCTCTCTCTTATTTGTTTTGTTTTTCTTAACTTGGCGATCAGTGCAGCCTAAGGTAACGCTCCTTTATATGCTGAAGCACCAAAATACTGACGCCTGACGAGTTGGAGTGCAGCCTTTCGTCTTAATATTGCATCCACAGGTGCAGCTCACATCGCACCAGGTACCTTCCCGATCATGCAGGAGTGGGCAGTTCCAACCGCCTTGATTACGACTTCATTCCAAATCGATTGCACTCCACATGAAGACATACACGGCACCCCGCACGTAACGTGATAATTGGTTCTAATTTATTGCCCTCCATTTCACGCGGCAACCTGTAATACTCTCACTGCACTGATATGTATCGGCAGGAGAATAGTCAAAGAGGCCGCACCGAGGAAGCGGAGCAAGCGTGCGTGGGCGTGAATGCGATAAGCCGCCGATTACTGGTGGGACATGTTACAACTCGGCTCTTCCCGATGTTCACAGCTTAGCATTTTTTATGCCCCGCGATGCTGAACGTTATAGTTCGCGCCTGAACGGACCGCAGAGCGATCAGTTCATTGCGGAGTTAGTACAAGCAGTGGGTCCGTAACACTCTAAAAATGGCCGGATATAGAATTACCTTGTTAGCTGACACTGGATTGTTAAGTGCAACGTACATTTACAGTATGGTCGTAACTCGGAGTGTAATGGTCCGTCTATGAGAACGTGGTACGTTCTTCGCATAGGCAACCTCTGGCAGTTGCAATATGAACCTCTGGCAGTCTATTCGAGGCGTTTCCATTAGCAGTTTCCATTAGCAGTAAGCGCTCGTGTGTGTTGCGTGATCTTGCTCATTGTCTCAGTTGCGCTGTGCCTTCCCGTTTCCATTAGAACGCTTTATGCGTTTGCCTGAGCGACTGATCCGAGAACGGGAAGTTTACCAGAGCCTCGAGGATGTGAGCAGAGCTTGCGGGATTCTCGATGTAGTATTTGTTTCCTGTCGCTTGAGGAGGCGTGGTCAAGTTTAGAGTACGTTGCTGTGACAATGGTCATTATGGATCGGCGCTATGAAGGTAATTGAACGCGGCACGAGCACGGTCAGATATGCGTGTGCAAGAGAAAGTACTTGATAGAAAGGGAGAGAGAAGAGGGGAGATCTTTAATAAAAACTTGCGAAGCCAACGTGTTGCTACAGCGAAGCACTATGATAAATCAACATTAAACACATGATCGACATGGAACCTATTAAAGACGAGTAACAAGCAGAAAATACATTACTCATAAAACGAACACAAGTAAATAAATGATGCGATGGATGCGTTTGAAAGTTGAGCAGGCCAAGATTGCGCGTCTTTGTTATGTAAGTCAAGGGAAGTTTATTTCGGACATCAAGTCAGAGGTCTTTAGGCGAAAAGATGTCGCAGACATCTTGAGTGTCAAAGCACTCGTAAAGGGGCTAGTAATATTTTCATGAAGCGATGCCACTATTGTACGCCTTGTCTTTTTAACGTCCAAGACGCTGGCAACCGATAAGTTTGGCAGTGTTGTGTGTTGTTGGCAGTGTTGTGTTGTTGGCAGTGTTGTGTGTTGTTCTGTTGTGTGTACCCTGTTTTGCCGGCAAAATTGGTCAGCGTACGGACATGGTCTGGTGTCAGTTCTAGTACATTGTAGAAGTAGAAGTTCAGCGAATGGCCGCTAAATGTCTGCCCAAGGCCCAAATGGGCTCACATTTTAAACATTGTGCCGGTCTGTTCTACCGAAACGTTCAGAAATAACATAACTGTTCGGCATGAAAAGGATTACCATCAAACGGAAAATTTGGCCATCTGCAGCGGCAGTTCAAAGATGCCGTTTCAACTTCATACAGCGTTTTGCCTCGCCAATCACAAGCGTTCCTCCTCCCGTCCATGTACTTCAGTCATAAGGACGAATTGGCAAAAAGACATCAATCGCCTCGGGTGGATCACGCCTCTAACGACCGAGATCGTCTAAGCGCTCCTCTCAAGTAATGGTCTTGGAGGAACAGCTATTGACGAGCCATTAAGTGCAACTACCCTCTTGTTCTTAATGATGGGTCTTTCATTCCCGGATCATTCTGCAGACGTTTGCGTAACCACATCAGGCCCTCCCTACAAGCACACACACCTACACACATAACTAGAGCAAGAAATAACGCCGGTGCTCAGTAGAAAAGAAAATACAAGGCATCTAAGCATTCCCCCTCACAGCACTGAGGCGTCCCGCCGGAATGAGGATGAGTTTTGCCGAAATCGCTCTAGTGTAATTGCAGGACACCAAGCGTGCTCTTGCCTATTGCCGCGGATGTGTTGGACAAATGTTTGCGGGAATAATTGGGAGGGAGGGTGTCAAGCGTGTCTTAAGACCTGTCGACGTACAGCGAGCCTCGAGCTATGCAAGATAGCTGGCTGTAAGGTTACTTCGCAAGTGGCACTCGTCATTCGAGTCACTCTTATATGAGGGAAAAAACGCCAGGCCTGCGCTGAAACTGCAGCACAGTCACAGCGAAGGCTAGAAGAGCGGCGTTTCTAGAGCCCGTTGTAAGCTCTCTTGGGGCAACTAATACAAGTACACTAGCAAGGTACCCACTACGCCACAAATCACAATTTTTGTGAAGTTTGGATGCACCTACTAAGCCATTATTCGTCATTCTGCAAAGAAGCGAGGCACCAGCTACACGTCTGTAAGGCATTATGTGCACTTTGTTGACGCGACGACTGATGACGATGAATAATTATGCCTCAGCCCTTTGTAATGGGTTGGAGGCATTAAACGACCCACCAGTTATGCAATTTGCATTGGGTGACGCCCGGTTGCTATTTCCCTCTCCCGCCATGCTGTATAACATACGTTGACGTGGGAGAGAGAGAGAGGGGGGGGGGGAAGAACTTTACTGAGACCCCGAGGATATGGATCATGCGCTTATGGGCTTACTTGGCAACCAATAGAAGTGCACTTGCGAGGAACCCACTACGCTATAAATCATTATAATTTTTGAGAAAGAGAAAAGCAGGCACGATGCCATTTTTCGTCATTCTACGGAAAGCAGTGGTACCTGCTAAACGCATGTAAGGCATTATGCGCTTTGTTGATGCTGAGCCTGATGACGATGAAGAATTTTGGCGCAGCCCTTTGTAATGGGTTGGAAGCATTCAACAACCTACTCGTTGCGCAATTCGCATTGTGTGACGCCTGGTTACAGAATTCGCGTTGTGCGACGCTTGGTGCTTATTTTACTCTTCTACCACGCTATATTGCATATGCTAATGTGGTTCCTCCCAACATGAAGCCTGCAGAGGACCTTTTTGCAAAGCAGTTTCAAGTACCGGCATGGCTCAGAGGTTGAATACTGGGCTCCCACGCAGAGGGCCCAGGTTCGAACCTCGTTCCATCCTGGAATATTTTATTTCGTTTTTTTTTTCTTATTTCGAGCGATAGTGGTTGCGGACACCGGCGGCGGCGGACAACTACGGCGCCAAAAACGGCCGCTGAAATGATCTCATAACAGCTTTCGCTGTAAAAAATGGAGCATGCGTTCTGCTCGATTAATGGGGAACCTCTATTCTTGTTTGTTTGGTGGAAGCAAATAGTTGTTACCAGTCTTTACGTCACCAGTGATAATAAGTACTACCATATGAAGACAAATCCAGTTGTACTTGATGACTATGGTCACGTAAACGAAATAAGGGCGAAGGTTAGTGGCGAAGGAACAGCGGGAAATACGCGACGGAACACTGAAATTAAGTTTCAAGACGCCCTACTGGATAAACGTGGCGTTCCCCGCTTAGAGTGCTGAATAAAAATAAAAACCTCATATCTTCTAAGAAAGAGCTCTCATTTTTTTAGATGCAGCAACGTTTCAGGTTTGATTCCACATATTACGAGTAACCATAGTCTAAAATAAAAGTTCAGTGTTCGCTATCATATTGATCCACCAACTGGACATGTGCCTGGTGCGTGGCAAGCGCTGTCAAATAGTGAACGTGTTGAGAACTTTACTGGAAAATGTCAGGGCCACGCTGTGGACGCCTACTGTTGATCGAGCCTTGAAATAGGGCTGTACAGAGGTGCGTAAATTAGTCGCGTGAGGCTATCTTGTACGAGCTTTGCGTGAGTGGTGTTTTGTGTATTAGTGTTTTAGGAGTAAGTAAAATACGCAGATTCCAAAGCAGCGGCGCATAATTATGAAATGCACATCTTGCGAAGCCGCGTCTTTCGAGGTCCCTATCGTAAAAAGAGGCACGTTTGGCAGCGGTCAGCAGCAATCCTTTTAACATAACGCTCGACGTTCGGGAATACTGCCGGGCGAGATGCCACTCCAATCTGAAGTTACAGCATCCGAAGCATAAGCCCTTGTATGAGTGAAAGATGATTCGCAATTCGCACAAGGCACGGGCTTGACACGCCGCAGTCCGTACCGTCTAAGATCCCTCGCTGACCAGTCTTGTTTTAGCTTCCTTAATCACTTGATACCTTGCCAGTTTACCATTGCACCTGACAGAGCCTCTCTTAGATGCGAAGCATCTTATGAATGACGCCTGTCCCCCCCGGCGTGACCAGTGCCCCGCGTGCCACTAGATGCATGGAAGAAAGAAGAGAACGAAGTGCTGGCACGAGAGGAGAGAGAGCTCGTGCATCGTGTGCAGAAAGGAATGTTTGCCTGAGAAAACGGTGCCACTATACTTGGCGACAACTTTCTGTGGCAGCACAGCCAAAGCTACGTGGGCGGAGCTTAATTCTGGACATGTGTTACTACGCCAAGTAGTCCGTTCGCAAGCGATTTCGGTTTTGGTTTCGCGAGCGCATACAACATGTGCGTTTCCATACGAGCATTCATGGCTCATGATGTTATTTGGGAATTTATGCAGATAGTTTTTTCACAGATGTAGTCGAAATCTACCACATGACTTGATATACTTAAGCATGCAGCACAAATAACTGGAATCGTTGCTGAGCTCTTCTGCAAATCAAATTATATAACGCTAATATGCTAGCGGTTCAAGTCCACGTGCAAAGCGAGCACTATTTAGTATTGTTTACCTTTATTTTTTCGGACAGCGATAGAATATCTTGTATTGTGAAGGAACGCAGAAATCAGCTTTATTAGAGCGGTCGGTTTTACTTTTCAAAGAAAAGAAAAGCCACGGCCCAGCAGTAACTGCGCAATTGGAAATCTTACGCAAAGGTAACAAGCCATTTTCTGAATTTCGGTGCACACAGGGTCGACATCATCGTTTTCCTACATTGGGAGACGCTATAACTTTCTGGAGACGCTCACGTTATTTTGTCAGGGGACACGAAGGCATCGAAAGGCAGCAGATATCTTGGCCACGACCAGTCAGGAGCGGGCGTCTCACGTGTGCGATTATACAAATGGGTGAAACGCGTTCCTTACTCCAGTGGTCAAGAATGCTTTTATTTTTTGCAAATTGAAAATCGCGCTGTCAGTGGCATAATAGACATGAACGCGTCTGTGGCCGAGGCAAAGCTGTGCATGGGTGATTTTGTCGTCGTAAATCGATCTCATTCAAAACGCCAAAACCCCTCCCGCCGTAGACGCCGACGGGCACGGTGTTAGACGCAATCTTCGGTGCGACTGTATCATTAATAGTAGACAACCGAAATACCGATCATGTATGCAACGCATTTTATGAAATGGGCCACTTATTTTACGTACTGTTTCCAATCGCAGTTTTACTTTGAAGCGGCTCTTCTTGCTGAAGACTTGCAGGTCGCCGTCGTCAACGTCAAGGAAGCTATCGCGATGAGAGACCCACTTGCGATGGTGGTATCACTTGCACCCTTCTTTCTCGGTGATAGTATGGGCGAATCAACAAAATAATTCACAACGCAGCGCTGTCTTCGTTTCTTTCTGGTCGATGAGCACAGATCACCTAACAAACACGCGCTTATGCTCACTTGCAAGCTTCGACGTGCAGCTGTTGCAGCCGAGCGACGCCATCGTTGTTTAGTGGGGACGGAAAACGTGAAACGGACACCAGAAAACCTGAAAACTCGAAAGAGCAAAAATCGCAAATCCTTTACGGGATTATCATTCTTACCTTCAGCGCAAGCAATCTTGAACGTAATACCTATTTCTTTTCTTTTTATGTTTTCTTTTATGCTACGTATTCTACAAAAGGTAGCGTTCGCGGACTACATACAGAAGCGGAGTAAAAAAGTGCGTGGTTCGGTTGCGTAGCCTTGGCTGTGCTGCCACAGAAAGTTGTCGCCAGGTATAGATATATGGAAGAAAGAAGAGAACGAATTTTTCGCACGAGCGGAGAGCTCGCGCATGGTGTGCAGAAAGGAATGTTTGCCTGACATATGGACGTGCGATAGAGCGCTCGCTCCATTGCGGCGCGTGCTCTAGTATAAATCATGCAAGGTACCCCTTCGCCATAAATCATCGTCATTCATGCAAGGTACTAACTACGCCATAAATCATCGTCATTCATGCAAGGTACCCACTACGCCATAAATCATGCAAGGTACCCTTAGATGCGATGCAGCTTATGAACGAGGCCTGTCTCCCCGGCGTCGCGTCGATGTAGCCAGTGCCCCAGCCGCTCCGGAGCGGCGGGCTCGCGAAGCCGAAGCGAAACGGGCGCGTTGACATCGCATTCTCAAACTTCAAGCTGCAACCTTTGCAGCAAGAGCCATTAACTTTATACTTTATGGACCACAAGGCCGTTATACTCAAGCGAAAACGTTCCCCTGAGCTTAAAGTCATATACGACGAGTAACAACATCAGGGGAACCTCGAATAGAAGGACCATGAACAGTGATGAAGAAAATAAAACATTTACAGAAATCTAAGTCGACTCATGGCTGCCTCGCATACTACTCAGGGTTCCCTTTACGGGGAGATGGCGGGATTTTTTTCTTGCCGAGAGTTAAACCACAGTGCAGTAAATCGCTATGGGTGACTGGAAACAGGTGCCTCGCATGTAGTATGCACAACTTTGGACACGAGCACTGTGGAAGCCGCAATCAGCGTTAGGCGACTCCACCTCTAGTTTACTTATTTTGATTTACATGGACGACATACAGATAAAAGAATGTGGACGTTAATACACCTATCTTTCTTTTTCTTTTTTTTTTCAACCAGTCATACAAAGTGATAAAGACTGCGATTGCACAATGGGTGCCTTCAGAACCGTTCTTCCTGTTAGCACAAAAGCTGCGATTATCACTGCTAACTGGTCACATAAGGTTGCGAGTGCTGAAGGAACAGAGACAAGGAGTGGGCGAGGCGGTCTACGAAAGCTAGCGGCACTTAAAAAAACCCTAATCTAACATTAAGATTACTTAAGAGACGGAGACACGAAGTCGCTGAAGTACGCTACGAATGCCAACAGCATTCAAAAGCCTTAATCCAAAGCGTCCCCTTGATTCAAATAAGGTAGGCTATTACATATCACGCCTTTCTGTCTCCGGGCGGGGTATATCGTATGCGTGAGCGGAATATTACCGAGGCAAGCCGGATTATTCTTGATCGATATACGAAGTGGCCCTAAAGTCATGTACCATTGTTTTGCAATCGCCTTTGTTCTATCTTACATGTGATCTTTGGCAGACTATCATTCCCGGTTCAAAGTGCAGGATTGCTTTCGCTTCCGGCCCCAGACACGCGTCGTACACTGACTATGCAGCCTAAATGAAAACCGAAACGAAAAGAAAAAAATAACTAAATGGGCCTCCACGAAGTTCGTAGTGCTGCATGTCCTTTACAGCATTAAACAAACAAAAAGAAAAAAAAGCTTAACTCCCTGATCATCTATTGTTCTTACGTGTGTGGCTGTTCCAAATGGGTTACGCAGTAACAGCTATGGTGTGATTGCAAGGCAAACCAATTTTGCGGTTACCCGCTGTTTTATGACCTTGCGAGAGCGCCGCATGTCTTCTATCGTATGGTACCTGAGCGCTAGATTATCTGGACAAGCGTATGATTGGTTCTGCGTGATATCTACTATCGGTACCTTTCTTTAAAGCACAATGCCTTTAACAGATTTAGGAGCTTGAAGAAAAGCATGTGTTTGTATTTGCACCAACAAATACACATTAAAAATGAAAGACCGAGGTAGTGCTCAAAGTAAGAACTATCATAATGACAACTTCAGAGTTCAAGTAATCAGTTGTGTATATCAAAAGCAGCTCACAACAGGCGCAACATTAAGAAAACGTAATCAAATCACACAGGTAGTGAAATCAGAATATATGCAGCCATGTGACAGAAGGACGCATGAATTAAGGCTCAATACGAGACACCAAATAAGGTCAAATGAAGCTGTCTGCTCGCGTCGCAAAGTGTAATAAGAATTTCTTAAGATATTGATAACTTTTCAGCACTCACTGCACGGAAGGACACTCGCATTCACATATGTACTATTAATGTCTGCATAATCGTTATCGACATAGTGGTTGTAACATTGTGCGCCTATGGTTTAAGTATTAGGGTCACATCCTGGCCACTGCGACATTACTTCAATGGGGGCGTAACGCGTAAACGGCGTTAATTTAGACACACAAGCTCGCGTTCAGTAAGCAAGTGGGCAAAACTATTCCTCTAGTTTCCAACGACAGCGTGCTCAATAAGATCGTGGATCTGGCTCACAAAGCTCAAGAATTCACTCAATTGTTTCCTCATCACGATTCTCTTCATAGCCTCTCATATTTCGATCGTGGCAATACTGTACAGCTGCCACAAAACAAAATTTTCCGAAGCGAATGCAGACCTTGCAGGTTTGCTGAGACACGTGTGATGAGAATGGCAAAGCGAACAATCACAGAGAGAAAGAGCTCAGCGCATCTTTGAAGCGGAACCCCGCAGATTCGTTTAACCCCCGTGGCCCGTAATGGCAGCCAGTAGAGGGCACCCCCCGACTCTCACGTAGCTCCGTACCATGGAACCCGGCAGTGGAGGCGCGTGCTGACACCCCGGGAGCGCGATTTGGCATTCAATGCGGTTGACCGGGCATTCTCTTTTTGTACCGGATGCTGCGCACCTAAAGACGAGCGTGGAGCACTTCTCTTTAGGCTACCTTGCCGACGCAGGCCGACAAGGTTGGGGTGTGGGACTAGGTTTCCTTTTATCTGTTTTTGTCGGTAGATTGGTTGATGATGATGGCCCACTCATTCGAGATGCGACTGGGCAAGAAGAACGACGGTGTTCGCCCTTGTAATTGAATCACAGCCGTTTAGCCAAGACGAGCCACAGTGGTCAGCCAGTCGTCGCCTCCAAGGACAGGCGGGCAATATGGATCGGTGTGATGCTGGCCTGCGAGCTGTCCTGAAGAACAGGCAAACTATAAAGAGACATAGAAGACCATGAGAGGTAGAAGAGGGAAGGAGGCGGTAGTGAATCTTAGCACCTCGTGCACTCCCCCACGCCATAGGACACACTGCCTCAAAATTTCCGTTAGTTGTAGAGCTCAAACCAGAAAGAAATCCCCTGTTTTTCTGTGTCGGTTGGTACTAGAAGTTTCCTTGGCGAAAAGTATTTCGATTGTCTTTAGAATCAATGGCTATTCACAGGTGGCGATGTCTGCGGATGGAAGAAAAATATTAGCCACAAGGCCTTGCCAAGATCTGTCGTGAAGGCCTCAATACATTTCGACGATTGGGCCACCAAACGTTCTCTGTTCACCTTCTCTGTTTGGACACAGACCTGAGCGTTGGTTAAACCATAAAGCAATGCAATCACTTTGCTTATCGTTTTAGAACGACTACATTGCGCGGCCACCTTCGGCTCAGTTTCCTTCTGAATGTGAGGGTGTATGCTCCCGTTCGCATCTATTATTCTCTCTCTTTCGTTCTCTCTCTCTCTCTATCTCTCTCTTATTTTTATATACGTGTTGCGCTACCCAAGCCTTGGATTGCCAACCGAATACTCAACTTTGTCTGGTCTCTACTTCGTGTGCGTTCTTCCTCCTTCATCAGCCAGAACAACCACATTTCCAGCAAGCACATGCGCGCATGCCTTGAAAGCTAGTAAAAAGAAGCACAGCGACACAAAACAAGAGAGAGAGAAAGAAACTCAGGTCTACGGGACCTTTGTGCTAGATGAATAATTAACCTGCAGGATGAATGAACACGCTCGGCTGAGATGTTAAGCTGTCCGAACACCAAGACCGTTTGTCATCGTGCCGAGTGCCGGCCGACCAGAGGGTCAGTATATTTGTCAAAAGCAGTGCGCGAAGGCGTAGGCGTACCCCTCGCTAATATAGTCGGTTCCGTTTTGCTGAAACACGATTGAGTGCGTATGCACTACAATGTTGACAGCATACAGCGGTTCTGACCTCTGGATATGTGTTCCTAAATGAGTGTGTTTCACTTTCAAGGCACTATAAATTTTACTCAGGCGGTTGCGAAAACTGGCTACAACGAGTGATAAATTGTAGGAATGCGAATACGGATGGCGCATGAAACTGACTAATGTTGCGCGTTCGGCTTGTGGATATGCGTCATAGTGAAGAGGGGACTGGTGCAGGAAAGTTTCGGCGAGGCCACAGGATGGACGCAGGAACGCTTTGGTTTGACCCAGTTGCTACATTCTAGCACACTAAGCAGCGCAACGCGAAAAGACACGGTCGAAAGAAGGACTTAACAGCTAACAACGAAGAATAACCAATAAATGAAAACGCGATTCGCATGAACATAAACAATTCAGCATGTTTTTGTACAGCGCGAGGAACGACGAAGACGGTAAGAACAGAAGGGACACGGGCGAGCGCTGACTCGCAACTGAAAAGAAAAAGCGTACACAAACATGCTGCCGTAGCAACTAGCCCAACTTTCAATACTGTTGCATAAACAATTCGGCGTTACGCCTTAGCGCATATATAAACCATTGGCCTAACACGTACGTTTCTTTTTACCGATGATTCCTAGCTGTCCAATTTAGGCTTAGTCACGCCGGCGCAGTACAAGAGATTGCACGGACGTTTTGCGCTAAACGAACGTGCGAAAGCCAGAAGAAGCAGCAGCGTACGGTGCTTTCTGCGGTGAGATCCTCTAGCCGGACACCACGTGATTGGTCGGCGAGCGGCATCGTGTAATGAATACGTCCGCATCGCGTGTGTGATTGCTTCGCTCACTTATATACGATATACGGACATTGACATCCTTTGTGTTTGCCGCCCACGTTTCCTCTGCACCGCTCCTTCTCTGTTTGTTCGGTCATTACCATAATGCGCAGACTACACCCTCTTACAACGTTCGGATTGTTTTTCCGCATTGCAGTTTCTCACCCTGTGAGCTCTTTTTAGCAACCTCTGAGTATTGCGAGGCTCGGGTCGTGCACCGAATGGCTGATGTGCTACTCTGTGTATAATTCGAAGCGGTTCTATTCTATAACTTCAAAGCGTACTCGTACATGGCCTCCGTCCGGGGTCCGCACGTGTGCCAGCAAGGCTGTACAAAGTCATATAAGATACCTTGCTTTGAAAAAGCACAAGACGTACAAGCTGGTCCCCTCACGAGATAAGCGCGCGCTCGCGGGCAACCATGCCCTGTGGGGTAAAGTGCAGGTGGTACACGTAGGAGGCGCGCGCGCATCCCAACTCCGGCGGAAAACGAGCGGGGCGACGACCTTTAAAGCACGTCCTTCGCGCCATCTCGCGGGTGATAAAGAACACGCTAAGCAGGGAACCTCCGTGCCTTACGTACCGCCAGCGGTAAATGTTGTACATGAATAGCTCGCTGTTAGCATGGTGGAGGACGTATGCCGCGTGGCAGAGTCGTTTAACGCGGCACGCTGCGGAGCGAGGGGTCGTTGGCTCGAATCCCCGGTCGCGTGCTTCGTATTCTATTCGTTCCTCATTACTTTTCTTAGTGGGATATATATATATATATATATATATATATATATATATATATATATATATATATATATATATATCCCACTATATATATATATATATATATATATATATATATATATATATATATATATATATATATATATCCCATATATATATATATATATATATATATATATATATATATATATATATATATATATATATATATATAAATGCGGAACATGACGACGACGCCGAGAGCGTCCATATATTTGCTATCGCAATGAAACTCTTCTGCCAATAAAGCTGACGTTTTTACTTTTAAGCGAAGTTTTTATAACAAAGATTTTCGCGGCGTCGTACCCGAAAAAGCCGGTGTCGGCGAGCGTAAAGAAAATCGGCCGTCGAATCTGCGCCGATTACATGCGCATATGTATGCGCCGGTTTGTGATAACATGATACTCTTTCAATCGGAAGCTTCTCAGCGATAAGCCTTCTATGATATGGCAATCCATAGATAGATAGATAGATAGATAGATAGATAGATAGATAGATAGATAGATAGATAGATAGATAGATAGATAGATAGATAGATAGATAGATAGATAGATAGATAGATAGATAGATAGATAGATAGATAGATAGATAGATAGATTTGTCGCACAGAGCAGATAAGAAGTAAACATCTGCAGAATATGTATGTATGGATGGGGATGAGAGTCGGGGTGCGGCAGAGCAGCAGAAAGGTCGTGCGATAACATGGAGAAATCCGTAAGCTTGCGCATGGCAAGGTTAATTGGAGATTTTTCCTGAAGATACCTTCGTCCTGCAGGGTTCATCAGATAAGCTGATGGTGATGTATATAGTAACATGTTTGTGGACAATAACAAAGCTTTCTTTCCGGCTCTGCGGTAGGTTGGCCGTACATTTAATGTTCAGTGGCGGCTCGAAAACAGCGCCCTTTAGGCCAGCACAGAGATGTTTATCCATACATAATGTTCGCTACGTGCTCTGCTTGGCTTTCAGGGCCATAAATATGGCGTGGTTTGTTCTGAGGAAGTTATACCTCTTCCTGAACGTGCGTCTTATTTTTTTCTCGCTACTTTCCACTCAAGCGATTGACGGTCTTGATTTGTTCTCATGCTAGATACTTCGTGTCGTGATTGCTATCTCGTTATATTCATGCGAATAGTTGGGTCTCCGTACATTTTTGGCTATATAGGGTCTACGCTGTTGCGTTATTTATCGTGGTAAGACTGAAATGTACCAAAGAAACGAACTCTTTCTTGTAGCAGGGATGTTCTTAGCTGCGTCAAATCGGTGGTGGAATGGAAACGAGCTTATAATAGATAGTAAACTTTATTCGGGTCCGGAAGAATCTTCACCCAGTTTTTATAGGGGCAAGACTGCGGGCCGCTCCCACGTTGTGACAGGGAGGCCAAGCCTCACCGCCGCATCGTGGGCCTTCTGGACAGAAGATGAAAAAAAAAGAAAAAGCTTGCTCTTAAGGTCTCAACTCTTCCAGGTTGCGGTGACCTTTGCGTTAAGCACGTAGGCTACGGTCACCCAGGACAACGACAGTCGAATTCGTCACCATGAATATTTCGCACCAGTGGTAATTAGTCGTCAGTCCCAGCGTCTACCGTCATTCAACAAATAGCGAGCTTGGCGTACAAAATAACCGGACGTGTAAGTTGTAGACGCGAAATATCGCGCCTCGGCTGTCTCGACACATGCCTCTTTGACAGGCATCGGTGTTCGGTCCAGCTAGCCATACTGAGCTTCGCGTGAACACCGCACTAATCGCATGAACATAAATAGAATTGACCACAATTCGAAGGCTCCAATCATTCTGTCTAATCGTATAATTCGAAGAGGCGCAGTTTAGATAGCATCCTCCTTTCCGCTCTTTCCTAGCACTGCTGGACCGGCATTCGTTGACCTCCTCGGACGATTCTTCATCCTTTAGTGCCGCGGCGACAGGACCACCTTCTATTGATAATAGGACACTTCCCACTACGTGAGCCCGCGATATAAATCGCGGGAAGTAATGAGCCGCCGTATCCTCGATATCTTGAGGCACCCTTTTGAAACCCTTTCGGCGAGTGGTATCCCGCATACCTGTGGCCGAACCCCCTGCGATGAAACGGCGCCGCCTCTTCCATCACCCTCCCGTAGCACCAATGTCACACTTCGTTGACGCTGGTATTACATAAACTGTAAGAAGCCCTAATCACTGACTCTACAAAAAGCCTTCCATCTGACTGATAGAAAATGTTGCAACAGCTAGCTTCGAACTGAGAAGGCGAGAATCCAGAGTTTCTTATTGGCGTGACGTCACTGTTGCGGTTTGTCTGTCCTTCCTCGACTGAAGCTGATACTGCTCTATCAAGAACGAGGAGTGCATACGGTCATCTGTATTGCTGAATTCCTAGTTCCTACATACCTACTTCTTGTCTTGGCATAAAGTGAGCGTGTCTACAGATCGAAGCAATGTGTGGATACCAACCACTGAATGTCGTTCTCTGTCGACTTTTCTTGTCGGTTGCTCCTCCTGTTTTCACCTCAACATGATGGACAAGAGGTTGCCGCGGATGTCGTTCCTGCTGGATGGCTTTTCCCCAAAGCGAAGGGTGACGACTCAGGAGGGCTCTCATGTAGCGTACACGAGCCTAAAAAGAAGCCGGTGATTTCCGGATTTCAATGTTCAAGTTGGATAGGTTGCGTGCAGGATGCACAAGTTATCAGAATGGACAGAGTTGTGATTAAGGACTCAACACTCCCTTTTAATGCTTCTTCTCTTCCCTATCCCTACATCTCGACCATGTTGCGAAAGAACACTTTAAATCAGATCTGTGAAGTTAGGTTTCTTCATGCATGTATCTTAAGGTGACTTCTAGTAACAATAGTGTAGACCGCAACAACGATGGCAATGATAATTGATGATTATTTTGTTGGTAGTGAGGGTGGTGATTGTTAATATGACGGCAAAGACGACCGTGATAGTAACAACGAAGGTGAGAAGGATGAACGCGTAGGTAACTCGTCAGTACCTTTAACAGTTATGCACGTAACACAGAAACCTCCTTTGTTGCCTTGAACCCTTTCGTGGCTAGACACGAGCCAGAAAAGGCTTACACGGGCAACACTGACAGGAATGTCTGGTGGAATGCGTCGCCGCCCTTTCTTTCTAGTACGTACGGTAGCACAGAATGTCCGGCGAAACGCATCACACAGCGCCGCAGCAGCCAGCGGTCTTGCACGTCTCCGGAACGACGCCTTCAGTCTTGTTGATGAAAAGCAGACACGCTTCCTCGCGTGAGGCGGCACTATAGGCTCAGCGTTGAGAACTTAGAAGGCACGTCACGAACTGAGACAGTGACGTGTGCTCAGAGCGTCATCGTACGTACAGCACCCGGGTGAAAAAGCTGGGCGCATAAATACGTTGCGCTCGCGTGCACACGTCCCGGATTTACAGTCGCGAGCACATAGCATGGTTGTGCGTACAGCGCAGGAACTGACGCGAATGAGATGGCTCAGCTTCAAGATCAACGTTTGAACTGCCCTCTATGTTTGCGAACTGCAGTCTGTGCGCCCTTGGTTCAACTGGATTTACTTGCAATGCCGTGTCACCAACTCGCGTTACTTGTGCATTGACCGCGGTTTTTTAAGTCATCTACCAAAACAATGCCCAGGTATATCAGCTTTTTCACATGAATCCTTGAGGTTTACCATGCGAGAAAATATCAGCTGCGATTCGAACGTCGTCGCATGCCTCAAGACTTGCCTAAAGGTATGTTGCCGTAGTGATTAAGCAGTACCTGGTATTCCACAGCAATGACTGTCGTTACTTCTGCGTACATTGTACATTGAAATATCATTGCTGCTCCACCTAGTGCTTCCTGAATACAGTAACAAAGTAATCTGCCTTCTCCTTTCGAATTTCTGGCATTCCCAACGTTGTGTTTGGCGAAAAACTGTCTAAAATGTTATGATTAATGCGGCAAAATATTCCGAGTGCACAATCAAACTAATGGTGCCGGATACTTAAATGTTCGTTTAGCTAAAGTCCTTACTTTGCGAGGTGACATAAAAATATCCGGAAATTCACATTCTATTTGGTTTCGTCCCTAACTTCCTATGTCTGTAGAATCAGAGAGTTACGCAGGGAACTCCCGCAACCAGCACACCACTAAATTCCTGTGGTAAATTCTTGTCAAATAGCCACGTGCCCGTTATAGATGACACCCTTTCAATCTGGCATAGGTTATTGAAGTCTTCCAAAATGACTCGACCACCGGCTGAGGCGTACATTTACCAGCAAGGGGTAGCAATGACAGCGTGATGCCAATTTCGAGATGGCGATCTGCAGAGCTTCTTTCGTTTTGATATCGGGATGTCTGTATGGGGCGTCCTGCCGGCTGTACTAATAGAAGGGAAAAGGAGGCGATGGGGGGGGGGGGGGGCGTTACTGGGGGAACTGGTCACGAAAGCATGCATTAGGAAGATGTGACCATCCATGCTCTATGATTCGTCGTGTTTTTGCCGTAGCGCAATCTCCCCTGCCGCTGCTCAAACACACGCGAATAGACTATAGTCCTTGCAGGATTTATCTCCATGGGTAAGAAAGTCTCAACGCGTGTAGCATCTGCCTGGCCCAATTCAGCGCACACAGCAGTGATTTCGCATCTAAATTATGCCCAATGCGCGTGACGCCAGTCACCCTTTGCGCTGTTTACTTACACGTTAACCGTTAGCCGCTTGCGCCATCGCTTAAGATGCATATCCGCGGTCACTGAGTGTGCGCGAGATGTGATTGTTCCTCTTTACGTGTCAATATCGCGGGATTGGTCTTTTTTCTTCTGTGAACCTTATCACTGGCTGACGAGTAAGATAAATGGAAAGGCGTGCTAAGATTGAGACATCGTCGTGCTCACTTGATCGCAGATTTCCAGTGTGATTACGCCTCGTAGCCGATCGTTAATCGGCATGTTCTGTGTTTGCGGCTTGCCATCGATAGAGCCTCACTCCGAACGGACACTTCGGCGACCTACTTCTCGCATAACCGGTGCCGCTGGACTTCATAGTTGAGGTAAGTAGAGGATGACTAATGGCTCTCGATGCAGCCGTTACACATTATGATTTGCGCATTTGAGTGTCTTTGTCCTTGGAGAAAGACATACGAATGATTGCTTATTTTACGCCCCGTTCGTGAAGCGGTCATGCACACATAGTACGCTTGCTTAACGGAGGCTTCTAAGAAAGCAAGTGCCGATGATAAATAGCGCCCGTAATTTGCGAACGTCTTCAGATGTCAAGATATCTATCTACACCGTTATTTCAGCAGAACATGGGAAGGGCGTAGAAGGATCACGCATTTTCTGTATGTAGCCGCCTTAGCTTTTCTAGGCATCAGTTCATCTGTTTGATCACGGGCATCACATGTGAGATTTAGACGATCAGATTGTCTCAAATCTGCGCAATTAGAGATATTGTCAACGATCTTGTGCAAAACGCGGACTTGAGCAACTACAGATTACTGTTGCGGTCGACGCAGAACATTTAACCGCTGGCGAAAACGCTACTGCAGTTCAATAGCAAATCTCCCTGTAATTAGTCGACATTTTTTTGTTTCAAATGCCCAATGGCTCATTTAATTTATCTTGTTTTCGGATGTGTCAAACATTCCGTCGTCAAGCCTTTTCACAGTTGTGAATCTTAGCTCCTGGTATTATCGAAGAAGTCATGGATGGTTGAATGGATGGATGGAAAACTTTATTCAAGTCCTACAGAGCGCGTCCCAGCGCAGCGGGCCGCTCCTACGTCGTGGTCATGGCTCGAAAAACATTCGAATATTTTGCCGCCTTCGCCTATTTCCTGTTGAATCTAAATCCGCCAACGTGCTCCAACTCTATTCAACAACTTCATTTCGGCGCACTGAAAGGAGAAGGCGTTTTCTTTCAATGCTTTGGGCCAGCGTAATGAATAGGCCCAAACTGATTTGTTGCGCCAACGGTACAGTAGTGGGCGGATGCGCATGAATGGACGTGTTCCCATTGTGTAAATGGTCCCATTGCTCTAAGTTGTTTGGATGTGACCAAACGCTGGCGCAATTGTTTTGAGATGGACATGCATTTCGTGCAGCACCGACTTAGAGTGCATAATGTTGTTCTCCAAACGTTGAGATTGATCTGACTTGAATGACAAGCGTCAGCTATATCAGTGAGCCGTTAAAAGTAGCAACCACGACAGTGTATGCATGCACGCACTGAGTGTGACGGAATATGTTTAATGTGGTTCATAAAGGAGAAAATGCTTACTTTGCGTCATTAACCCTTCACGCGAATGACATTTCGTATATCTTCACAGTTTCGTATCTCTTTCAATGTTTTGGGCCAGTGCAGTGAGCAGGCACATATTGATTTGTTTCACTTACGTTTCCGTAGTGGGTGGCTAGGCACTAATGGATGTGCTCTTATTTCACGGAAATGAAAGTTGGTACCTATCGACACAATTTAAAAAAGTTGAAAAAAGAAGTATCTCGAGAAAACGTATATTGTGTGAAGGACGCTGTAATTGCTATAACCAAATTATGCTTTTGTTTCACGTGAACACAACTCTTACAATCCGGAAATCACGAGGCCCTGTCCTGAAGAACTTTGACATCACTGTCGCCGTGTTCCCGCTATTGTGATGTCCAAAATTTCCACAGCGTTCACAACTCTTGCTCCCGATGGCTGACAAAAGCAGTCCCTCAGCCGCTATAATAAGTACTCATTCATACATCAATGCTAATCCGCAGCATCGTTCTTCATTTGTAATGTTCGTCAGCAGAGGCTGCTAGAATAGGAAAAAAATGTATATATACCTTGAAGTTCTAGGATGACGAAGAATATCGACACACTGCAGGTAGTCCTGTCTTTGTCACCTCGTGGCTCATTTGGAAGAATAGTCGGCGAGAATGATAACAGCTTAAAAACAGGTGTTAAACATTTGATCGATCGGCTCCGGGAGGTGGGAACACGCATTCAGCGGGCGGCGCGTAGTCGTTCAAACGAGTCTAGAGAAATCGAATTAGAGGCCTTTCCCAGAGGTGTGAAAGTGGGAAACGACTCGACATGAGTTCACCCCACATTGCGTGGCACGCGTTCTTTTCGCGAGTCTGCCGATGCCAGTGCCTCACAATTGGAGCAACGGTGCGCTAGCCCCCGCTGCGACGCCCGTGGAGGTTTTACTGATAATGCGAAGTTCCGCTTATTTCGTTTCGTACTTTTCCGCGAGCTTGCGATGTGTGGTAAGGTGGCAGCGCCTTCCATTCATCACTCTTGTACTTGACTAAGCTTTCGATCGCTGTGTGCGGCCACTGAGTCACCTGGGTCTTTTTTTTGTACTTTTATGGTCGTTCATTTTTCTGAATCTCTGTTCCCTCCACTCTTCCGACTTTAGGGCGGGGAGCAATGCCTTCGTGGAGAATCTAATGCCCCTCGCGAGGTTAGTGTACACATCTGTCTCACGTTGCTGGTATGATGCGCTCAGCGTGCGTTGTTTACGCATCGCAGCAAGCGTGAAACCGACCGGTCACTAGTGTGTGCAAGCGCGGGTTCTGGCATGCGGTGCGTAAAAAACCGCACTGTAAAAGCACGTGCCACTGCTGTGAAGCTTTTTCCACCCCATAGCTACGGGTTTTCCTGCGGCTGATAACTTGCTTGATGAAAGAGCACGACAGGAGCGGGCCGCATGATGGGTTGCTGCACATTTGTTTGCAGGTGTTACTGAAATCATTTTTCGCACGCCTTCCATATTATTTTCTCGAGAAAGGTTGCCGACGTGTTAAGGCAGGCAAGCGAACTTCAATTTCAGTCTGGTTCCCTGCGAGTTAACCGTTGCGGTGCGCCTCCATCTCCGCATTTAAGTAAGCGGAAGAAACGTTTTCTCTAGAGACATCCGTTCGTCGACCGCTTTTCATCCGTGTGCTAAGTCTAAGCGCACGTTGAAGATACGCACCACGCCAAGTGGCCAAACACAGAATCACAGGGTCACTTACACATTTGGCTATGTCGACTCGAAGGCGAAAACTACCTTCTCCTTGATGGTGAAGCGCTAGAAAGAACGGAGACTTTTGAAAAACACAGGACAGTGTTCGCGTGTTCTTCAAAAGTCCAAGTTATTTCTAGCGCTTCACCTTCATAAACGTATTCCAACACGTACTGACATCCCCCCCACCCCTCCCCCTAGCTCCCCCAGCCGAAAGCTTTCTGCAACTCACGCGGTTTCCCGGCACTGCCTCCGAGATCTGTCCACGTTTGACCACATGACGTCATTGTGACGTCATCGCATGAAAATTTTTTTTTGCATCCCTTCATGTTGACGCCGACGCCGCCGACGTTGCCGACGACCACTGCTTGTTTTTGATGAGGCATCTAAGGCTTTCTCCTTAAAATATATTTCGCATGCGCACGAATGCATGCCCTTCACGGATACGATGTTCTTGTTTCCACAATCCTACATGGCATTTTCAATATTTCATTTCAAGAGCACCTCTCTCATCAATCTAGAGAGCGATCATCCCCGCAGCCTTCCGTAAGTTAGGCAGCTTGCACTGGGCCGCTTATATCATTTCCACTGTGCTCTCTTAAGAGATCGTTGGCTCACATTGTCAGCGTCAATCTCTCTCCTCGGAGTTTTTTAGAGACGCCGACTGCATTTTTCATTTCGTTGTTTATCTTGCGCTTTAGGTCTACAATCTCTACGCACCCGATGAACGGCATCTTGCACTTGGCAGGCCCTCACCTTTTATGGCACGAAAACCAACGCCCAGTTGGCACCTTGTTATCCCTTTGCAATGTGGTTTGCCTTCGCGTCTCTTCTCCCCGCCTGTCGCGTTAACAGCCAAAAGAGCACGCGAAGGGGGTCAGCCATTCGGACAGACGGAAACAGCCCGGATGCCGACATAGGTACGGCCGAGAGATGGCTGACGGGTGTGAATGGTCAGCAGGAACTCACAAAGGGGGCGAGCAGAAACACCCGACGGACGGATGAGACCGACTCTGGCTGCGTGAAGTCGGCCTTCAGCCTGGAAGATTTGTGATGGGTTTGTTTCAATTGAATCTTTGGAGATCCGCCTGGTGCTATAGCTCATACGGCAATCTCTCTACTACGGCTGCGGCAGCTTCAGTGGTTCGCTTTCATTTACCCAATCGCGGCCATCCGTCCCGTACAATCGTACATGTTTGCAAGTGCGGGTAGTCATTGTTATATAGGTATGGCCACTCCCTTAGTATTGTCATCGAGTTGTGTAAAATGCTTGCTGCGATGAGAAAATATTCCGTAAAAGTGGCGCCGCGTTGCCATATTGTAATTCGCTTGTGAACTATACCAGAGGTTCTCAATCTGTACGAAGTGGTCGACAGAGGTATGGCGGAAGTTTGTCCATGGTTTGCTGTTATATACTTTGAATGCCCGTGCTGTCTTAGCTTCAAAGCTGCCTCAATCGTTCATTTGAACTTTTGTGGTCCTATCATCGTCCTGCTGCATTCAAATAAGTACACGTGCACAGCACTTTTATTATGCATAACAGTACGCCATGTGTCCAAGAAGCTGCTCTCAGAATTTTCCATAACAATTTTTGTTGACACACGCCATTCTGACCGTCCCATAATTTCTTTTTATAGCTTTACAGTGGGCGCAAGTGCATCTTTATTTCGTCTCGGCGTCAACACCGGCGCCACCACCAGATGGATGTGGTCATGTTCTGAATTTCTAAACTTGCTGGCTGCTAAACTACCCATTGTGTACCTTCTCCTACTCGTTTACAGTTCCTGCAATTCATGTCATATCTCTCATCCGTACCCGTTCTCCGCCCATGCATGTTTTCACCTGTTCGGCCCACACCACGTTAAGGCCGAACAGGGGACTAAACCATCAAGAGACTAAACAATGTAGGCTCCGCCAGAAAAGAAGAATGAATGGCAGGCATTCTGAAAGCGGGGCGTTGTCCCTAAAATACAATACGGCCCGGTGCGCCAGCGTTGGCGTCGGCGCCACGGAAGCCGTACATTTGCTCAGATACAACGCGTGCCGACCACGCGTTTAGGTTCCCGCAACTTCCAAGCCATAATTTCCGACCACGCGCGCCGCTTTTCCTTTGTGCTATCTAGTTAAAGTTTCTTAATGCTTCGGGGTCTCTGTATTCCGCGGAGCCAAGAACAACGACCGCGACCACCGAAACACTGTTGACTCCGCGCAAACGAGGTGCACCGTGATGGCTTCTATGTGAACGGCCGGGATCTTCTTCGTAGGTGTCGACCAGCACGGGAACACCAGACGGTACACTTGTCCCCGCCATGCCGCTTGCATATATTCGATTGAATCACTGGCCTAATGAACGCAGCGCTGTCGTTATCTCAACGCTGTGTTGTCTAGGTTGGGACGCCTGTGCAGACGTGGGTTGCGTCCGGGTATGCGTGTGGACCGATGGCTCCCGTGACGCCTCCGCGTGCCACTTACGACCCGGAGAGCAGATTGGTAGAACTGGTAGTGCGCGTAAGAACTTCTTGCTGGGCGAGTTGGTGCATACTTCACGACGTCTTGATTTTAGCGCTAGAAAAAACGAACACATGAGATACGCATGAAAGGCACAAGACAGCACTTGTCCTGCCGTCTCTTGTGTGTTCGACTTTTAAAATGCGAACCATTTCTTGGCGAACCCCAGTCACTCTGAGCGTTTATATCTATCTATCTATCTATCTATCTATCTATCTATCTATCTATCTATCTATCTATCTATCTATCTATCTATCTATCTATCTATCTATCTATCTATCTATCTATCTATCTATCTATCTATCTATCTATCTATCTATCTATCTATCTATCTATCTATCTATCTATCTATCTATCTATCTATCTATCTATCTATCTATCTATCTATCTATCTATCTATCTATCTATCTATCTATCTATCTATCTATCTATCTATCTATCTATCTATCTATCCGCCTACGTCTGGGTGCTCTCGTGATCGCCTCCTTAGCTTGGTGTAGACCAAAATGGGATGGTAAGAAGGTTTGACGAATATGACTGTGTGGTCATGACATGAATAACGTGAAAATCCTGTCGCGTACGTTGTCAAACCCTTTCCTCCCTTAACAGCGGCGACCTTTTGGTTCAACTTCGGGCTGTCCAGAGGGCCTGCGAGAGGGCGGAGGGCCACGGTCTTCCGGTCCCTACGTGGGTGCGGCCCGCGACTGCTACGGATTCCCCCTAAAAGGGGGCGTTACAGCGCAGTTCCTCAGGACCTGAATAAAGTTCTCTGTCTGTCTGTCTGTCCAGACATGTGCGGCACATACCCGTATACAATGGGCCGCGGTAAGCGGGCACGCGGCACAGGTGATTGGCAGTTAATATCTTCCCAGGAACGGCGAGAACAAATGCTGGTAATTTAAATGCGATAGCGTATAGAAAAACCAACGTCGGCAGCGTTTACCCGATGAATGCAAAGAATAAAAATCAGGAACCCAGCAGGAATCAAACCCAGGCATTCTGCATGGCAGTCGGGTATTTTACCCGACTGCCATGCATTAGGAAAAGACCCTATGCAGGCTTAATGTGCAGGCTTAATACAAATATTACATTTGTATTCCTATGATTCAGCAAGCTATATTGAATCGTTGCTAACGTTGTTAGCGAAAGTTACGTATGATATTCGCATCGTCGCACCATAAAGTGCACTTCGTTTCAATAATACTGACGTAGGTGGTATAACGTGAGTGCTGACGTTACGTCAGACCATAAGTTACCCTTTCAACGCCAGTGTAGTCGACGTGTCTTGTAAGCCTACGATGCACACACAGCAGCTAAACTTAAAAAACACGTCGATCCGCATCGTAATGCTTGGGTCAAAGCCAACAAAATGCAGCATAGAACTACTCTCTGACTGCTTCGCATGAAACCGATTTCCAGAATGCGTGGGATCTGCCTAATTTTATTTTTTTAATGCTAAAATAAAGACGGCAGTGCATGTGGCTCATAGGCCTAATTATACTAAAAGCAGAGGAGTTTATCTCTTAGTTACCACTACAATCCTAAAATATTGTAGTCATCAGGTGGCATTTCCGCGATGTTGTTACTTTACTGACATTTTACTGGTTAATACACAACTACAGGTCTATTGTGAAATTTGAATTGCTTGTTCGGCTTTGAGGGATATTTTCGTTCCTGGCATTATGACAAGAGCAACCACTTGCGTATTATATTCCCAACGCGCCCTGTTAAAATCAGCTCATTCAGGTGAACGATAAAAGGAATGCCGCTGGCTGAAATTTTCGTTATGATAGACGGCTGCTTGGAACCCACGAAGAGGTGATTGGTCGTGCGCGGCAAAATAATTACCTTGACTGTCAGCGATTGTTTATGTTACGTCTTAAAGCAACGCCGTGCGCTGTCACTCAACGATGAAGGACGGGACTACAGCGTCCACTAAGGCACGAAAAATAAACATAGAATGAAAGTAGAGGAGCTTAGGAAAGGGGAATGCAGCAGTGTAAGGCGTGAAGAAACACCGTGCAATGACCACAGTAACCGGGCACGCAGGAACGTACGTCACCACCCATTGCAGACACAGCGACCCCTCAGTGCCTCCGCCTGTCAACTGAAGACAGCGCCTGTGGGATGACGGCGTAGAGAAGAGAGCCCATGCGCAGAGGCGCGGTGTACCGGGACTTTCGTTGTACAACGTGCTTCGAACCTCCGTTTGCACTCTTATAAATGTGGTGCTACGAGTCAATTATGGATGCTTTGCACAGCCGCTGAAGCGTGTAAATTGTTGGTTTGTGAAGACTGGCGTCTCTCCTATTAAGCGCATCGTTTTAAGTTTCAAAATAGAGGGAGAGCGGAGTGATAGGTTGCACATTCCCAGCTACTGTTAGGTAATCATCACATTCATCGCTTAGTTCCACTGACCTGGCAGTTTTTGTTAGGCCAGCATCTAAGATCCAGTTGTAGCCTTTTGAACAAGCATGCTCTCTCATCCTAACATAGTTCTCCGTATTAAGAGTAGAACAAAGCCCGTAGATAACCGGTAATTGTGTCACCAGCTCCATCTATTCCCTGCGCATGCCCAGCTATCGTAGACGAATGCACCAGCATATAAGAGCCACCGAAAAATGCTAGCTGTTTTCATAGGATAATAGTTTCCATGAGCAGAGCAAGTTTCCATGAGCAGAGCAAATCAACTGGGAACAGGCAGACGTCAGACGGACGCTATGTGCGTCGTAGGGAAATTTTTAACCATGCGCAAAGTGCTCCAGTGATCGCAGTCCCTCCCCCCCCCCCCCCCGACCACTCCTATTATTAAGGCCTTATCAAACGCAAAAATACGTGTGACCGTCGGCGTCGGCGCCGTCCACGTCAACACTACTGACGCAAAAAAAAGAAAGATTATGTGATGACGTCACTCTATGTCGTCATCGTGACGTCACATGTCGCTTGCTCTAAGGTTGGCCGATGCTGGAGGTACTGCAAAACCACGTGAGGCGCAGAAAGCTTCAATGCATCCGATCCCGGAGGTAGTGCGAAACTACATCAGGTGCAGAAAGCTTACGGCCAAAAGGGGGAGGGGGGTTGATCGATAAATTCGACTGAGAAGAAAAAAATGGTCTTTGCCTTCGAGTCGTCTGAGGCAATTGCATAACGGACCATGTGACATTTTTTGTGCCCTCATGGTTGCCAATAGGCCTTCAAGGGTGCGCACTTCAGCGGTCACGTTGAGACAACACGGGAAGCCCATCGGATTGAATATTTGCTCGTAAACGAGAGGCGATTTTATGAGCGACGAATTCGGTTGGTTAGGGAGGAGGGCGTCATTCGTGAACTCTCAGCGGGACAGCAGCAACACTCGAATGGCGGCAGAAAATCAAGAACACTGTCTGGGCTTGGTTGGAACGCGCCGACCCTGCGAATGGTCGACTCGGCAGCACCAAGGGTCACTTGGTGCGGCCGGCAGGTCAGGAGATGTAGGAGTGGCACGCGAGCCGTAACGCGTAGCGCCTCCCAAGCCTGAAGTCGTCGCTTCCGCCCGCAGATCTTCGTCATTGATGCAAGCCGGCGGCCTTGAGCTTATGTTATCTCTTATGCTACTTTTTTCTTCGCTCTCGATGTACTTCTGATGAAATTGTTGCTTCGATTGTTCTAAGTGCTAAGTTATTGCGGATGTTTGGGTAAATGGTCAGGGGAAAAAAAACTCGAGTTATTATGGGCATCGCGTTCTTCTTGCATGCAGTCCGGATGTCAGCGTTTCTATTTAGCAGCTATTTCTCTTATTTATGCAGATGCCACCTTAAAAAGCCGCATTTTGTGCATATCAGTTCCGTACGATGCTAGTTTTCGGTGTCTGCGTCAATTTCTGCACTTCTGTTTACCCTAGCACACTATATAAGCAATCTTAGCAAATTAGTTAGTTGTGAATTAACGCAGAAAAACGTTTTATCAGGCGATGATTCACTTTACCTCCTTCTGCATTCGGTCTATAATTTTGCTGACCTCTAGCGTCGAAACTAGTGAAGTTGCTTTCGAGGCAACTTCAACCCCGAAAAACGTTTACTCTCCATTTTCTAAATTTAAACATTTTGGTGGCGCCATTATCTAAGGGGTCTCGCCAAATCAACTAGACCCTTATTTGTGCAAGCGTGACGTAGTCGGCTGTGGTCAAAGGAATCGTGTGGATTGCGTGCTTGGAAGTGATAGAGACGGTGGCGAGGAACAGTCGTGCCGTCGTTGATGTACATACAGAGAACGCCCGTGCCTAATCCAGCAACAGTCTCCTTAATCCGATTACGTGCGCTTCTCTTATGTGGGAGGTCTCATCTATGCAGGCTGCAGGCACATCTTCAAACAACCGATGTGCTTGGCGCCTATCCAAAATTACGTGTCTCCGTGATGGAATTCGTGTCGGCTTCTCTCGTGGACGCAAAAGCGGTGTCTGGAGCAACGTCTTAGCCGAGGTGCGTGTTAACGTGTGCACCTGATTTATGTCATGTTTGCACACAGGTAAGAGCACGGAGCAGTCAGCTGTAAGTTAAGACTCTCGTTACTCAGCATCTCGACGCCGTATCCGGCGGATGCGCCACAAATATATTTGAACTCGCGCTATCATTGGTCTTGTTGATATTCAATTGATGACTCTTTATCACAGGTAATAGCGCATCTAGCTGGAAACTCACCAAGGATCAGTGTGATGAGAGCACAGAGCTCTGTTTCGAACTCTGAAAATGTTGTCCTATTTCCTTCGCCCAAATGCGACAACGTCTTTGGCCTCCTCCTTTGACGCGGCGTTTCCTCATACATCGCTGCCCAATGACTCACTGTAGCCACGATTCACATTAGAGACGCTCTGCGCACAATTTGGAACTCGCGTATAAGTCTGCTACCAGGTATGCGATGCGCACATTAAGCAGCAAGAACAGTACGTGTTAGGCGGCTGCGTACTTGCACACGCTCGGCGGATATGGTTTAACGGATACACCGCTGTTGCCTATATTGCCTGTACGGATGCTCCCAAATGCGCAGGGCGTAAGCTATACCAGTATCGAGCGGTCTCCGCCATTATATCGAAAGGTTCGGTGCACGCACCTGTCTTTTTAGTAGTGGAGCTGTTTAGGCCGACCGTTAGTACATGCTGAGCGAACAGAAAACTATTGTCATCATGAACCGGCACTCGTATCTTCGTCCTCTTCGTCCTCCCTTCATCTTCTGTTTTTCTCCAAGAACATGTGCGCCGATTAGTCCGGGGGGGGGGGGGGGGGGTGCAATAACTTTGATAGACGAGAAAACGAATACAGACAGAGAGAACGAAAGAGATAGAAAGAAAGAGGAAGGAAGAAATAAAGAGAAAGAAAGGGAAGAAGGGCGTAAAAAGATAGAAAGACATAGAAAGAAATAGCCAGAGAAAAAGAAAGAGAAGAAGGAGAAAGGAAGGTAGAATGAGCGAGAAAGAGACCGAAGTAAATAGAGAAAGAAAGAAAGAATTATAAATAAACAGAGATAAAAGAGAATAAGTAAGAAAGAGAGGAAGAAGGAAAGATAAAATTAAAGAGACACAGGGAAGGCCACCCAGCGCTGAACTTTCTTTGGGCTTTGCATAACTAGCGCGCAGCTTCCTTTATTATTTGTATATATTTATTTGTATATATTTATTATTTGTATATATTTAGGGCACACGTTAATAATAACTTCAGTTGGAAGTTTGCGCCCGTCCGTGTCTGTTTCGTCCGTCGTCTTAGAAAATTTTGCGCAAGAAGTGGTGATCATGGAATACCAACTAGCTCGAACTCACACCTTGTTCCTTTATTATTTTGTATATCGGCGCCTCTTCCCGATGGTCAGCGAACGGCGTGATGTTAAATTGTTGGAGCAGCCTATACATGTCACTGAGTACATGGGCAAACCTCAAACGCAGGCGCGTTACATTTCATGGGCGTGGATCAGCTTGCGAATTTCTAGACGGATACTCTGTGCCACTGCTCCCATGAGTACGGTTATCAGGCAGGACGAGAGTCTAAGTGTACTGGTTACTTTTTACGTCATTTCATAAGGTTTTCTCTACGCGTAGGAAGAATAACCACACATGGTAATGGCTTGAATGAACGCGTCATCCATGGTTGGAACCACGAACCAAACAAGACGGTATTCCTTGCGCCTCACGTTTCTTACACTCAGTCGCTTTAAAATGTGCACACATTTCTTACGACTTGGTCGCTTCATTACGTGAACCGATAAACAAAATGATAGCACTGGCTGTCCGTTTTTAAATGTTGACAAAACGGAAGGGCTCTGAATATATACATACCGGAACTTGAATATAAATTAATACATCTTTACTAGTTTAGTAAACATTGCAATGTAGAACACAGACTGTGAATTTCCGAGTCTAAGTGCGCGGTGGGTACCTTCCATGGTTCCCTCTCCATCGTCTGATAAGTTTTTTTTTGTTTCCGTAACGAAGATAGCATGGAGAAATACCTCGTTTTTAAAACTTAATTTAGGAAAGTGTAAGAAGGAAAAGGACAGTAAACGAGACAATATTTCACTGGGTAATCTCGTCGATCCTATCCGTGAATGTTTGTTGCATTTAATTCCTGTTTCTGCAATGACCGTATGGCTGCAATTAATCATCATCGTTTACCGGCGGGGGCGGCTGTCCCAGGTACAAACGAAGGCCCATCTCATCCTGCACGATGCTCGCAAAGTCAGCTCTCCCTCGCGCGCTGTCTTCACCGGTACCCGTGCCCACTCAATCGCGATCAGGCAAAACGATTCGGACCCAAATTAGAAAGCCATGTGTCGGGCATCTTGGCACCGGTTATGAAAAATTCGCTGACCCTCTGGACGCCCCGCGGTCTCCACTATGATAAACTGCTCAGTCGCACTTCTGACAGCTGAAGGTCTTACCCCTTATACGAACGTCATTTCCACGGCGTGTTCTACAATCAGCCGTCCAGTACGCTAGCCTCTTGTTTTTCCCTAACGCACAGTTTTTAAGCAATCGTGTGTACCTCGCTCCATAGCCTTGCATAGTATGAAAGCAGTGGGGTGTGCAGACACGTTCTTGAGTTTCCAAAGCAACCCTACTGAAAATTCCTATATATACAGGACCCATACATATGATGTTATTGGATACAGGTCGTATAGGGGATACAGGTTTATAGGTGATATAGGTTGTATAGGTGATATAGGTCGTATAGGTGATATAGGTCGTATAGGTGATACAGGTAGTATAGGTGATACAGGTAGGTGGATTATATGGGTGTTACAGGTGATATGGGTAATATGGGCCGAATCAGCGATTTGGGTCACAAATGACGTGCAGCAAAGGAACATATTGATAAGGACATGCCAGTTTATGAAGCGTATAATAAAAGCAAATATATACAGCAATTCAAGCTGTAATGATATCTCGCAGCAGTCTAATTATAAGAATGTAAGAATTCACTGTTGCACTTACATATATACTTAAAGAAAAACGATCAGGCAAGAATATTTGGTAACTGATTATTTATTTAAATCTTTAAGCATTTCCGCAATAAAACGGTTCATCTTTTTCAAACGTTCAGCTCCCGGCACTTCGTTGGGCTTCTCGGCCACATACTTGTTGAAGGCATCTGTGGAATAATGAGCAGGAATGTGAAGGAATTTTAAGCACTCATAAGTCCACATGTATGGTAAAAATGAATGTCATTACATTAAGCGAAATTAATGAAGCATGAAATACTCACTTGCATGAAATACTCCTTCTTAGCCCCTAGTTGACACAGTTAGCAAAAACAGGTGGTGTATACTATTGTGTACATAGCGTGTCATAGGGTTAGAAGAGGACGGTTTAATGATGTAAACCACAATAGTTACGTAGTTTCATACTGATACAACATCCAACGCACAATACTTTTTTTCAGTTTTCATGACTTTCGAGTAGAACGTACGAAGGCAGTGAAAATGATAAACTTACCTTCAAAGATAATCAACAGAGGCGCGTGATTTGGATATCCAGCAAATACAGAAAATGTTGATGGCACATCATGGTGACGGTATCTGTCTCGGCAGCTTTGCAGAAGGGAAGCTGCGATGGAGTCTTGCATGTAGGCTGTGGTGTCCATTTTTCCGCAGGAAAGTTGCGATGCTAGGTCTGGTGAACAACCGTTCCGCCGAAACAAACTTCCATGTACGGCCACAATTGCAGCACATGAGTGAAGTATGTTCTTCACTCTTTCGCTGATAGCCTGTGCACATCGCGGTACTCGATGTCCACGAAATCAGAGCAAGAGAGATCGCAAGTTACGAACACGTCCGCACTCGTGACGCTGGTGAGCAATTCTGAAGAAGGAAGTGCGGCGCGGAGGGATACACAACAAGAACTAAAGTGACCGTCAGAAATTTACACTGGTGTAACTGCCAATAAATTCTGCGAAGCTTATTTGTGAACTATCAAGTTTTCATGGCGAAATATTAGCACCCTATAAAATACAAATTGATCTTTTCTCGCGTTATTTTCTTGATCGCAACAGTAGACGGGCCTCCTTGCACCTGTGCAGCGAAAGTTTGCGACATGCGTTCTCAGAATTCTTCTCTTCCCCCCTCATGGTCTCGCCACGTGCAAAGACTACCGCCCGCGACTTACCAGACAGGCGAGTTTCGGAACAATAGGGCGCGCCTTTTCCCCCCACGGTCGGGAGAGCAGCTTAAAAATGCACGACCGTTGAAAGACGCGTTCGTCGAATCCGCATTCTTTTCGCGTAAGCCGGCTACCACGACGTGTTTTAGCCCCATTTTTATCGTACTTCTCATGAATAAATAGTAATAAAATAATAATAATAAAGACACTGCCTGTCAAAGCATTGAATACACATTCCGATAAACATTGAATCAAGGGTACTTTTGCTAATTTTGGAAGGCAGCATTTTAGCGAATCATTGAAGCAAATGCACGTGTCGCACTTGACCGCGACACGATCCGTCTACACAGTTCAGAAACACGTGCGCCGCACAGTCAGTGCCTGAAAGCATATGCTTGCATGCAGTTTTATGTAATGCAATGCTGCTCCACTTAGTGCTGTAACTGTATCCTCAAGTTTGGTTTATGCCTAATTCAGGACCCTTATTAACGAACGTGTCTTATAAAAAAATGGAAAAATATGCGTAAGAGAAAACTGCAGCCAATAGTGGTGCTGGCCATATGACGCGCACACACACACACACACACACACGCGCGCGCGCGCGCACACACGCACGCACGCACGCACACACACAATAAGTTTTGTGAATTCTACCCCAGAAGCTAATGTAGGTGTCAACATCCCTCATTGAGAGCGCTCAATACTAGGTCAATTAAATGTGTAGTGACCGTGGGTCAATTAAAACTTTCTTAATGTATGTCAATTAAAAATAAAATGAGTGAGAGTCAACTGAATATTTCAAACCTAATGTCAATTCAATGTTTATTGAGGGCACTCATTAGAAGCTGCCGTTTAATTGACCAGCTATTGAGTCAAAAAGGCCTCGGTTCGGGGTCAATTGACACGCAAAGTGCATTTTTGTAAGGGGTGCGCGTGCAAAAAGATGTTGTACGAGGTGTAGATGAAAGCAGATGATAATGTGCTGCACTGCCACTTGTCAAGATAAAAAAAAAAAAAGCCAGCTGGTTCGAGAGCTAGAGTGAGATGAAAGGGAATTTGAAAGATAACATTGAGAATTAGGTGCTGTCCTGCCACTTATAGAGATAAAAAGGCGAACTATTGATCAGGATGAGATTGTGACAGGTTTGAATGAGAGCGGATGAAAGAAAACAACTCCTGTGTTGATCCTATATGCCGCCATATAGGTCCTGGCCGGCCCTATCTGTATCCTATAACCGCCATATGGGTCCTCTGGAGGTCCTATTTGAGTCCTATATACCGCCATATGGGTCCTCTGTAGGTCCTACTTGCGTCCTATATACCGCCATATGGGTCCTGTTTAGGTCCCATTTGGATCCTATATACCCCCATACGGTCCTATACAATTCCTATATTTAGTCCTGTAAGTCCTGTATAAAACCATACGGATCCTGTATGAAACCATATAGGTTTTTTCAGTAGGGAAACTTCTTTTTTTTCGCTTTGCTGTGCCTTTTGCACCTTGTTTATACTTACGAGGCGATGAAAGATGACGCCACAGGCGGTGAGCAAGCAAGCTTTTACTCCACAAAGTAGCCTCCCCCGCAAGAGTCCTGGCAACGTCTTGGAAAGAAATAGAACAGAAAAAGTAAGGAAAACCAACCATAGCTGGGACGACACTGCGGCAGCGGCTATGCTGGATCTTTGCGTTGTTTAGAAGCGATCGGCCACGCTACAACAGAACATGGTGCCAGGCGGCTCAAGCGTAAGGTCAGGTCAAGGTAGGAAACAACCTATAGAATAAAAACAGCTGAAAGCACAAGTAGGAATGCTTGATTCTTTGTTCTCAACCGCGGGAGAGTTTTCTTTCGCGTGCTCTTTTTATTCTTGTGTAGTGCTCCGGCAAGGAGGGAGGCGTATGTATGACCTGTCTTTAAGACTTTACTTCCTCTCAAGGGCGTTCCGTCGGCCAGTCTTCCGCACTAAACAGCTCTGATTCAATTACACGGGCAAACGCATCGTTTGGCTCGCTTGAAGCGCGGTCTTGCCGTTCCGAACACTGTAAAGAAAAAAAAAGAAAACAAAAGAGTGTTCCCACACCACTGCAGAGGCCTGCGCGGCGAGCAATGGAGCAGGAAGACAGTTGCCCTGCTCTCGTGTGTCCATACTCGATCGCGGCGCCGCATCCGGTACACAGGGGCAGTGGTCAACCGCATAACGCGAATCCCTAATCGCGCTCCCGCGGCGCTGACGAAGCCTGGGCGCTTCCTACGGACCACGGTGTCTCGACCATGCTTCTATGGCGGAGAGCGCCACAGACGGCCGCCGCCATTATGGGTCACTCCGGGGTTAACTGAAACCGCGGGGTTTCCCTACTCAAGTCTTAGCAGTTGCGCCCTCATCTCCTTCGTTTTTGCTTCGGTTATGTTTGCACGATAAGTTTCTTTCTTTCTTTCTTTCTTTCTTTCTTTCTTTCTTTCTTTCTTTCTTTCTTTCTTTCTTTCTTTCTTTCTTTCTTTCTTTCTTTCTTTCTTTCTTTCTTTCTTTCTTTCTTTCTTTCTTTCTTTCTTTCTTTCGATTTTTTCTGTCTTTCTTTCTATGCAAAGAAACAAGAAATTTACGGCACTAGCTAGACATACCGCATCCAAACAGAACAATATAAGCGAGTTTAGGTTATAATGTCTGATAATGCAATTGCTCGAACTCTAATACATATAATATAAGGGCAAATGGGCGATGTGATATAGCACAACATAACAAAACTGCAACGCAGAACAATTCGAATATAAGTTCACACGGAAGGTAAAAGAAACATTTATGTGACAGTTCGATAAAGATATGCGCTGTCATATAAATTACTCATATACTGCGCGAGCAAGGGTGGCATTCTGCAACTGTTCACTGGATGAACTGTCCTTACAGCGTGCACTCATTGGACAGTGATCTAAGCCGGGTTTCACTATCGTGACAGAGAATACCATCCCAGCACTTTCAATCGACCTGACTTGGTGTTGTTCTTCGGTTTCCCGGAGAAAAAGGCTCATAATTACGACGTGGGAATGTAGACACGATTTTGCTGGGCATGGCCAGTCTATCAAGGTTTGCATGTGTACTGTTTCCCTACCTTTGTCGATGTAGAAGGGGGCCCCACACATTCAACACTGCATTGCCTTCTATTTGCCCTCGCAATTAACCTTGCGTAAGCGACCCACCAGTCAGGCGGGACGTTTCGGAATCAAACTGCGTGTTTCTCGTTACCTCCTGTGGATTGGTTGAGATGGCGGCCTCTACTCACCTTCGTTTTCTGTGTGGTCGAGCAGTTTGGTAACTAAAGGTGATCTTAAGAGCCCGGCGACAACAGACTGAGGGCGTACGGAAATTTGTTGTACATCGTTAACAGCTCACCGCTATAACGAATGCACCTACGCAAGGTCTATGGACTGGTTGTTTCGCTAACTCCTTGAAGCTGCGTCAGTTTTGTTGCTTTGTCTTTTTTCTTTCCAGTCTATGAAAGCGCACACGATTTACATCGTCCTATTAGGTGTGTGTTTCTCAACTTTGGTCTTGTTTTTATTTGTCGTAGTGAACTGAGTCCAGCTTTCGATCGAACAAGCCTTTGTAATGTAAGGAGCATGAAAATAATTTCACGCCGGCAAGAAGCTGTGGGTGATGGGAATTAGTGCAACTGAACCGGAACCAGAGTTGCCAGATGCTGCCGAGCTAACAAGCAAATAATCATCCCAAAAGAAGCCCAAAAAAGCGGCGCGACTTTTGCGAAGAAGCATAAAAGAAGCGGAAGTTTAGTAAATTTTCTCGTTCTTCAAAATATTATTTAATGACAATAAGAAGTCGCTCAAATACGAAGAGAAGGTAAAAGAATAACTTTAATTATTTGGTACAGTGGATATATCGACTAAGCCCCGCCGCGGTGGTCTAGTGGTTATGGCGCTCGACTGCTGACTTGAAGGTCGCGGGATCGAATCCCGGCCGCGGCGGCTGCATTTTCGATGGAGGCGAAAATGTTTGAGGCCCGTGTACTTAGATGTAGGTGTACGTTAAAGAACCCCAGGTGGTCGAAATTTCCGGAGCCCTCCACTACGGCATCTCTCATACTCATATCGTGGTTTTGGGACGTTAAACCCCAGATATTATTATTATATATTGACTATGAGGGAGATCACATTTACCATTTAACAGAGTCTTTTTCACATAGTCATGAGTCGACTTCCGCTTCTTTTGGGCTTCTTCGGAAGTAACAAGGTGCCGTGGCGGAGGGGTTCATCCACGTAGAGTGACCTACATCTGTAGGCGTTTGTTTGTGCGTCGTTTCGCATTGGACAACACGGAAGCGCGTGGCCTCACGAGTTTAAAGATTGCGCATGGCTTTAATTTGCTTCATTTCTGTAACTAAATATTATTTTCTTATTTGGGAACGTCCTCCAGGGAGAGAACAGCGTTTAGTTGTATAAGGGCTAGTGAGGCCACGCACTCCCGTGTTGCAAGTCATACTGAGCGCGACTGTATATGCTCATTGCCTTGGGTAAACGATGTTTCACGGAGAGTGATATGTTTCAAGGGAAGAAACAGACTCTGTATACTTGAAAGAAAGAGGAAAGGAGAGATAATAAGATGTGTTGGCGTCTCCTCCATTCTGCACTAGGTGAACGAGCGAAGTCAAACTAAAAGTCTGGTGCACTGTGTAACATGACGCACTTTGCTGGAGGTCCCCCCCCCCCTCTTTCTTCTGCGCATGCACCTCCATGTATATAAACGCATGAAACGCGTCTGCAGCACTAAAACTATGTTGTAAGACAGCGCACTATGCCGTCCTCTCTCTTGTCCTGGTGTCTTCGCGCTAGTATACTATAGTGTGTTGTTTTGTGTTTTGTGCATGTGTACGTTATTATTCTAAAAAGACAGGGCGTGCAAATGTCTTTTTAGGATGAACACTTACCAACCAGCTCAGCTCTCTGTTATTCTAAGTACGTTATTACTTCTTTGTTGAGAAGAGATGCACGGGAAAGGACATGTGGCAGCTCTACCACACCCGCCCCTGCTACCACGACTTTAGGCTCCGCTCACCCTAGAGCCGCCCCTTACCCATTTCACTGTGCGGCTGCCGTGGCCTAAAGTCCCTGGATATTTTTGGGAAAGTACCGTCTTTCTTTTAACCGAGCCGCCACGCCGAGCACCCTCCCCTCCCGCCTTCCACCTCCCCGCTTCACGGGCCGTCGCCTGGGAAACGCGCGCGTTATCTGCGTGACATAGCATTCTTGATAGGAAGAGGCGCGAGCCGGGTTATACGGCCGGCGCCCGCACGGTGGTCGTTTGGGAGAGGAGATAGATACGGTTTGGACACTTGGGTGAGGAAGGTTGGACACTTGGGAGAGGATATGGGAGAGAGTGTCGCTACTTTCTATATATCAAGGGACTTTACCGTGGCCGAGGCAGTTACGCCATCTATGGGTGTATCTGGGAACCGGAGCATGGAATGCGACGCGGACCCTCGTCTGTCATCAGGCCCAGCCATGGAACAGTTCCGCTGTTAAAATCGAATGCGTCATCTTGGTCTTGTCATATGGGGCGTCAGAAGACCATCGCACCTGCCGAGCGCTCACTGACACTTCAATACCTCACCGCAGTTTCTCCTCTCGCATCATTATCCAACACAGCTATCGTATTAGTGTCCTCACGAAGCTTCCGTATCACATGTGGCACTGGGAAGCTATCACTGTGGGCCATTTTAACAGCTAAGCAGTTTAGGTCGGCCGTCAAAATGTCTGCCCCACCGCAACACTATCATCATCATGAACTGGTATGTGCCACAGAATTTCGGCAAATCCCACTACTCACCGCTACGGCGTGGCATGTAAAAACCCTGATGGGTGAGAGAACGAGTACAGAGAGAGAGAGTGAGAGATAGAAAGAAAGAAAGAAAGAAAGAATAGAGAGACGGTAAGAAATACATAAAGGCAGAGAAAGAAATATTCTTGCCGAAAAAAATTCTCCAGGAGGTGTGATTCGAACCCGCGTACCATCGATCCGAAAGCAAGCGTCCTAACCACTCTGCTATCCAGGCACGCTGCAGAGCATAGCATAGCCGTGTATATAGTATAGTGTAGCAAGGGGGTGGGAAAGGGAAGTGAGCGTCAGGAGAGATGTGATGGTGAGGGGAGCGAGTGAAGCGTTGTACAGAAATAATGAGAAATAGAGAAATACAGAAATAGAAATCCAAATGGAAACAGAAAGAGAGACAGAGAGAACATCACCGAAAGAGAGAGAGATAAAAAGATAGAAAGAAAGAGGAATTTTCTCTGAAAAAAATTCTTCACGAAAAAATTTTAATTATTTTTTTTTTGTTTGGCCGCTAATTCTGGGCTAGAATGCTCCCTTGTCACGTCCTGTGTCATATTGCTATCAACGAAAACATTCTGGCTATAGGAAACAACTGGTTGCTTGATATACGCCAAACTAGTGGTCGAAAAGTGGCTCCCTTAATGAGAAATTGGAGCGGAGATTAGGCAGCTGTAAGCGCAAATTTCTCTTTCAAACTTGATAAATTACAAACGCGGTTAAGTGTATATTTACACTGGGCACGGAGCATCCAGAAAGTTTATCTGTGTGGGAGTCCGTCACGAAAACGGCATCCCCCTGTCATCGCCGATGTCCGGCTCGCCGCTTGCGTGAGCATCTATAGAAGGCGTGTACGCTCCCTTTTTCACAGAGCCGTGCTATATTCCTGTGTAGCTGCCTGCTGCATCGTGATGGAGGATTACGTAGTCGCTGGCAAAGCACGCTGAGCTCGTGAAGAGCGTAACAACGAGACGAAGCTGTCCACAGCTACATCACTTTCTTCGGTTCTTCCTCCTTCTTCTATCGTCGCTTTCCGGTTGTTCTTTAAGAAGCTTCGACCAGCGGCGTCGGTACTTTAGTTTAGGCGTGCCAGGAGGGCGATCCCTCCAGTCGTGACTGTAGGCTTTTACGGTAGGCTGAACACTGGCCGGCACGGTGGTGACGTCTCAATAACTATGCCGCTTCTTTTGTTGGTCTCGCATATTTGCAGTTAAAGACCGAATCTATAACCTTCGGGTCCGAAGGTTGCAGGTTCGGTTCCTACCGGCAAAGAGTTGCCTTCTCGTGCACTTTAATTTGTTTAACATTTACATCACAATTGCTGCAGTACAGTTAAAGCACACAAATAATGTCCCCTATATTTTCCTTGAAGTCGTTGTCTGTTGGTTTCGTCAGGTTGTGTCTAAAAATGTGAACGAGCCCTTGATCAATTTCCCTTTCGTTCGTTCATAGCGTAAACATAGAAGTGGGTTCAGTTGAAACGTCCGCAATTTGTCGCTCGTACAGTTTGCTAGCTCCCCCTATGTGCGGGGCCCCCCTGGCAGGGAGCGCTCACTGAGAAGAGGGCGAAACGAGCCCCCCTGCTGGAACGAGTAGGGGAGGTCAGTGGAGGGTCACTCTCAGCGGGGCACTGCGGGCACGCTTTTAGACCAGACTCGTCCGGGGGGCAAGAAAGGCGCCGACGCCCCGCCATCGCTGCTTCACACACGCCGCCGGCGCCGGATTTGAAACGACTCGGGCAAGATCGCAAATCAGCTCCCGCGGCCGGTGTGGACCGCTCTGCATAGGCGTGTCCCACATTGTGCAGGCCTACGAAGCCGAGACGGTGGCGTTCAGCTCAGGTGGTGGCTTCATGAGTAAGAAAATGCGAGACATCGTCATGGCAGCCATTTTCTTTTTTAGATAAATGTATCGCCACCAGCTGTTACAACGGCCCCTCGTTATGGGGTCTTGTCAGTAACTGCTCAGGATCCAATAAAGTTTGTTGTCTGTCAGTCTGTCTGTCTGTGTGTCAGTCTGTCTGTCTGTGTGTCAGTCTGTCTGTCTGTGTGTCTGTCATTGGTCAGCTGCTAGCTCGTAATAAGTTCACGTGCTACGTGACGCCAACAGGCAGAAAAAGAGTGTTCCACACTCGCCGTCATGGCTACTGGCGGCGCTGACTGACGCTCCCACGTTTAAATGCACACATATACCCTATAAAGTGGACGGGGGGATGGCCGCCGCGGTAGCTCAGCTGGTAGAGCATCGGACGCGTTATTCGAAGGTCGCAGGTTCGGTCCCTGCCCGCGGCAAGCTATCTTTTCGTCCACTTTTCTTTCTTCACAATTACCTTACATTTATTACTAAAAACATCCCCTATACTTTCCTTGGCATTATTGTCTGTTAGTTCTCATTAATATTGTGTATAACAAAGAAAACGAGCCCTTGAAATTAACGCTTCTTTCCGTCACCCTGTAATGCCCGATAGTACGCACAGGCGTGGATGCCTGAAAATTCTGATTTATGCGCGGCAAGTTTAACCCACACCCATAGTTGTATTTTGGATAATCCGTACGTTATGACATTCGACACACAGATAGTCCAACAATCTTTACCGGTGCACTCGCCCTCCTCCTGCCTGCAACCTCTTGTCCGTAGCAAAGATAAAAAATTCTTAAAGGTGTTCTTAATGCACAACACGGTGTGGGCATTGCAGATATTCGTACCTATGCGTAGCGCTGGCCTCTCATTTCTTTCAGGGTATATTCTTTTTCATCATGATCGTAACAAAATTTCGTTGAGTGAAAGAACGCGCGAACATTCGCGAACACACCAGGCTGTATTTGTTCAACCGTTGAGACAAACCAGGGAGATTGGAAAATGAAAAGTGTGCTATCCAAGGTTGTAGCTTATGACAAAGTGATAAGCTAGATTTTAAAGAGAAATAGCGACATTTTTTTTAGAATCGCAACAATAATTATAAAAAAAAAACACGACGCATATTTTTATTATTGCGCGATCTCGCATTTCGACATGTAGTGACACGCCTACTGTAAAGCCAGATCAAGTTACGCGACAAGCATCACTGTGATTAAGCTGGAAAAGGTGAGAACAATGGTGCACTTAAATTTTGTGACGAGTGCGCTATGAATGAGCTTGTACAGGTTAGAACGATTATGTACTTAGACTAAGGTACAAGTTAAATTAACACAGGTCGTGGGCTCGAAGGGTGCGGGTTCGGACCCCACCGACCGGAAGGCTGATTTTTCGTCCACTTTAATTTCTTTCGATCTAACTGAGAATCGTTGCAGTACTGTTAGGAAACCGCAAATAATGTCCCATGTGTTTTCCCTGGTCTAATCGTCTGTCGGTTTCATCAGTTGTGTATAATGCAGAAACACGAGCCCGTCGGACATTTCCCCTACTTTCGCACAAGTCGTCAGGTTCGATGTATACACTCTTAATCAGGTCCTGGTTAAATGCTGGCTATACCAAGGAAACCAGACGAAAATTGTCCCGTTTCCTGGCTATAACTAGCACTTTAAGCGGGACCTGATTAAGAGTGTAGAGCCCGGCTAAGCGTAGCTGAACGTAGCCGTGGGACATGATAAAACCATCTGATTCATCAGTGAGAACACACATGAGATAATAAATTCGCACTGATGGCTTCTAAAGAAAGTCAGTGTCAGGACTTCATTGTGTCCTCTCTTTCAACACGGTTCTAATCTTGGCCATTCTACAGCAGCGTCTCGATTTCCAACATCGCTGCCCGCGTCAGCCTGCCCATACGTAACGATGGCGCGCACGTCGCTGACAGATATAAGGGGAGGACGTTTCAGCTACCTCGCTTTTTTGCTCTCCTTCGTGGATCTATGGCAGGCAAGCTCGTAGCTGGCCCCTGTGAGAGCGGCTCCTGAAATATTCATGCCGGGGCGTCTCACGGGTATCGAGATCGTGACAGAGATATACAAAGCAGGAGGGAGATGCTAAGGGGGAGACGCCTGATGGACGACGCTAACGGTCCCGGATTTCTTCTGCGCGTGCGCTTGCTCGCATTCAAGTCGCGTCGGAGGGTGCTGTTGAACTGCCAGTGAGCGCCTAGATAGAAAGACCTGGGTGCGTGCATTGTCACACGTCGTGCGGGCGTTTGACAGTGAAAATGTCGCCTTGACAGTGAGCAAACGAAACAAACAACCAGGCGACCAGTGAAACCAGGTGCTGTGAGCGACGTTGTGCATTTAAATGTCTAACTTGTGTGCAAGAGCCTCCTCACGTGTTTTATTTTAAAGCGTTTACTTATGTATTCATAACAATCTTTCCCCTGACCAAAATGCTTGCCTTCCTGCTATTCGTTCGCAAGCGAGTTCTTCGTCGGCCGCCTGTCTTGCATGTGTAACTGTCCCTGGCGTTCATTTTCATTTTCATTTTATCGTACTGTCAGCCCTATTTGGGATATCACAGCGGTAGAAAAAGAAGAAAACGCATATACTCAGAGGCTAATGCACTCCCTGTACAATCTATAAAAATGCGGCTGATTTTAAGCGAGAAAGCTGCACATAGCTGGATTTATTTTAACCGCTGCCTGCAGCTCAGAAAACACACGCCTTCGTTCACCAGGAAATTTTCCATACGGAACTTTGTTTCCCCGTGCGCTGGATGGGGCAAATTCTTAGCATGGGAATACGAGCCCATCACGTTCGACTTACGATATATTTGCCGGACTAAGCGTAAGGAATACAGGTGTGGTAGCTTTGTTGCACTATAAATCCTACTGGCGCTTTTACATTCCGTTTCCTGGCAGTCTACCGTGTGCATGTAAACAAAAAGTATGAATAGCAATGCTGCCTACAATTAAAACCGGTGTAATTAAAGAGAGCTTGTCTGCAAAACGCGAGGTCAATGGGCAGCAGATCTTGCGTTCTATCACTATACATCAGTGGCTGCTGGCTACGTTGGGCGCTAGTATCGGTATAATGGCAATTAATGTAGCCCATTGCTAAGTTGCCCGAGACAAGTTGAGTCCATGCAAGTACACCCCTGAGCCTTGCTTACTTAAACGCTCTGTGGACGTACAGGCGGTTCTCAGTAAAAGTGTTTGAGGGAAGCAGAGGTGCTTAAAGTGGCCGAGCTCTATGTAAAAAAGAAGCGCAGCTTTCCCCTTCCTCTGCTGTGCCTCTGAAGGACAAGACACAAGGTACTAAATAAAGTTTAGGCCAAACGGTGGCACTAACTAGAACGCCAGCGCTCCTCGCTAAGGCACCGACACCACCTTGCCATTAGCGACACACGCTTGAGAGCTATTGCCGTGGTGCGATGGGGGCTGGGCCTCTGCCATAGCAGACACGTCGACCATCGCACGTTGGCGCACCGCAGCTCGCGCTTCGAGGGCTGGCGAAACTGTCACCGTGGGCTTCCGTGGACACCGCAGTTTCTCATCTCGTTATTAGCGCTGTGCAATCAGCCTGCTATAATTGCAGCTCCTGTATCGTGCGTTCTTCATTTTATTTATCCTCGCGTACGGTCCTTGCTTATTGAGATTCTTGAGACGGTAGCTTGCAGACTCTTAAGAAGAGGTCCTTTCGGAAGGGAGAGGGTGGAAGTGGGGGTATCGATACACCAGGGTGACAAGTACTGGAATGCCGCAGTATATAGCGTATCGAACATACCGGCGCCTCCACTGAAGCCTTATGCTGTGTCGACGGCCATTACGGGCGTACCAAAAGACAAACAACCCTAACGAGGTGGGGCGGGGATGAGGGTGGAGATGGCGATGATAAGTTTCGCGGACGACCCGAGGAGTCGCGTACACAGCGACTTCTTACGGCGACTAGAGGACCCAGAGCAGTACCCTCCTTCTATTCGCCCGGCGTTCTTTGCCCGTGGGACCCACCGTTCCGGGCTGTCACGCTGCTCTGTAATCATGCACCCCTGGCCTCTACCACCGCCTTTAACGTGATGAACGTAACACGAGAACGAGCCTCTTTATATTTAAGGCATAAAAGAGAGAGAAAGGAGGCAAGGTGAGTGAGTTCATACCTCTGCCTGTGTTATGTAGCCCATGTGAAGGGGGAAGAAGAATCAACGCTTATCTGCAATATAGCAGCGTATAGAAAGTGAGAGCTTCACGAATGCAGTCCTTTTAGGCTGGATGATATGTACTCCAATTATGCGAAGTGATCATCGGACCACGATTCGTATTCACCGGTAATCGGCGTTTTGCTTTTTGTTTCGCTATCTAGCCTTTCTCTATTTGCCCCCCTCGTCGATGTAATCCTTGCGAGCACCCATTGCATGTTTGTTTTCCAGACTTACACCACGTGAAAGGACGCAGTTGAATGCAACAGAATAAAAAGCAACGGAACAGCATTATACGTAATGCTGCTCGAGTGGTAACGTTAATATCTTCACGCGCTATCGCAAACACGAACGCTCGGCTAATATCACATGTGAGTTAGTCTGTATGAACGAAAAGCTTGCTTATCTTACAAAAGCGTTGCACGAAGTAGGCTCTCATTAAGCTCCCTTTTTTGTAATTTTGCTGCTGTCTTTGTTTTTCGATTTTCACATCGTTCTGTGCACTTTTCCTCAGGCAATAGCCCCTGACTAAAATTGAGCGAAACGCTTGACCTCCAATTAACCACCAACGTCGTTTCAGCAAATTGTCGGGTATCGCTGCTCAAACGATCTTTTTTTTTCTTCTCTCTTCCTCATTGAAGCCGATACCTTTGGCACCCAAAGCGATGACCGGCGTTTATGCTGTCTGCACTTCTGTAGCCTCCAGCTATACGGACCGCTTACACTTAGCGTACGCAGGATAATAGCAGGCCGACAAAACACTGCAGAACACATCCAATATGAAGGAAGACATGTCTCGGTCATCAATGAAAGTTTTCACCCTGATCAATAATTCGACGCGGTAAACATAGAGTGATTTGCTGTTTGTTCATGACGAAGCAGCTGTCCACACCCTCTTGAGGGCTGCGCGTGACTTGGTGGTCTGGGTGATTGATGGTTGGAAATGAGGATTCACGTAAGCCTATAGGGGTGCAGTGTGGAGGATTTGGGCCGGGGGTTTGTCGAGATGCCGGTGCGAGCCCCACGGGGTCTCAGTTTAGTGCTCTATTTCGCAGTAATCGCGTGCGGCTGTTTGTAACTATGTTACTCGACAAGTAACGAGTGTTCCGTTCGCACTAAGTGAAACAATCGCCGTCCTATGACCGTTCACTCCTGATCAGTAGTTGACGGTGGCAAATCCAGAGTGACTTATGTTTCTGCATCATTATCCATCTGATGGCCGCTAACAATGCATCAAGTGAATTGGTGTCCACATGTTGACATATGACTACAAGCGCTGATGGGGAGTTTATTTAGGGCTTCCTTTCTTTCTTGAACGCTACCAAATGGATCCAACAGGCACTTAAGCAAAGCAATGTATAGGAGACATTATTCCTCGTTTTTAACTGTAGTGTAGGAACCACAGCATAAATTGGAAATAATTAAATTGGACGAAAAAGCCTCCTTTTCGTCTTTGGGATCCGAACCGCCTACCTTCCTATTACGAGTCCGATGCTCTGCCAATTGAGCTGCGACGGAACGCGATTCCCCGCCCACTTTCTTGCCTATTGATGTGCCTGTAATCCCGGGAGTGTTAGCCAGCGCCTCTCGCAGTCAAGGCGACAAGTGTGGAGCGCACTTTTCCCCCAGAGGGCGTCAGGTAGCACGTCGTCTAAGTTAATGCAAGGTGGCAGCTCACCAATAAAACCTCGCATGCTACATAAAGGCGTTAAGTCTGCCGAGACGGGAACCCCACTAACAAAGAACGAATTTTTTCGAAGGGCTCGTTTCTTTGTTAGACACAACAAAAATCCATCCAAGACTTAATTATTAAGCCAAGGAAAGCATAGGGGACGTCATTAACTGCTTTTAACTGTAGTGTAATAATTATAAACTACAGTTAAAGCTACTAAACTGGCAGCTCACGTTTTCTGAGTGCAGGTCTATAGGCTGACACGTTCGCGTTACGCTAGCTGTAACCGCGCCCTCTGTTCGACGATGCATTCTTTGTCTCTCCGACTTTCTCAAGCGCCCTAATTCAAGCCAGGGACAACGCAATGCTGCAGTCGACGCCTGCTTGACGAATGTGGTCTCCACCACCGTTATCTCAGTTTGGAAGTCGCAGGCAGGCAACGGATAACGCCGTTTACGCCTGAACGGAGTCCAGGACCGTCGCATGAAACATTGGATGCCATTGGGGGCCTAGGTCAGGGGACGCCGTCTATCGGATGTCGCTGTCAGATTTAGGCGGGGTTGCCGTGTGAGGTGGAAGTAGCAGCAGTTATCAATTAGGCTGGTGTGGTGGTGGTGGAGTGTGAAGAGAGACAAATTTGAGCCACGTCTTTGAAAGATGTTGTCTGTTGCGTATTATACGCGCCGTCATTGCGTAATGTGCTTCTTTTTTTCTTCTTCTTCTTCTTCTTCTTCTTCTTGTGTGTGGAGGGTGTATAGTGTTTTTTGGTAGAACTGAGGTCAGCATCCAGGGACCCGAAAGATGACAGATCATAACACGTCGTGATCACGAACCGGAATGATTTCTAAGATTTGGACGTCTGTCTTCCCAATCGTTTAACGTCGTCTTCGCGTCACCGAGGCGCCACGTTCGAGTGAAACGTTTTTGAACTACTTATTTCGGAGACGCTTTCGTGCCGCCTGTGGTGATGGACGATCTCGAACCGTGCTGAGGGCCATCTTACGACACACTCGCGATGCTTAACACAGGTGTACCACCGTGAGTATTCGTTCCTACATTTTAAGGCCTTGCTTGGAGGCACTCTCAGTTATTATAAATAAGGGACTCAAGTCAACGAACAGTATAGTATAAACGCCCGAAGTGTAGCATGTACGCTTCATGCGCTATCCATTACAACGGAATACGCTGCACTGTATGGTGTCGTACAATCTGTTGCCTTTCAAGCAGCAGGTTCTGCGAACCCGTGCGAACTTACCTGAGGTTGCGGGGATGTGTAGTGTTTGCGCGCAGCCCAGGGTTCAAAGTCAACCCCGCAGGAAACGTCTAAATGCGTAAATATTGGTATGCCTAGATTTATGTGCACATTGCAGAACCCCAGATGGTAGAAATTTACAAAGCCATCTACTACGGTGTCTCTCATAATCATATCGCGGTTTTCGGACGTCAAACTCTGACAATTATGATTATATCCAAGGAGGTTCAACGATAAAATTGCCATCCGTCCGTCTGTCGCATAAATCGACCACCGCTATGAAGAACTAAATAAAAAAAATTACACCATCTCCCGCTAAAGGGGACCATGAGGCGATGCGAAGCCGGAGCACTTGCAAGATCGCGTTCCGTTGGCGTTCGCTGGGCATGCTACCGACCTCGCGTCGTGGAGCGCGAAGACGAACACTACACGCGTCGTGTCTTCCCTCTAGCCTGGCCGTTAGTTCTCACAGGGCGTGCGGGGAACGTCGACAGGCGTGAGAGAGAGAGGCAGCGTAGGAGAGGAGAGAGAGGGGGAGGGCGATGTGCTTCGTGGCCTCTCGACCAGTGTTGGAGAGGGGACGAACACATAAACACGAGAGCTAAGGAAATGAGTTCTAGCCTTGAAGAAGACAAGTCCACTTGTCGAAACGTCGGCTCGAGCACCCACCCCCCTGTTTACGGATTTTTTCATCGCAAGCTCCCACCTTCCACTTCCTGTCGTTTTTTGCATGTCTTTTAGATATACATGATTACTTCTATAAGTGTGGGTCTGCACTAATACATTTTTTTTCTCTGGACAATATTGCGCTACTGGTAGCAATAGTGCGGTTGGAATACATGGTTACGCCTAACTATAGGTCGGCAAAAAAAGTAGAGCTCACTCAGACTCACTCAAAATATTTTGCTCTGCGGGCTCACTTGGACTCCGACTCACCAAAATTTTCCTCAACGGGATTCACTCGGAGTCAGACTCACGGAACTTTTCTCAACCAGACTCACTCGGACTCAAACTCACCAGCATATTAATCAGCCGGACACACTCAGACTCAGAGTCATAGCCCGATCCGAGTCTGAGTGAGTGTGGGTGAGTCGATTCATGAGTGAGTTTGCCGACCTATGCGCCCAACCATTGGAAAGGTAGGCCTCGTGGACTACTTATGCGCTCAAGCGTCAACCTTAAGAGGCCTGAGTAGGGAATAATGGATAGCTTGCCGCTCTCGTACAAGCGATAGAGGCTGAAATTTTCGACAACGTGTTAATTATCAAGATGATTGCGGCCAACACTTTCTTAATTTAGACGTATACAAGAACAGCTGGCAAAGTGTGTGATATGGACGGGCTCAGTACACACAAATGCTGCCAGCTTGACCAAACATGCTGTTCATAACTTTTACAGCTTCTATTCTAGTTCTTTTACGTATCTTTCATAGGTATAAGGGAAGTTGCCCGCCGGGTGGATCTGGGCACATTGCTCTTACTCTTGCAATATTTTAAATAATGTAGCGCGAGCGTCGAGCCCATGCATCAGCAGCATATCGTGTTTAGAACACATGTTTGACGATTGAGAGGATACTCTATTATTAGAGAGAATTCAGCTGTCCCAGTGCATACGGGATCCGTTTCGACCAGCACCCTAATGGCTCGTTCACACTGAGCATTCCGGCGGGCGGAGAGCCGCAGAATCCGTTTCGGCGGCGGCGAGATTCGCCGAATCGGCCCTCTCCGCGCCGATCGCTGCCGGACCGATTTTTGCGGCAACCGCCGCCGGATCCGCTCGCCGCGGTACTTGAAAAAATGGCGGCCAAGTCCGACACGCTTGTCACGTCACAGTCGAAAAACATCCACACAGAGGAATTGCTAATCGAAATGGTGCGGAACTACCTCGTCCTTTACGACAAACGCCACCCGAATCACAAAGACAGTTTACTGAAGGACGCTTTGTGGAATAAAATTGGCAACGAGCTTGGATTGACTGGTATGCATAGACGTGCGCACAGGGGGGGGGGGGGGCAGCGGGGGCGTCCGCCCCCCCTAATCATCCAGGAGGGGGGGGCGCAAAATCTGCCTCGTACATTGACCCTTCTAGTCACCTAAGAGGGGGGGGGCGCAAAATCTGCCCCATACATGGACTTAGCAGGGTGGGGGGGCGCTGCGATAAACATTCGCCCCCCCTAATGGGAAACCCTGCGCACGCCTATGCTGGTATGTACGAGTACTGCTGCCTATGTTGCTTTGTTTGTGATGTAGCGAGCACCAGTTTGAGCATTGCGATGTAGCTGCCTCGCACGCCCTATAGTCGCAAAGAGCGTTGAAACGAGCATGTTCGTTTATAGCAGCGCTAAAGACCCGCAAAAATGCATGGCCTAGTTGCGAGCCGCGACAACATCCGGGCAACTGCGAATCCATCCCCCGCTCACCCGTGCTTGATGGTTTACTCGACAGATGGCCCAATATGGCTATCCGGCGGCGCGGTGCGCTTGCAGTGCGAACGACACCGTGTTTCGGCGACAGGAGCATTGCGGTCGTTATGTACGGCGAATTTTCCAATGTCAACGAGCCATGACAAGAAGCTTTTCTACAAAGTCGAGGGCATGTAAAGCTGCTGATATATGTCAACAATAAAAGCCGCCTTGCTTTCTCTGGTTAGGCTGCCAAGTTTGGCTGAATATATAAGAAAATTTGATGCCAACCAAACGTTGGAGATTCGGTTGCAATATGCTTCAGGACCCTTCCATAACTTTTAAGCTAACATATTCCAGGACTTTAAATGCATGCCTTGAATAGTGCTTCGCAAGTCGCCGTTTCAAAGCGTTACTCTGTAGTACAGTTAAGTAGCTCGCGCAACCTTAAAGGGATCCTGAAACGGTTTTTTGAAGTTTTGTCAGCGTTTAGGCAAGAGCTAAATCATTCGCACTACGGACAATTATATATATACCCTCCTCCTCCCCCTGCCTTGCACCCTCAACTCACAGACACGCTGGCATCACCCGCGATCGCAGCCCTGTCATAAGCGCACTCGACGGTTTCAGCTTCGCCCAGTCATGGCCTCCGATATTGCACGCCGACAGGTTGCGCGCAATCTCGGAGGCCCAGTGTGCCCGGCAGCACGCCGCTCGCGGAGTGGTTAATATTTGCTCCGACAGGTGCCGCCCCACTACCAGTCGATCTTATTTTATTCTCCTGTACGGCGACAACCTGGAAAAGCGCGCGGACAAACAAAAAAAAACGCCAGGCCTGCGCGGAAAGCGCAGCACAGTCACAGCGAAAGCTGGAAGAGCGGCATTTCTTGAGCCCGTTATAAACTCTCTTGTGGCTACTAATACGAGTACATTAGGAACGTACCCACTACGCCACAAATCATAATTTTTGGGAAGTTGGGAAGCACCCACCACGACATTATTCGTTATTCTGCGGAGAAGCGAGGTACCATCTGTGAGGCATTATGTGCACCTTGTTATTGCGGTGGTTGATGACGATGAAGAATTATGGCTCAGCCCTTTGTAATGTGTTGGAAGCTTTAAGCGACCCACTAGTTACGTAATTCATATTGTGTGACGCCCGGTCGTTATTTAACAGTCCCACCACGCTTTATAACATACGTTAACCGGAGAAACAGAGAGCGAGAGAGAGAAGGAAAAAACTTCATTGAGAGCCTGAGGAAATGGATCATGGGAACCTTATGGGCTCCCATGATGAAAAAAAAAGGGAAGGCGTGATCTGCACTGTCGGCTGTGTGAAAGGAGCCAATCTGAAAAGTGGAGTGTGTATTGATTTTAAGAAAACCCCTCAATGGCCAGTTCCGGCTCTATGGAAGGGTCATGGGCTGTTGGTACTAATATTTTACTCTGGCTCATGTGAGGGAAAGGTGTCCAATGATTAACACTACTTTTTTTATTCCGTCTCTCGCTCTCGAAACCATTGCTCTCCTTCTCCTACAGTTGGCACGAAGGAAGGACGGAAAGAAGAGGCGAATGAATTTTTCTGAAACATTAGAGCGCAAACACACTGCACATTCACACACGCACACTCCCCCATATTCAGGCACCAAACAAGTACAGCGCTAACTTCCAACTACTTCTTGATCGCAGGAATGCTTAAATATATACATGGTGTGGCAAATATTGAACGAAGTAAACAGAGACAGAAAAGACCAAGAGAGAGAGAGAGAGGTGCAGAAAGAGAGATCTGAATGAACGGGTTTTGTGGATGAAGACGCGTAGGTGCCGTGATTATGCGCACCACGGGGACGCCCTGTCGACCGGTGTCCCAGAGGAGCTGCAGTGACTTGACGCGAGGCTTTGCCGTGACCGTACATCTAAGCAAAAGAACTAAAGAAGCAAGCACAAAACACAAGCATGCAAAAAATTATGGGCCCGTGTCTCTCCACTGCGTTTATATAAGATGGCAAGATGGCCACGTGAAATATGAAAGAAGAAAATGAAAACTATTAGCACACGTACGTGGCGCTCGTATGCTTGGAACTGGGGATCCGGAATAGCTAAGTGTTGGGCCAGTCAGTGCAGTTTTGGTTGTACTCTTCAGAGAGAAATAACAGTGTTGGTCACTAAGATCTCTTCCTGTCATGAACCTCCGTACTGTACATTTGGTTTATGTCGGGGCATTTTGCGGTAAAATATACAACTGCCTTTCGTTCTGAAGCGATTGAGCGATCACGCTCTCAGGGGTTGCGCACTTTCTATGTTATGAGCCAGGCCCGTATCCAGGAATAGTTTTCGGGGGGGGGCACTTGCTGAAAGCCTTGACTTTGAGAAAAACGCCTATTTTCATTATTTATTTTTGGTAAAACACCATGTATCATAAAAATTTCCGGGGGGGGGGCCTGGGCCCCCGGAGCCCCCCCTGGCTACGGGCCTGTTATGAGCTGAGGCAGCTGCGAATGACCGGCGGTTACACACACACACACACACACACACACACACACACACACACACACACACACACACACACACACACACACACACACACACACACACACACACACACACACACACACACACCCTCGCATAAGATGTCCCGACCTAAGTATGCATATGACGGATGTGAAAGGGCTCGAATTGATATTGATAGACTATAAAAAGGTGGACACCTTATCAACAACACGCGAATGACAGAAGTCTCAAAGCGAAGCCCGCTCACCAGCAATGAAACTTCGCCTGGTGCCTATAGATGATCGAAAATAAAAAGCAAGCGATTCACTGCATTTTATTTCGGTTTGACAGATATCACTCTGTATTATCAGCGCAAGAGAACGGCGCCAGCTGAAAGAACCGGACAATGAAGGGTGGCACCCTAGTGAATGCCGGCTCAGCGATGCGCCTGCCATCGCCTATGCCCGAATGAGTCTTTCATCCGGTCGTCATTCTAGGCTGAGTCACGTTTAATGCTTATGAATGAGTATACGCACAACGAACTTAAGTGTTCGGAACAGAAAGGGGACTATTAAGAGCGTAAGCTCATTGAGATGTCCTCGCTGGACGGTGTCGGGCTCCCTCTCGATACTAATTGTCACGAATAATGGTAGCTGTTTGTCCTGATCAGTATGGCATGCATATAATTGACGTTTGTTTAAAATAGGGACGGAATGCAACAATTTCACTCTCCCTTAAAGCCTTTTCTGAACTCCGTAGCGTCATTTGTATCCTTGGCCACCATACGATTCTAGAACAAACGCAGGATGCCCTGAGGTACGCGCCCCGTTATTAGTCACTTGAACGGGAAGATGATTAGCTTGCACCGAGCGCTCGTTCCCCGGCATACCAGGAAGGCGCTCACCGCCGTTGCGCATTCGTCTTGTCTCTGTTAGCGTACCATACATATTTAGCCGAGGTCAGCAGTGCTAAGAGACGCATCGTACGATGGCCTGAGTCATCTCACTCATCGTACCTGAGTCATCAACCAGTTGGTTTTGTGGTGATATAGACCGTGAAGAGCATATGTACCTAGCAAACGTTCGTCCATTCTTTAGTTCTGCCAAAGTATGTTTTTGTAGGGAACTCTGTAACAAGCACGTGGCTCCACCAAGTGTATCACAGCTGGTTCATTTTCAGTGGTTCACTAGAAAATGTTGGCACGCCAACACCTTGTGGAACACACCCTCCGTGCTGGAGGGAGAGAGAGAGAGAGATAACATTTATTTACACCCGTCAAGAATGACGCGGGAGGAGGCTTTGGCCTCTGCCCCGTTCATCCCCCTAGCCGTCGGCCGGGATCCCTTGGGACTCGCCTGCGGTCAGGGCGAGACCCATGACTTTACGTTGTTCTTTGGCATCTTGGCTGTGTAATAAGGCCTCCCAAGATTCTACGTTTCTGCTTGGATCGTTGACGGAAGGGCAGGTCCAGACCATGTGCACTAGACCTGCAGTGCTGTTGCAGTGCGCACATCGGGAATTAGACACTTCCGAGTGCCATTTACTGTACAGGTGAGGGTTTGCAAACACCCCGGTTAGCAATTTTCGCCACATAATTTCCTCTTTTTTGTTCAGCTGTTTCGCAGCCTCTGGATAGATCTTACGGTGGGATTTATAATATGAGGTGATTTCATTGAATGTTCTTAGTTCGTCTGTGTTGGAAGAAATAAACGGAAATCAGTGAGTACGTACATAATACAAGCGAGAAAACATGTGCCATTATTGTCTCTCTAAACAAGTGAATCTCTCTAAACAAGGGAATTAGCTACAGGTCTCTGAACGAGCGACTTAACGTGCACTGTCATATCCGATCTCTTCTTGTGATGTAGTGTAACATGAAGCTTTTATCGCCGTGCACGTGGCTGGTAAGAATTACCGATACCAAAAATAAGATCACGTTCTTGAAAGTTAGCTCTTGTATTTTCAACTTCTTCATTAGAGAAGGGAGGCGTATAGAGCACTCGGGCGTAAATAAACTGGAATAATAATATCTGGGACTCTACCTGCCAAAACCACAATATGATTACGAGGCACGTTGCAGCGGAGAGCTCACGGAAATTTCGAGCATCTGGTGTTCTTTGACGTGCACGCACATCGCACAGTATACACGGGCCTCTAGTATTTCGCCTCCATCAACATGCGACTGCCGCGGTCGTAAATAAACTGGAAGTTATCGTTAGTCTGCTGTCTTCTGCCCTGTCCTGTCACGTGACCGTCGCCTCTAGCAATAAAACATCCTCACCGATTTCAAACATTAATATTCGAGGCAATCACGCGTCTGTCGAATTTTATATTTTTATTTTCCTTTTTTCAGGTAACTCGTGCCATACGCCGCAATGTTGCTGGTATTGAGGTATTCGGACGTGTATGCATGGACCGCGTTCTGCATATCAAGACATCAGGACAGCGAAGTGGGTGCGCCGGCCTGCCTGTATACGCTTTACCAACGTTGGTCATAGTGAATATCACTTAAAGCAGAGGCAAACTACTCAGCCCACAAGCTGAAGGGTGTTCGAAGTCATAGATGGTGCGTACATAGAAACGTGCATAGGCAAACAAGTCGTAGCGAAGTCATTGGCTCGTACGAAGCCGTCACACATACCCACAAGCAAGGATGCCTCAAAAAGAGCGGTTGCGTGAAAGTGTAGTTTGATGCACTTTCTTATCAGCTTTATTACGCTCGTAAGACGTACGATGTTATCAAGCCGTAAAATCAGACCATTAATCGATGTCCACGCAACTTTACGAGCGCACCTTTGTACGTTCTGCGCGCATGCACCTGTAGTAATGCGTGCACATGTGGAGCCCTTCACTATGCAGATAAGGATCTCGTGGAGACGCCCAAGGCAAATGTTTGTGTTACAGGGTGCATCTTGATACAAGAACGGTTTTTTTAACGTCGTCCTTTCGCAAGCGGGTGTGGCGACACCAGGGACGGAGGAGCTAAAGGAACTTTATACATATATACAGACGGGATAGTTGGTGAGCCCTGATGTTGATGAAGCAGTGCACAAACTACACATTCACACATTGATGAAGAAGACGCGTACACCTGGGCTTGCGTTTGCGTCGTCTCTACGTGTGTGTGAATATGTATTTTCGAAGCTGATTCATCAACATTACAAAAGCAATACAAAGAGCAATAGACTAAGCGAACGAGGAAATTGACTGAGGTGCGTAGATAAAGCTGGGGTTGAACACCGGATGTTGAAGTATGCTTTAACGCCACTATTTCCGGGATCAGTCTTTAGTTTACTTCACAGGTCAGCGAGCAATTAGATATTCTCATTAATTCGGTTTAGGCTTCCGTGGTGACTCGATGAGATCAAGCAATGCCGCTGGGTAGAAAAATAACGATGATTTAGTTTTGCTTTTGCATGACGCAAAGAGCGCGCCTTGGGATATTGGCGGTTATACGGCGTTACGCTGATAAGCTCGAGGGCACGGGTTCGATCCCCGGCCGGGGCGGTCGCATTTCGATGGAGGCAGAATGCTAAAGGCCAGTGAACTTAGATTTGGCTGCACGAGAAAGAAGCACAGGAGGTCGAAATTTGCGGAGCCATCCACTACGGTGTGCCTCATATTCATATCGTGGTTTGGCCACGTATAACTCCGCCAATTAAGAATTAATGCTTATGGGCCAAGTGCCGATCATGAAGCGCCAAAATACCAAGAAACTAATATTATACGTGACAAGAAACATAAATAACTGAGATTATGAATCCTGCATGTATAAGCTAGAGGTATGTCTCGTGGTTTACAGCATAAGTACGACACAGTGAAGTGACCAACGGATTAAGACAAACAACTAAGCACATCCTAGGCAGAGTATCAGCAGAAAACCGTTTACTGCATACAGAAGATACGACGCGCGTTTGCGGATGCAGCCTAAGATGAAATACACACATGCACATAGAAACTACAGGCGCCAAGATTTTGTGAACTTTCCTGCCACGCTGCGTGGGTCGGAATTTGTTTTCGAAGGCGGCCCACCGGGCTCTCCATCCAAGCCGTGGGCGAGTAGCTGTAAATGAGGCTTGATACACGCCGTTGCGCTCAGGGTCAAGTACGCAGGAAACGTGGACGAAGAAAATGATTTTACACAGAGAAAACTAAAAGAAACAACAAAGCTGTAAGCGAAAAGCAAACGCCTCCGAAGGTGATTGTCTTTATGAGCGAATGGCCGAACCCTTCTATCTATTATAGCGTATGGTAGCACAGACCGGGTGAAATGACGACACGAAACAAAGGGATGTGCACAAGCGCTGAAATTGGGAAATTGGAAAATTCTAGAAGCGGCAGAAATTTCCGAGAGGAAGGAAGATTGGTCAATTTGCCGATTTGTTCCTGTATGTGTAAAAGAAGAATAAAGTTTTGACGTCGTGACATTATTACATATTACTCTTCATTTTCGCTGTGTGATGCTTTTGCTTATGCGAGTTGTTTGCTGCTGATTTATACGGTGCTATAGGTATTCATCTATGTATTAGGATTTCGTCATGCGTAAAAAAATAACGCATGCGTCCAAAAGTTCCTACTTAAGCGACATCTTTTTCCTTAATAAACGCCATATGAAGGTCGGCGCTCGTGTATGCCACAAGATGGTCAGAATTTCAGTAGCCCTCCACTACGGCGTCCCTCATAATAATATCGTGGGGCTTAAAACTGTGGTGTCCGGTCGAGCGACGCATTTGATCAAGTCGATAATGCACAGGCGCGCGAGAGAAGTAAAAAGCATGCGCCGCATCTTGCCGGCGCTTATCGGGACCGGGCCACGCAACGATGATCATGTGGCAATAAACGTCACTCGCTCCTAGCAAACTTGTCTGTGCCTTCTTTCGCATGAACCGACGCTGACACAGCAAAAACCCCAACACTTATTATATCATTATTCGATATGCGCATGCTCCTTGCTCATCCTCCTCGCACGGCGAGGAGGAGCACTCTGCGAGGAGGAGAGATGAACAGACGAATGGAGCGTAGTGAATGAAAGAGCGAAACGAGCGAGGGCCGCGTTTCGATCATCAAGCATGTGTAACTCCGCTTTTACGGCAACATTTTGAAAAATACTCACGGCTACGTATTCGTTCTAGACTCGTGCGCAGCTACAACACCATAACTAAATTTCGACCTCTGGGTGGTTTAGGGGCACTTTAAAATAAAAGAAAGCGCAAATATCACGTGACCAGGCCATACTTGCGTGCAAAGAATACCGAGAAAGTACGTCACGTAGGAAGAGGCTAGAGCAGCTCGAAATGCCGCTCTTCGTAACAGCCATCAGCACTATGCGACTATGAATGAAGCTGCGGCGACAGCCCGAGAAAAGCAACACGCGGCCCTAATACGACGCAGGCGTTCTGGGAATGCAGAATTAGAGGAGATAGAGTCGGCTTCTAGAAAACAGATCCGTAGAATGTTGAACAGGAACTTCAACAGCAGATCAACGGAGAGAGAGATAATTAATTCGAAGGCAGAGTGGTCAGCCTGAGCTAGTGTGGTCTAGCATGCTACTCTGCACATAGGAAAAGGGAAAGGGAAAAGAAAGGAGGGACGAAGGGGAGAGAAAGAAGTCATGTGTATATGCAATGACCACGTAACATATAGTTTCGCTAGAGTCTGTTGTCCAGTCCTGTGCTTCAAGAAAACCTATAACTGCACTGTTAGCAGTTGGCTTTGTCTGATCGCATATTGCTGAAATAATACAACGTTCACTGCCATTTAGGCTTTCGCCTTCGCGTTCATAAAGAGTTCCAGCCATCCCCTGTAATTGTTTCGTTAATTACTTTATATTTGATAGACACATCACTCGACAGCCCGAACGGAAGTTGATTTGTTTAATCAATATAGAACTTCTATTAAAAATATTGAACTTATTTTATGCGCAGGCACCACAAAGTTACCTGCCATTCTGGCACATGTTTAGCGGTGATATAAAATTTGAGATATTGCCGAAACAAAGAAAATGTTCTTTTGTGGAAAATGTATGCACAATAAAGAGTCAAGTAGCGTTTTTTTTCTTTTTTTTGGAGGGGGGGGGGGACAAAAGAAAGCGGTTCTCAATATTGTCGTACTATGCGACATTTATTAATAAATGCTCCCACTCATTCAATTTTCTCGCTCCTAATGCCAATCATTTAGCGGTTTCAAACTTGGGGGCCTGTGAGAACATAATGCGTTCCTTAGTCGCTTTATGTATTACCGCTGCAGCGCGAATGCGTTTTCTCATATACTTCCTCAAATTTCCACCATTGACGAAAATGAAATCTATTAGAAACTCAATATTGAAATCCAATACGAAAACAAAAACTCAAGGCGTGGGATATTATTACTTGTGTATACCATGCCTGAGGCAATAAAAAACTCGTGCCTTATGTACACATTACTGGTACTTTAGATTGTAGCTGACATCTTAAAATGTTGGCATAAGCTATTCAAGATAAAAAAAAAAGATTGTTCGTATTTTCGAATGGTGGTCTATTCAACGCGTACGTCGAATCGAATTCGATTGGGTCTCTCCGTCTCGCGAATAGAATTGAATAGGACACAGATCGGTTGCGAGATCTTAGAGATTGCCGACTGCTCGCGTACTCCTAAAGAAAGAACGTATGCGGCGAATGTCAAGGTCCGACCTTTTACCTGCGTTCCCCGAAAACAGCCTGGAAACTCTTCGCTTACGCGCATTGTTTTATTCTTCGCGACACCGAAATAATTGCAACCTCAGCAGGTCCAGCCGCACAAGTGCTGCCCGCTTAGTACCTTCTTCAAAAAACAATGGCTATCTCGGCATGGCCGTGGAGTCTCCGAGCATTGTATTGGGGTGCGAACGAGAACACGAGCACAATGCATTCAGGCGATGGCGCCAACTGCATCGCCGTCGAGATCTGCAGGGCGCGGCAAGAGATTGTTTCTTTTAAAGCGCCAGCCAAGTGGGCAATATACTTTCTTTAACAGGTCGATAGTTTATCGAAAGTAATCGAATTGCTTCGAAAGATAGCATTCAGAGGCGGGTTTTATTGTGATTTAATGCGCACCATCTACGGAAAGTACATGTGAAAAAACAAAACGGTTATGAATTTTCGAGCTCCTACCGTCGTTGCCATTCTCACCGTGACCTTCACAATAGGTAAGCACTAGACATATTACGCCGCGTGCTCTACCTTCTATTTCTCCATTGTGCAGAGTCTCAATTCTTATATCTACGATCAACGTTTGTTAAAATTACATTTTATAAATCTCCTTCACAGTTGCCTTTGCATAAGGAAAGTCTGAGATGGATGCACATGTGGGCGAGTTGGTTATCAACCAGATTGTCTTGACGTGTTGTTCATATTGTTCTTGACAACATGAGAGGTTCCGATGTCACGTGATTCACAAGATATGCGAACCCACCTTCGTTTATCAGTAGTTTGGGAAAAGGTACTATCTGCGAGAAGTTCGTTAGAAAATCTTACGCTTGCTTTCTTTTGCATATGTTGCCCTTGTTGTGGTCGACTGACATGTTTGCTGCGATTCTCACTTCACTTTCTTTTTCCCTAGCGGCTGCTCAGTGGCGTCCACGGTGCTACAGAAAACCGAGCGCCGGTTACTGCTACGGGAGGCTCTTAAGGTGGTTCTACGACCGCAAAACGAGACAATGCAGGATGTTCACGTACAGCGGATGCTTTGGCAACTACAATAGGTTCTCGTCCGAACAAGAATGCCTACAAGTTTGCGCGTGTAAGTAGACGTTTTCTAGTCAACGGGAAACCGATTTTGTCTGATCTGGTTGGCGCAGAGATCGGGCTATACTTTGTAGACATTCATGACTTGTGAATTCATGACTTGTCATGAACACACTCATGACATGTACACATTGATGTCTACATTAATCTTTAGAATGACTGAAATCTGAACGCAGATTCTATAACACACTGTTTTCGATGGTTATGCCTTAACACATGGTGACCGCATGGGATACCTCACGAAAAAAGTGCTTGAGACCAGTCACATCTGTCTATCATAAACATACTTATAAAAAATAAAAACATTATGGGACGAATGTAGTCATGTGCGGGTCGGGCAGCTAGTGAGAGGTCCGCGGGCCGTAATGCCGCGTGTTTGACACCCCTGGTCTATAACCCCTGTAGATATAGAATGGGCCTACCCCAGAATAAGGTAGCCGGACACAGGCAGTTCAACCAAGCCGACCTGTCCATCCGTCCTTGCTCTCTTGCAAACGTTTGTCTCCGTGTTCGTTAACTTTCAGCGAGACGACGCTCGCCCCCAGTCTGCGGCATGGGTCCGGAAATGGGAATGTGCAACTCCTCCGTTCCGATGTGGTATTTCGACGCCGGCATGGGCCTCTGTCGCGGATTCCTGTACAGCGGTTGCGGAGGGAACAGCAACCAGTTCTCTACGTGCGAGGAATGCATGAGCAGGTGCAGTGGTGGTGAGTTCCTGCCGAAATTACAACTTCGTGTAATGCCGCTGGTGACATCAGCAATACTAGAGACTATGCTACGGATGGATTTCGGTGCCGCCACGTTGGGCTGTAGCCTTGCCGTTTTGTATCTTTAACAGGGGTGTGCTAATATTCGAAAATTTTGAATAACGAATCGAATAGTGCTCTATTCTATTCGGTGCTCGAATCGAATAGCGCATATTCCAACTACGAATATTTTTTCGAATATTCAGCACCGACGGGAAAGCCTCAAAGGAACAAGACGTTAGAAGACTACTGTATACGAGCTTACCTCAGCTTACAAAACTTTGGTATCTTTTGTTAGTTAAATGTAACGGTAACGCTACTATGTTAATCTATGTGAGCATTTGTTTGAATTAAAAAGTTGTGGAATCCCAGGTCTGTAATTAAAATGGTTGCCTTAATATTCCAAAACTGTTCGAATAATATTCGATATGTATTCGATTCGGTAGGATCACTATTCGATTCGTATTCGATTCGGTTCTAAATTTCACTATTCCCTCAACCCTAATCTTTAAGCAACTAGACGAACAGTGATACTGTAGACGCATACGCATAAACACGGTCAACTGGGTTGCTGCATTCGGTGCTTCATGACCTTATTATTTGATGTAACGATATAGAAAAATGAGGAAACATCTGCGTAACAGCCCAAGGTGGCGGCGCCCATTTGCCTTACTAAAATTGACAATAGGTCTCTTGTCGAAAAGGATAACCGACTACTACCCGTTTGTAGCACGCAGTCACAAGGAATTCCATAAGGATTTCTGACAGAAAAGCTTCTTAGTTGAAGAAAAATTCGTCCTGATCCAGGGATCGAACCCTTGACCAACGCCTTTCTGGGGTGGTCGCTCTATTAATTGAGCTAATCAGGATGCTTCCAATTGGCGGCGCGAGGGTGAATCAGTCAACGACTCGAAGCATATGAACCCAGAACGTTGAAAAGTTCTGCGGAATCCCGCAAGGTGATAGAACGATTATGAAAAAGATAATTGACAACCACCCGTTTGTAGCATGGTGCCAGAAGGAAATCCGTACAGATTTCTGAGACAGGAAAGCTTAGTTGAAGGAAAATTCGTCCTTCTATGGGGATCGAACCCAGGACCAAAGCTTTTCCGGAGCGGTCGCTGTACCGGTGGTTCTCAGTTATCCCTTTCGTAAACCTTCCACCATGTTGCGGAATTCCGCAGCCCTAATTTGCGCTGTAGGTCTCTTAAATTTTGGCATCTTCAACAAATCGTACCGGTGCGCACCAGGTCGCCGAGGCGCTACGATGATTGGACGAAACGGCGCATCAAGGCGCCCGGGTGCGACGTGCTGAAGATGCCATTCGTCATTCCTGGTTACAATAGGCTGCCCCAAGCACTATCTTCAGACAGCGAGTGTATGTGCCCACAGTTTTAATAATAATAATAATAATAATAATAATAATAATAATAATAATAATAATAATAATAATAATAATAATAATAATAATAATAATAATAATAATAATATCAATAATTGATGGAGTTCTGCGTCCCGAAACCACGGTATGATTATGAGAGACACCGTAATGGAGGGCTCCGGAAACTTCGACCACCTGGGGTCCTTCAACGTGCCCCTAAGCACACGGGCCTTCTACCATTTCGCCTCCATCTAAATGGATCCGAAGCGGCCGGCATTCAATCTCGCGACCGTCGGGTCGGCAGTCGCGTACACTGCTTTCAAGGGGCGATGATAGACATGAGGAACAGCAAATTTAAGACAGTCATTCGAACGACGACGCAGAATAAGTTTTGAACGTGTAACTGTGAACAAGTCAACTCCCATTTCCTACGCGTTTTGCTCTTGCAGATTTATGTAAGCCTTTCTTTCAGCATACTGCAGAGTCATCATCTAATCACGTCAATCGCAAAGTCGTTATAACGAATACCGAAGTAAGCAGACCTATTTAATAAGTATTGGTTCATGAGATCGAAGCAAGGCAAGAAAAAAAAAGTATCCTTGCCGTTGGTTTAAAACGTAGGCGTCGCCTTTAGCTGAACATCAATCGCTAAAACTGGGAAGGAATACTTTGCGTTAGGAATAAAAGGTGAGTTAAATGCGAAGTTAAATGAGATTCGGTACCGATTGGCGCGTCAACCGATTATTTTTAGTTCGCGTATGCTCTAATTGACGTTTGCTGACAAAATATACCCTTGTGTGCTATTTAAATGATCTTAGAAATTTCGACTTTAAATTACGAATTGTATAGCGCGAACGGGGTACTTGGACAGACAGAAAAAACGAGGACGGACGCTGTCCTCTGTCCAAGTACCCCGTTCGCGCTATACAATTCGTCATGACGTACCAACTAGCCCAAGCCGCTACCCTTCTAAGTTTAAATTACGATTCTACGGCCGAGTTTATAAAGATGCTTATTCAGAAGGAAAACGCTGTCGCTGTTCGGCGATCGCTTCCTCCAATGATGCATCCGGCATCAGGATTAATAGCAAATTTCTATTACTAACATTTTGGCGTAATAGTTCAGTAGAAGGGACTGTTGCGCTAGTTAGTCTTCGAATTACACGTCCGCTTCAGAGGTTGTGAATTCGGATCCCACCGACGGAAAGGATGTTTTTTCATGCGCTTTAATTCCTTTCAATTTAGGTCATAACCATTACGCTACCGTTAAAACAAAACAACTAATGTCCCCTATACGTTCCTTGGCTTAATTCTCTGTTGTTTTTATTAGTTGTGTCTAACAAAGAAACGAGACCATCGAAGAATTTGCATTCTTTCGTAATTTATATTTTGAACATGTTTCATAACTTGCGCGCAATGCGCGCAGCTTCCGATCTTTTTAATGAAATGCGTTTTATTTATTTTTTATGCATATCAGATTACCACGCCAGAGGGATATGCAAGTTCCTCGAACGAAGATTCGCCAAGCAGCTCTACAAAAGGGAGGCCACCAAATCACACGAGAGTCCACGGCCGTCTGAAAGCGAGAGAAGCCTTACTTATCCCATCCTGAATGGACAGGAACTTCCAGATGACAGCAGTGGAGGTTTTCCTACTACCAGTATCAGTAGGCCTCCTCTACCACCTCGGGTTGAACATTCGGCGAAACCTTCAACGCATCTACGTGAATGGACGCAAGGCGGCAGTTAGAGAATATGGTATTTCTTATCGAAATAATATTGCGGCGCAAAAAGAATAATGTTCATCAGTCCTCACTTTACGCGTCGACGAGAAGCTTCAGTTTTTTTTGTTGTAGTTGTAGTATTATTAGAAGACCAACAGAACAAAGATGATATTCCAATGGAGTGCTTAATCGACAACACAAGTCGTAGTTTTGTAAATTAGCGCCTTTTAATTCTTCTCGGCGTTGAAATGGCAGGCTTTCTTGAGGCTCTATTTGACACGGCTGAAAAGGGCGGTGACGGACTGCTGCTGAATGTCTGGACTGGCGAATAAAAGTAATAAAATTTACTGCAATAACTGGATAGCAATTACTAGGCTTTTACTTTCCCTGGTGGTCTTTCATCAAAATATTGAAAACATGGACTCGCCGGTACACTATTGTCAAAAAACAAAAGCTGCTCGTAAATACCAGGTGACAGTCAGCCATGAAGCTCGCGGCTAAACTACTTTGTCGGCGTCTGCGGTTGCAGTATTGTTGTACCAGAACGATACACGCGACGAGAAACCCGGCAATAAAACTTTTGCTTGTGCCAGTCGGTTCGTATACATTTACTTTTGAAGAGCAGCACAACAAAGACAAGTTGACGAATGCCCCCTTCCTGTGTACTTGTCGCTTGTGTTTCTTGCACCGCTCTTCAAAAGTCAAATGTAAAGCGGTACTCGCGGACGTATTGTGAGAGCAATGTCTTCGTGTGTACAGTTTCTTCTCCCGCACGCATCATGTATGAACAAACGTAGACTACAAGACACTTCGTGACGTGCATTCTTAAGTACTTGAAGTAACGTAAGTTAGGGCATGTTGGTATTCCATTGCAGAGTATATAGCGCACAACGCAGAACAAGGACGGGGTGAAGGTGGACGATGCGTTTGCCTCCGTAAGTATGCTCGGTACGCCGAGCTACCTTCTCTACAGGCTCGTGCATGGAAGTAGCTTCCGCTGTCCATCAACAAGATGAAAAACGCCGTTCCACAGACGTGCAGGCCTCCTAGATCGAGCAATGTGCACGGACGCGTCCGCTCGACAATCTTGCTAGTACTGTGTGCCAAAAAAAGAATGCCAGCACGCACGTCGCTTGAAATTCCGGTCAGGAACACTAGTGCACGGTCCATGCGGGCCGAATCTAGAAGACAATACCTTAGAGAGCGAAATATATATATTTTTACTGATACGTATACAGCAGTATGGCAGAAATGTAATGATTTAGGGATAGCATTTGCATCCTGCTCATTATTATAATTGTCGCCGCTACTACAGGTATCATTGTAGCTACTATCAGGCAAATTCCAACGCTGCGTGGAAGAGTTATACTTCACAGATTTTCAGGTTGATTTCCGCTATTTGCATGCATAAGATATGAAATCGAGAGATTCACGGAATCCCGTCTGGTCGGGCGAAGGCATTGTAAGACGTGCAAACGAACGACGACCACAAATGAAACCAAAACAAAGACGTTTCAGTTCCAACAAGCGCACTTTGTTCACAATTGTCAGCGAGGTTCCTGGGAGGCACCGAAACATCATTGTTTGTTTTGTTTTTATTCGTGATCAACATTCATCTAAGCTTCTTGCAATGCGTCAGATATGTGGAATAAAATAATTATCGTACTTACTCGAATCTAGGCCGGCCCCGATTCTAAGCTTACCCCCGAAATTCGCAAGGCTAGAAAAAAAAGCTTAATCATTGTACTCGAAACTAAATAGACCCCCCTCCCCACCCCCCACTTTGGCACATCGTTTTTTCGAAAAAAAAAACATCGGCTTAGATTCCAGTAAATACGGTACGTACGTTCCTACAGTCTTCAGGCATTAATGTAATTGTTAGGGTTCAACGTCCCAAAATGAAGATGATTATGAAGAAAACCGTAGCGAAGGGCTTCGGCAATTTCGACCACCCGGGTTTCCTTAACGTGCACCTAAATTTAAGTACAAGGGCCTCAATCATTTTAGCCTCCATTGAAAATTCGGCAACCGCTTCCGGGATTCGATCCCGCAACCTGCGGGTCAGCATACCAGCACCATAACGACTAGACCACCGTGGCGGGTAATCTTCAGGCATTGTAGGCATCTATGTTATTTTTGGCGTAGCCGGGTGTATAAAGATGTTTGGGGATCTTCACTGAGTTACCCGAAGGGCTGGCAGGTACGCATCAGTTGAGCACCTGCGTGCGTGGTGAAGATGTTTGGGTGACGACACCAGTCAAACGGCGATGCCATCATTTTCAGTCTGGCTCTTTGCTTCACACGGGCTTAAGATATCCTGATTGACGGATTCTACTATTTATAGACATGACCAAATGAAAAATTGTGCAAGGCCTGGGATATTTACATGAGCGTTCCCGTCGTCGTGGTGTGCGAAATTCCACGTGCTTTCACGAATCCTCGCAGGCTCTCTTTCTTTTTGGTTTTTTATTCCTCAACTGAAAGACAAGCATAGGCACATCACGGGTAACTTACCTTCCGAGTCCGGGCCTGTGGCAGAAAGGATAACGCGCCTCACAAGGGATGAGGAAATCCAGGTCCGAGTCCTTGCTGGCTCGCTTTGTTTTTTAAATGCGAAGCATTTCTTAGAGAACCTTTGGCACTTTGAGCGTTTCTATCTATCTATCTATCTATCTATCTATCTATCTATCTATCTATCTATCTATCTATCTATCTATCTATCTATCTATCTATCTATCTATCTATCTATCTATCTATCTATCTATCTATCTATCTATCTATCTATCTATCTATCTATCTATCTATCCGCCGCCGCCTACATCTGGGTGCTCTCATGGTCGCCTCCTTGACTTGGTATAGACCAAAATTGTCATGGGAGGGTAAGAGGATTTGATGAATATGACTGGCAGGTCATGACATGAATAACGTGAAGGTCCTGTCGCGTACGTCGTCAAACCCTTTCCTCTAGACACGTCTGGCATGTACCCGTTTACCACAGGCCGCGGTGTACGGGTATGCGCCACCGGTGATCGAAACTTTAAATATACCCAGGAACGGCAAGAACAGACGTTGGCAACTCAAATGCGAGAGCGTTAAGAAAAACCGACATACGCAGCGTTGACCAGACGAGTGGGAAGAATAAAAATTAGGACCCCAGCATGAAATTCTGCTGAAAGACAAGCATGGTATATCACGGGTAACCTACCTTCCATATCCGGGCCTGTGGCGCAACGGATAACGCTCCTGACTACGGATCAGGAGATTCCAGGTTCGAATCCTGGTAGGCTCGCATTGGTTTTTTTAGTTCTGCTGAAAGAAAAGCACGGCACATCCCGGGTAACCTGCCTTCCATATCCGGTCCTGTGGCGCAACGGATAACGCGCCTGACTACGGATCAGGAGATTCCAGGTTCGAATCCATGGTAGGCTCGCTTTGTTTTTTTTTTATTTCTGCTGAAAGACAAGCATGGCACATCACGGGTAGCCCACCTTCCATATCAGGGCCTGTGGCGCCACGGATAACACGCCTGACTATGGATCTGGAGATTCCAGGTTCGAATCCTGGTAGGCTCGCTTTGTTTTTTTTATTTCTGCTGAAAGACAAGCATGGCACATCACGGGTAACCTACCTTCCATATCCGGGCATGTGGCGCCACGGATAACGCGCCTGACTACGCATCTGGAGATTCCAGGTTCGAATCCTGGTAGGCTCGTTTTGTTTTTTTTTTATTTCTGCTGAAAGACAAGCATGGCACATCACGGGTAACCTACCTTCCATATCCGGGCATGTGGCGCCACGGATAACGCGCCTGACTACGGATCTGGAGATTCCAGGTTCGAATCCTGGTAGGCTCGCATTGTTTTTTTATTTCTGCTGAAAGACAAGCATGGCACATCACGGGTAACCTACCTTCCATTACCGGGCCCGTGGCGCAACGGATAACGCGCCTGACTACGGATCAGGAGATTCCAGGTTCGAATCCTGGTAGGCTCGCTTTGTTTTTTTTTTATTTCTGCTGAAAGACAAGCATGGCACATCACGGGTAACCTACGTTCCATATCCGGGCCTCTGGCGCCACGGATAACGCGCCTGACTGCGGATCTGGAGATTCCAGGTTCGAATCCTGGTAGGCTCGCTTTGTTTTTTATTTCTGCTGAAAGACAAGCACATCACATCCCGGGTAACGTACCTTCCATATCCGGGCCTGTGGCGCAACGGATAACGCGCCTGACTACGGATCAGGAGATTCCAGGTTCGAATCCTGGTAGGCTCGCTTTGTTTTTTTTTATTTCTGCTGAAAGACAAGCATGGCACATCACGGGTAACCTACCTTCCATATCCGGGCCTGTGGCGCCACGGATAACGCGCCTGACTACGCATCTGGAGATTCCAGGTTCGAATCCTGGTAGGCTCGCTTTGCTTTTTTTATTATTTCTGCTGAAAGACAAGCATGGCACATCACGGGTAACCTACCTTCCATATCCGGGCCTGTGGCGCAACGGATAACGCGCCTGACAACGGACCAGGAGATTCCAGGTTCGAATCCTGGTAGGCTCGCTTTATTTTTTTATTTCTGCTGAAAGACAAATAGGCCCATCGCGGGCAACTTGCCCTCCGAGTCCAAGCCTTTGGCACATTGTATCACTCATAATAAGGCTCAACTTTTGTCTGACGTCACGCCTTGTAACGATGTACCTAGTATGCGTACTGTCGGAGCTAAATATTTCCTGGTAGGTTTGCTTGACCTCAATAGATGTCGAAAAGCTGTCGAAAAAGTTGAGGCCCTAATTACCCTTGATAAGGCTCCACGTTTTTTTGACGTCACACTTCGCAATGATGCACCTAGTATGAACATTTCCAGAGTTAAAGGTTCCCTGATAGGTTTGCTTCAGCTCTAAGATGGCTAAAATCAGTCGAAAAAGTTGAGGCCCTTATCACCCGTGATAAGGCTCAACTTTTGTCTGACGTCACACATGGAACGATGCACCTAGTATGCGTATTTTCCGAGCAAAAGGTGTCCTGATAGGTTTGCTTCACCTCAATAGATGTCGAAAACCAGCCAAAAAAGTTGAGGCCCTTATCACCCATGATAAGGCTCAACTTTTGTCTGACGTCACACATGGAACGATGCACCTAGTATGCGTAATTTGCGTAGCAAAAGGTGTTCTGATAGGTTTGCTTCATCTCAATAGATGGCGAAAACCAGTCAAAAAAGTTGAGGCCCTTATCACCCGTGATAAGGCTCAACTTTTGTCTGACGTCACACATGGAACGATGCACCTAGTATGCGTATTTTGCGAGCAAAAGGTGTTCTGATAGGTTTGCTTCATCTCAATAAATGGCGAGAACCACTCAAAAAAGTTGAGGCCCTTATCACCCGTGATAAGGCTCAACTTTTGTCTGACGTCACACTTTGAACGATGCACCTAGTATGCGTATTTTGCGAGCAAAGGTGTTCTGATAGGTTTGCATCACCTCAATAGATGTCGAAAACCAGTCGAAAAAGTTGAGGCCCTTATCACCCGTGATAAGGCTCAACTTTTGTCTGACGTCACACTTTGAACGATGCACCTAGTATGCGTATTTTGCGAGCAAAAGGTGTTCTGATAGGTTTGCTTCACCTCAATAGATGTCGAAAACCAAAAGAAAAAGTTGAGGCCCTTATCACCCACGATAAGGCTCAACTTTTGCCTGACGTCACACTTGGAACGATGCACCTAGTATGCGTATTTCCCGAACGAAAGGTGTTCTCATATATTTGCTTCACCCCAATAAATGTCAAAAAGCAGTCGAAAAAGTTGAGGCCCTTATCAACCATGATAAGGCTGATAAGGTCATAATTGGGATGCTTGTCTTTCAGCAGAAATAAAAAAAGAACAAAGCGATCCTACCAGGATTCGAACCCGGAATCTCCTGATCCGTAGTCAGGCGCGTTATCCGTTGCGCCACAGGCCCGCATATGGAAGGTAGGTTACCCGTGATGTGCCTTGCTTGTCTTTCAGCAGAAATCAAAAAAAAGAACAAAGCGAGCCTACCAAGATTCGAACCTGGAATCTCCTGATCCGTAGTCAGGCGCGTTATCCGTTGCGCCACAGGCCCGGATATGGAAGGTAGGTTACCCGTGATGTGCCATGCTTGTCTTTCAGCAGAAATAAAAAAAAGAACAAAGCGAGCCTACCAGGATTCGAACCTGGAATCTCCTGATCCGTAGTCAGGCGCGTTATCCGTTGCGCCACAGGCCCGGATATGGAAGGTAGGTTACCCGTGATGTTTCATGCTTGTCTTTCAGCAGAAATAAAAAAAAGAACAAAGCGAGCCTACCAGGATTCGAACCTGGAATCTCCTGATCCGTAGTCAGGCGCGTTATCCGTTGCGCCACAGGCCCGGATATGGAAGGTAGGTTACCCGTGATGTGCCTTGCTTGGCTTTCAGCAGAAATAAAAAAAAGAACAAAGCGAGCCTACCAGGATTCGAACCTGGAATCTCCTGATCCGTAGTCAGGCGCGTTATCCGTTGCGCCACAGGCCCGGATGTGGAAGGTGGGTTACCCGTGATGTGCCATGCTTGTCTTTCAGCAGAAATAAAAAAAAACAAAGCGAGCCTACCAGGATTGGAACCTGGAATCTCCTGATCCATAGTCAGGCGCGTTACCCGTTGTGCCACAGGTCGGATATGGAAGGTACGTTACCCGTGATGCGCCTATGCTTGTCTTTCAGCAGAAATAAAAAAAACAGAGAGATCTTACTAAGATTCCAACCTGGAATCTCCTGACCCGTACTCAGGCGCGTCATTCGTTGCGCCACAGGCCCGGACTGGGAAGGAAGATTGCCCAAGATCTGTGTATGGTTGTTTTTCAGCTGAAGAAAAAAAAGAAAGCGAGCCTGCCAGTATTCGACCCTGAAATCTCCTGATCCGTAGTAACGCGCGTTATCCGTTACGCCACAGGCCCTCACACAGAAGCATGCTACCCGACATTTGACTATGGCTGTCTTTTAGCTGAGGAATAATAAAAAAAAGAAAGCGGGCCTGCCATAGTGATTCTGAGTGATACAAGTATCACTAAGTATCAGTGATACTTCCTTGTCCCTGCGCCCATCTGAATATGATTTCATATCTTCGCACATATAATGCACTATCATCCTTGTTACACGCTTTGTTTAGAACTATTGTCGTGTGTGCATTTGCGGTAAAACTGCCTTGGGCCTATATGTGCATTGGCGTATTAAGGAATAAAGGAGTTGATAGTCAGCGCTTGTCTCGTGCCTTTCATCATGGGCGTCTTGTGTGTTTGAGCTGTGATTTTAAGCTCAGGTATTTTTCTTACGCTGCCTTCGGCACTCAATCCTATGTACTCTCAATCCTATGTATCCTATGATACTTGCTATTGAGCCACGATGTAATCATTTCTCACACTTGTTTGCAAGACAGTTTGTACTCTCGTGAGCCAACTTCAACTATCCTTTTCACGTTAGTTGTCTCTCATCTAGCAATTTGTTCTTCCTACCGTTCTTCATGTCACTCACGCTCGCAGTAGAAATTGTGCGCCATAAACTCCGGCCGCCACTATGCGCTGCGCTAGTCTGCTTCGTATCGCCAGATGAGGAGGAAACTTTAATGATATCTGATCAGACCTTTATGAGAGCAGTGCTTATTACTGTTGGTTAACCTTGTTCGTTATTCCTTTCTTTAGATAACATTTCAACATTGTCTGTCAAGTCTGACTGGTGTCTGTCCGTGTTTGTATCGCCTTTCCAATCGCTACCCTGGCTTCGCCTCTCGGTCGTCACCTAAACCTTGGCGCAAGGAAAGCCAAAGTACAGACGCGTGCCGGCTCCTATATGAATGCACGCAGTGCGACTGAACACGGAAAGCGCGTCCGTTCCTTGGGCCTTTTGCGTCATCTCACGGGATTTCCGTCAAGCCGCTGAAGAACCTACGAGACGTGCGTAACAGCAAAGCTAAATAGTGTATATAAATAGCTTGCCGTTAGTAAGATACAGGATGTATGCGGGGATGGCCAACCGGCTAAACGCATCGCGTCAGGGATCGAGGGATCGCATGTTTGAATCCCCGGTCTCACTTGAACCGTAGATTTTTTACAGCGAAAGCTGTTATGAGATCATTTCTCCGGCCGTTTTCGGCGCCGTAGTTGTCCGCCGCCGCCGCCGCCGCCGCCGCCGCCGGTGTCCGTAACCAGTATCGCTCGAAATAAGAAAAAAAACTAAATAAGAAAAAAATTCCAGGATGGAACGAGGTTTGAACCTGGGCCCTCTGCGTGGGAGCCCAGTATTCAACCTCTGAGCCATGCCGGTGCTTGAAACTGCTTTGCAAAAAGGTCCTATACAGGCTTCATGTCGGGAAGGAACCCCATCAGCATATGCAATATAGCGTGGTAGAAGATTAAAATAAGCACCAAGCGTCGCACAACGCGAATTCTGTAACCAGGCGTCAAACAATTGCGAATTGCGCAACGAGTAGGTTGTTGAATGCTTCCAACCCATTACAAAAGGGCTCTGCCATAATTCTTCATCGTCATCAGGCGCAGAATCAACAAAGTGCGCATAATCCCTTACATGCGTTTAGCAGGTACCAACGCTCTCTGTAGAATGACGAAAAATGGCACAGTGCCTGCTGCCCTACTTCTAAAAAATTACAATTATTTATAGCGTAGTGGGTTCCTCGCAAGTGCACTTGTATTGGTTGCCAAGGAAGCCCATAAGCGCATGATCCACTTCCTCAGGGTCTCAGTAAGATTACAATGATTGATAGCGTAGTGGGTTCCTCGCAAGTGCACTTGTATTGGTTGCCAAGGAAGCCCATAAGCGCATGATCCATTACCTCGGGGTCTCAATAAAGTTCTTCGCCCCCCCCCCCGTCTCTCTTCCACGTCAACGTATACAGCATGACGGGAGAGGGAAATAGCGACCGGGCGTCACCCAATGCAAATTACATAACTGGTGGGCCGTTTAAAGATTCCAACCCATTACAAAGGGCTGAGCCATAATTCTTCATCGTCATCAGTCGTCACGTCAACAAAGTGCACATAATGCCTTACAGACGTGTAGCTGGTGCCTCGCTTCTCCATAGAATGATGAATAATGGCTTAGTGGGTGCTTCCCAACTTCACAAAAATTTTGATTTGTGGCGTAGTGGGTACCTTTCTTGTGTACTTGTATTGTAGCCCCAAGAGAGCTTAACGGGCTCTAGAAACGCCGCTCTTCCAGCTTTCGCTGTGACTGTGCTGCGGTTTCAGCGCAGGCCTGGCGTTTTTTCTTTTTTTATTATGTCTTCATTTTCCTTTACCTCAAATATTCGCTCCCGGTCAACGATCTTTTTTTCGCCCACAAACACAGACGCCGACGCCGCCGACACCAGAATTTCTGCGACACGACGTGTTTAAAGCTATCAGGTTAATATTTGCATGGTTGATGCAGCGTTAAAAGACAAATACGTAGAACAAAGAGCACAGGACTCGAGCTTGTCCTGTGCTCTCTATTCTACGTCTTCGTCCTTTAGCGCTGCGTCAACCATGCACAAACGGTTATTATATTCTCCTTCGCTGCAGCAGAAACTCATGTGCCCTTCCTAAGAATTTTATATCCCTGCACACTAAGGCGTTCAGTTGAAATACAATCGCAATGCAGGAATTGGAGATTATGACTACGGTATGACTAGCGATAAATCATTTCCGTGGAAATACGCAACTCGGGGTAGGCGTTGTCTAAATTATAACAACGTTCTCTATGAAGTAGTCAGAAAAAATTATCAACAAAGTTTGGACGGAGCCCTTAGAAAAAAAATGAAAGACCTCCAGTGGAAAAGAAATGTAAATTCATGTTTACAGTGTTATCAGTGATATGCTATTATTTTCCCTGGGTAAATTCCGCGGTATTATCCAATTCGCTCTTCGTTAAGCACTGATTAGATGAAAACTCGAACATGGCGGAAGTCAACATAGTTCACACCGGTATCCTGAACCAGCACGAATTCTCCCTCACATGAGAGGTTTGTACGGCAAGCTTGTTTTAGCTTTCGCCCCATGGTCCCGTACTATTCCCGGCTGAACACTTTTTTTTTACCTTGGCTAGTATCTGTAACCGTCTTTGCAAAACACATCGCTACACATGTTCCTTAGGGACAATTTCGGCCTATTAAGATGTTCTGCATATAATTAGCGAATCCAGCTGACCAATGGCGAAGAGGGCCTACGGACTGAAAGCTTCGTGAATTCTGCAAGTTTCGTTCGCTTGCCCTTCGGCTATACTCACTCACGATTGCGGAGTTCTTCGTTTACGTGTTTTCGTTGCAATACAGCCAGGAGTGCCTGGAAGCCCTTGCAATCGCGTGTATCAAGCCGCCATCAACGGGCGGTCGCCCACGGCTTGGAAGCGGGCCTTGGTGGGCCGCCGACGAAAAGAAGCGGTGTCCAACCCACGCTACGCTGGGCGACACAAGACGTACGAAATCTTGCCTGAACTTCTGGGTGCCGCTACCACGGGCGCCGCTACGCCATTAGTTTGTCTGGGTTGTTTCCGGTCTACAGCGGGCCCTACGTATCACAAGGCAGAGCAACACATGACTTTTAGGGACAGCTTGCGTGATTTGAGTTGCGTTGAATCTTTATTTTCAATTTTATTTTCAAGAAGAGAGCACGGTGGGTCAGGGTACAAACGGGTGTTAAGGACCTCTTAGTCGAAATCAAGAAGAAGGATAGGGCATGGGCAGGGCATGTAGAGTGTAAGCAAGAGAAACGCTGGTCATTACGAGTAGCAGACCGAATTCCAAGTGAAGGCAAGCGCGCGAGGTTGAGGTCATGCTGCTGCTGAGGATGATGATGATGGATCTTTATTTTGATTTGCAGTACATGGAGGATGACGGGAGTAAAAGCTGCACTGGAGCAACTTCACGAGCTCCCACTACCTGCAAAAGGCCTGCAAGCGCAGTAACATCGGAATAAGAAGTTAAAAGCATGATATACTTAAATATGAAATTGTGAATCAGTAAACAGCAGTAATCAGAATTATTACTCTGCTTGCCTTTCTTTTGCATGTTTAAAGTGCACTGAAGCGTGCAATTGCGCGTCAGGTAATCCCCACCAATGAATATTAAACCCCAAACACCAGACATCGCACATTTCTAAGACGTTGAGTTGATTTCCTACGATTGGAGCAGGGTATTTGCTGCGAGATGACGCTGTGTAGGGCCATAAGCACAACATAATTTTAAGAACTCTTCACGAAGAACATTACTGGCCCCAGTATTGAGAAATATTTCGGGCAGATTAGCGATACGCTTCGCAATGTGCGAAAATAGTAAAAGATGAAAAGATCGATGGTACATCTGGCTGAGCTTAAACACAATATACGCTGAAAACTCAAATACCGAATTGCTAAATAGAGAATCACGATCCCCATTGGCACATAAATACAGTCAAGGGGTATCCCCTTGGGGCACTTCCTGAACCACGAAAACAAAAACAAGAAAACTAAGGAGAGGTCACTGTGCTTGCATATACTAGACGCTTGCAATGAATTCCGCCTCGGCAAAATAAACGAAACGAAGAATGACCTCATTTCATCTTCAACCGGAACTTACGTCTTCGTTATACTTCGCTCACGCAAGTGCACCTCCAAACAATCACTTCGTCTAAGAATACGAAAAGCGTTGGGAGGCTGCCCTTGTCCTATCACTCATAGGGCATTTAAAAAAGTATAACACAGCGTGTACCTTTCCGCCGCTCGTGTATGACAGCGGGAGTCTGGTATTCTGCGAGCTTTACACTGAGAGCACGTCGCCCCGTGATGGCTTCCTTGACTGTTGGTACGTAGGGGCCCCTTCGGCATACTTTGAACCACAACTCGAAGACACGCCTGCGGGAACACCCCATTACAAGTGTGCGGCCTCTACCACTCCTTCTGGAGCAATTAGCCCCACTTTGATGAAGTGTAGGCGTTTCTGAACATGGGTGGCCTTAGGCGCTCCGTTGTTTTGAACTTAAGCGAATTCTGACTATGCACATCAGTGTGGCCTCTGCAGCTTAAACACCGTGAGCCTAATTACGCTTGATGTCAAGCTACAAAGAATGAAGAGTTAAACATACCGGTGTTAACGTTCTCGCTCGATTTTCATCGAGCTCTTTCTATTTCCGTCTTTGTATCTACTTGAGCAAATATTTTCTTGAATATTGGATAGCGCGATTCGACACAGGACAGAGAAAAAACACTGATGCACAGAACAAGCGCGGCTCTCAGAAAGAATGTTATGATCTATATTTTTCTTGATCTTCAAATCTTGATTATTGCTGCGTGATTGCAAAGGGCAGTGTGCCAACGCGCGCGAACACAGTTGTGTTTATATGTAGGGAAGCTTTTCAGAATAAAGATTAGCTGCGAATAGCACTATTGTCCTGTGCATGAGTGTTCTTTCTCTGTCCTCTGTTGGATTCGCGCTGTCCAGTATTTACGATTATGAACCAACTAGCCCAACGACGAATTTTGTTGAGCCAATATGTTTGACCATCTCTACATCCCTTCTTTCCTCATACGATGAAGGCATTGACCATTGCGCTGCTTTTTGCGCAGTTTGTCCTGAAGTTAAGCGAATTGGAATATCCTACGTGTCCACCGTTGACTCACGCCCCGTTAGTTTTACGGGAAGTGTTAGACGATCATCTTACATGGCACCCTCTTGTCATGTGACAACAGTGCAGGCAGCGGCGATTTGCAGCAACCGCGCGGTTTCCTTGAAACTAAGATGAGGGCCGCAACGAAGTTCTCTAGTTGTTCACGCAATGCAATAATAGCTTTTTGACTGTTCAGGAAACAGAATGAAAGAGAAAACCATCATCGATTCTAGGTGGACATTCATGAGTGATAATGTTGCGAGGCGAAATTGGCGTAGATATTCGTAAACGCCGAGAGCGAATAATCCATTTATTAATGACAAAATTCAGCCAGTTGCGCCCCGTAAAAGCCGTCGGATAACGAAGCTGCAAGCGAGCGGGTGTATTTGGTTGGCTAGCGAGATCACATGCATTGTCATGATCATCTAGCGTCGTCGTAATTGTCATAATGTCAAACGTCGTCATCACTATCATCACCACATCACCACATCGAGTGTCGTCATAATTTTGTTGTATTTATTTCTTCATTCACTCCAACGGCTGGTCACGTCAACTGCGAGACGCCTAGTACTACTACTAATGCTACTATTACTACTACCGCGACGACTAGGACGATGATCACGGCGCAGCTAGGGTAGAATAAGACAGCTCGCTTTAAAAATTAAAAGTCGTTCTTGTTGCCCGACCTCCTCGTTCTGAAGACCACTGACCTTTGCCACCGGCCGGGCTCGGTCAACCAGAGGTTTTTCACGTTTTCACGCGATAGCGTTAAAGAGCTCGTTTCGCAGAAATTCCGGTGTCGGTGTCGGCGGCAGCGTCATCGGTTGTGAGCGAAAAATCAGCATTGTCCTTGAGCGAAAGTTCGAGGTAGATGCATATGAAGATAGGAGCCGGAGGGCACCCGCACTTTGGCTTTCCTTGTGGCACGGTTTAGGACTCCACAGAGAAGCGAAGGCAGGGTAACGATTAGGAAGGCGATACGAACACGACCCGATCAAGCTATCGCGTTCTACTCATGTTGCCACCGCCTCCGAGAGTGACGGGCGACCGGTGTGGTCGCACCATCTCTTGGAAGCGTTGCGATGATGCGACGCGGTTTTCCCGCTGCCTCCAAGAGAGACGGGTGTGCGGCGTATAAAAGTACTGTTGCAGAGGGCGGAAACCTTTACCTTTTTTATAGGCATGTCGTGCGTGCGTGTGTGTGTGTGGGGGGGGGGGGGTGCGTGCGTGCGGATATCGCTATCGCGTTCAACTCTTAAAGGCGATGCTTAATTGGGCCCCAATATTTGGTATTCTGGCACCGAGCTAGACGGAATCGCCACCCATTTGACTATGATCGGAGTATGAATCGCCGATATTTTTGGTTTCTGTTAGCGCATTCCGACCATGTGGTATAATGCGGCCCTCTGGGGACTGAATATACATTGCGGATCGTACGCCGTTGGATCTAATTTAGATAATATATATAGATTCGGAAAGGACCATGCTTGTAATCGTCACCATATGCGACCTGCGTTGCGTAATCTAATTTGGGATCAGGCGGGGGTACAGTGCGTCTACTCAGCCGAATCTGTTGCAGGATCTCAGGATATGAATGGAAGGGCTGGGGGTCATCCTGGTCAGCACAAAGAATCCAGGAAGCACAATCCAGAAAACTATCCAGGAAGCAGAACTTTGAATAACGCGTTGCTTTGAATAACGCCTTGTTCATGAGCTTTTTGTCAAAAGATGCTTTCTCCGTCTTGAAACTGCTTCAGCCTCTTCAAACAGACCGTCTGCGTCGGTCCAAAATTTCGTTCCTGAGAAAAATTCTGCTGCGGAGCTAAACTTAGTAATTTAGTATATAGAAATTTCTCCTCTGAAGACAGTGGTGAAGGGGAAACGTCATTTTCGGACGTCCTATATATGCCAGGCTCAATAAGGCGGAGATTGTGGATGCCGTCTCCAGGACACTTTCTGCGTGGACCCAGTCTTCCTTCAATGCCTGTCTCGCGTCCTTTGTGCATTCGGGCTAAAGAAACTGTTGCATGCGGAAACCTGACTCGAGTGTGCATCTACACGAACTTTTTCCGATAATTGCTTCGCTGGGAACAATACCACAACCAGTACAAACACGCGTATGTAAAAATTGGCACTTTAAAGCTTCTTCTTTTAGGGGCGAAGCACCTTAGCGTCTCAGCGTGTCGGCATTCATCGTGCATCGTCGTCTGCTGTCGGGACGGTCCCTTTGCTTGAGCACAAGAGAGGGCGCCACACTTCAGCGCTCGCCCTGTGGCGAGAGAGAGCGAACTGACTATGGAAACGCACTTTCTGTGACGAACGCTGAGAGACCAGCTTGCAAGGAACGAGAACACGCCCTAGCCCGTGCGAGACAGCGCCGACGCAGGCAGCATCTGCTAGTGAGTTTCTTCATTGATAAATCAGACTGCTCCCGCTACAGAACCGTTCACAGGTCACCTTGTATATATAGGCACTGGATGTCGACCTGCAATGCAGTGCAGGTGGGAGATTTCTGTTCTGCGTAGTTGAACAATTAAGATTCGCAGCGTGCACATTAACTAAAAGCGGACTGCGGGTCTATGTGTCTAATCTTTCTTCTGTCTCTCATTGCCCATTAGCAGTTATTTTGCTTTGGCAAACACCGGCGCACACTGCATACTTCGCCCCTCCACAGGTTTCATGTTAGAGGAGCTGAGACACCTTTCCCTACATGCTTCGCTCCTCCACAATGTTTTCGCTACTAGGACAGGGCTTTACCCTTTAGGATAGTTCTTTTTGTGCAACTATTTGAATGATGTTTTGCTATGTTTATTATTCTCATTACATTGTGTTGTCGTTGTTAAATTATAAAATGTTAGCAAACACATGCACGTTCTTCCTAGTTTTTTACGTATATTTCTTGCTGATCCCTTTTGTTTGTATTTTTCTATAGTGCATTTTCAAAATCAAAATGTGATGTAAAGTTATTAGAATTCTGTACACTTGTCAAAGCTAATCTGTGTTCGCGGCACACACCCATGTGGGGCGCACTGGAATTTTTCTCAAGCCGCTGCATGCGGCTTTTACCCTTGCGTCTGCCTCTCCCTATGGATACTGAAGAGACAAAAAAAAACTTCAAAAAGATTTCATGTAGTCTACTATCACACCGTCTTGAGCCATTCCCGACACTCACTGCTTGTAGCAAGTTAATCATACGGCAAGCACATGGCGTTTAGAAACAATGGTGAGTGATTCAGAGTACTGCGCAGTACTGCGTACTCTACTTTGGGAGAGCCCTAAGTTATCCCATACAACGTCGACTTTTCGCTCACACGCCCCGACGGGCAAACGGCCGGTTGGACGTGACCGCCAATGGAGCCATTTATCATTCAGCTCTACTTCGAACGTCATCGTGACAGACCGCCGTTATAGCTCAAAGTGCTTGTCAAATAACTATTCTTTATGTCGTAAAATTCGAAGCACTGGTACGTAAAGTGGCATAATAATCACAGTTAACTATAAAAAGCGTATGACCTTTAGAATGGAAAAGAGCATTGCTTAAGAAACGGCTCAAGGTAATGGCTTCAAACAAAAAAAAATCATGGCAGCCTCACACTAGTTGCGGTAAGCCTGAAGGAAGAGCGCAGCCGGGTGGCCTTCCATGTTACACTTCTTTTTTTAGATGCGAAGTATCTGATGGCGGAGTTCAATCCGGTGGTGGTGGTGGTGTGCGGCGTGACCACCCTTACTGCGCATGCGCATACCCTCTCCACACACCTCCTCTCCACTCCCCTCACCATTCCTCTTGCCCTCTTCCCCTCTGCGCATGCGCATACCCTCTCCATACACCTCCTCTCCACTCCCCTCACCATTCCTCTTGTCCTCTCCCTCTCTGCGCATGCGCACACCCTCTCCACACACCTCCTCTCCACTCCCCTCACCATTCCTTCTGTCCTCTTCCCCTCTCCCCTCCCCCTTTCCACTCTTCCTCTGAAACGCGGGCTAGACATGCCGAAATTCTCTCCTGCGCAACGCCGCGATCAGCACCAGCGCATGCGCGTCCCCTCCTCCTCTCACTCCTCTCCTACGCTGCCCCCATCTCGCACGCCTGTCGACCGCGTTCCCCGCTCGCCCTGTGAGAATTAACGGCCAGGCTAGAGGGAAGATACGACGCGCGTAGCGTTCCTCTTCGCGTTCCACGACGCGAGGTCGGTAGCATGCCCAACGAACGCCAACGGAACGCGATCGTGCAAGTGCTCCGGCTTCGCATCGCCTCATGGTCCCCTTTAGCGGGAAATAGTGTAATTTTTTTCTATCTTTCTGTTTCTTCTACCTCATTTTTGTATCTACTTTTTCGTATTTATTTCTTTTGTTTTCTATCTATTTCGCTATCTTCGCCGCTCTTTCTGCCTTTATTTTTCTTTCTTCCTTTATTTTTCTTTCTTCCCTTTCTTTCGCTGTCGCTCTGCTTGTTTCTCTCTCTTTGTTTCTGTTTATTTTTCTATCTTTCTCGTCCTCTCTCACTATCTATTTTTTTTCTGTCGATTTGATGTTTCGTGAACACGAGAGAACATGCTTAAAACCTAAAAAGTATGACAATGGCAACTATAGCTACATGCTCGCTCATTTACACGGCTGTGCGTGAACGTCAATTTGGACACATTGGTGGCTTTGTAACTGCTACCTCACAGAAATAATGCATGTTTTTTTTTTTTTTTGCAGATTACGTTGGAGCATGCGCTCGGCTTTAATTCTGGGGAACTTAAAGAAAATGTAAAGTGGCCTTTTTTGAAATTGAATTTCAAAATATTGAATTTTTGAGACATGCCTCAACTTACGCATTTTTGGTTTGCGTTTGACATCGTTCTCGGCAATTGTATTTAGCACAATTGTCAAAATGATGTGTGGTGACACTTTGGGAACCTTTGGAAATTTTGGGTAATATAGACGCGGAGCAAAAAAAATTCTAAAATAAATCATTATTGAGCAATGCGCCATATTTGCGATTTTTTGCCATGAAATATGCGAAACAAAACTTCAAGATAACAAAGTTTTGTAAATGGACGTTTTTTATTGTATGCCAAGAAACGTATTGAGACTCACTGTTGCAACAGCTCTTTCCAAATCCCATTTTCGTCCAAATCCCATTTTCGCGCAATCCGCAAAAACCGGTTCTGTTGAGGGGACACTTCTGAATTTTTTTAATTAAGGCAAATTCTTTTTTTCGCAAAACTAAGCTTGGTTTCCTGGCCCTTGGGACTCGGACAGCAAAATATATTTTTCTCGGCAAAATTAGAGGGGGTCCGCGGACATGCACGAACGTTCTTATCTGAACACACCCTATACAAGACTATGCTATGCGTTACCCTCTAACCGCCTCCTTTCCTTCCTCCTTACCTTCACTTCCCTTTCCAACCCCTAAGTATAATATACTGTACATGTCGATGCTTGCTCTCTCTTTTTTTGCTCTAACATTTATGTGCCTGTTTAATTTTTTACGGCGCACTCACGCTTGCCAGTATATTTTCCAGGCTCTTGAGGGCTTGACCTTTCATTTCACGCAAAAAAAAAAACTGAAAATTTTCGTGCCAGTACACCTTCAAACCGTGTGCGTACACGCGAGGGGACCGTTCTGTCAGAGGCGTAACCTAGCACGCCACTTCACTGTGTAGGGACCGGGTTTGCGCTGGTCGTATGGTGATCATTCATCCTTTTAGTGCCTTGCAGCGGAGACAAGCGGCGCCTTTCGTGATTACCTCTCCTCTGCCTCTTTTTGGAAGTTCCTGATCTAAATATCGGTACTAATGAATGCAAACGCGCCTTCAACATGCGGAGGGTGCCTCTGTCGTACCCCTTTTAGATAAGGGGAGTTTCAGAGGGCCGCCCCTTTTCAATATCCCGCCGGAGCATTAACGAAATCGCCGAACTTTCCCAACCCCACGTCTGGAGTTAGGCCAGACGTCCGCCGCTATCATGAATTATGCCATTCGCATGCATAATCTTAGGGTGCGAAGTGTAAAAGGCGCCTTCCTTTTCAAAGATAGCGGGAACCTCCAGGGCGTCACCACGGTCACCACGGTCACCGACTGGCCTAGAGTATTCTGCACTGTCGCCCCAATTTGTCTCTGCTGTGGCCACTACGGCAGGAGCCACAGTGGCTGGAATGAAGGTGCATCCCCTCATCTATCTTGTCAATTGCTCGGTCTGTATTCATGCCTCCATCTTCTATCTTCTAGAAACGGCTCGTATAAGAGTGGGGACGAAGCACGTTGCAGAGATTGCGGAGACGGTTGCTGCCTCGGTGGTCTTTGCCGTCGACAGGTAATCTGTTTTCCACTGTGCCACAAGATAGGGGGGGGGGGGGGTGCCGGACGGCAGTGGAGTGTCCACACGTTCCTCTGTCATGTTTAAGCACAGCCGCACGACATTCAGGCACTCGCGGTGGACACGTTAAGCGATCCTACAATGCATGGTTACTCTACTGAAAGTCTCTTTCCCCGTTGGCGTGGCAACAATGTGAGCATCACGGAAGAGAGGAATATTTGCCGTTCGGCAGCTATACTTCAGAATACTTCAGTATACTACAGAAGAAAATATATATAAGTAAACTGGAGGTGACCTTAACTCTCAACTTAGCGTCGGGTAGTGACACTCGAGCGTCGGCGTTCGTGTTTTCTCGTCTATTGGTTGGATTAAACTTGTATTTCGTCGCACTGCCTACGCGGATCTCGGAAGCCACGTAGAAAGAAGCTCACGATTGAGATCTGCTCCGCCAGTTGCCGCAACGATACCACCTGCTCACAAGAAAACCGTATGCTTTTTCAATGAAATCATTCAGGTAATTTGCATTCATTATACTGACAATTACTGAGCATTTATCTTAAGAAACTTATGATCCTACATCATATGTATCCAATGTGACTCTTAACTTGAACCACAGAGGTCGATTTTCTAGCTGTATTGTTTTTCACCACACGTTGTCTGAACATTCGGAAAACCGGAAGTAATTGCTCGACCGGAAGTGCTTGGAAGAGAAACAAGAGTGTCACTCGTTGTTCGCGCCACTAATGACAAGGGTCAACAACAAGAAGAAAATGTTTGACGAAGCAAAAGAAGGACAGGTCATCCTGGAAGCGGGTTCTTAGTCTCCTACTCCTCACGGGGCTAAAGAGTCACTAAGTCACTCCTAAAAACACATAATCTGAGCTAGCATTAACAAAAAATCACAGCATATCCACGGAGTGAATGATGATGAGTGGGCGAAGCTGCGGAGGTTCATCGGTAAACCGTGAATCTTCCGTGAATTCTGCCCAGTACATCATCACCGACGTGAGATCGGGCGCGTTTATACTAAAGGTTCGATGAGTTATGACGACTTGCAGCTCACTTTAATTTTACATGTACGCTGTGAATTTTCATTGTTTAGAAAACCATTGCTTTAGAAAACACCTTGCGTCTTTCGTTAAGCAGCTGGCGTCTTTTTCGTTTTGCTTTAGAAACATCTGGCGTTCTTTCGTTTTGTTTTTACAAAACATCTGGCGTCTTTCGTTGGTTTATTTCATCAAGTAACGGCGTTTTGAACAAAATTTTTATTGTTTAATCACGCACAGGAGAAATCTCACCAGGCACTACCTTGGAGGTAAACAATGGCTGCTAATGGGAATGAGAGACAGAAGAAGTCGGCTTTTAGCTAACACTTACACTTCTACAGGGACAGAAGAATTCGGCTTTTAGTTAACGCGCACGCTGCGAATTTTTTATTGTTCAACAACGCACAGGAGAAATCTCCCACCGGCACCACCTTGGAGGTCAAAGGGTAAGACTTGTTACTCACTACTACGAGCACGACGAGGGACGAACGGGTGCCGCCTTAAGGAGCTTCGCCCCTAAAAATCGCCCTCTCAGACTACACGATATTTCTGCATTACGGCATCTAGTTCTACAACGGTCGGTGAAGATTTTCTCCTTTCTGTATAGTAACGTTACTTCGTGACGTGGCTACGGTTGTAATAATGATGACGGCAGTAATTATAGTGATGATGGGAAAGGGAGGCTTTTGACTTCGCGATTGGTGAAATGAAAGTGTCTTTCTCGCGTTGCTCTTTGGTCAGGCAGGCAGCTCGACCACGTGTAGCCATAACAAATCATGCTCGGAATTTTAAGTGGCCCGAAGGATTGCCTCCTTCTTTCTTTCGTTGCGGGCAGCCAAGAGAGCATCCCCGAGAACCTGAGTCTCATTCGAGTAGCTAGTGAGCAGGCATGCAGGGAGGCGCACGCGAACTTCCATATCAACAAAAACGAAGGCTTTCGTCTCGCTTATGGAAATCTGACGCGCTTCCGCGCCTGACGTGCCACTGCGTACGGCGTGAGGAACTTGGAAGGCGTGTCACGAAGGGACCGTGCCTTGCACCCCGCGTTTATATGACACAGAGGGTTGAATGTTGGGAGATACGGCGCACACAGAGGCACTCTACGAGAGCGTGTGTACGTGGTTATGGCGTGTACGCACGTCTCGTAAGACTTAGGTTTTTGTGTAGGGTTTTGTGTATAGGGCGTGCCGCCAACGCCTCAAGGAGCGACGACAACGAGGTTGCTGGGACTCCTCAAGATCTACACAACGTGTTCAAAGGCGTCAAAGTTGCCCCAGGTGCTGCACATTACGGGGCAGGAGGAGATGAGAAGACATTTTGTCACCAACGCACGTAAGCGACCTGCATGCGTCCTCAGTGATTATGAAGATGTCAAGCGAGGTAAGATCGTAAAAGCCTCGAGGCATTCGAAATAATCTCTGCACTCCAGTTTAGCTGGACCGTTTATGAGAGAACATGGGGGTGTAGGCAACATGCTGTGGGTGACGTCCCACCGCAGCGCCCCGCCCCCACCCCCCTTTTCCCAACCCCGTCCTACTGAGGCCCTTACGATCACAACACAGCGCAAAAACGATGTATAAGGGGGGCGATCGCCCCTCTCCCCTTGCCACCCCCCATGTCCCCTGTGCGCACACCAATGCTTCGCTGCACACTTTTGGCAAGCGTCCAAATGTAAGAAGCTCGGCAGTGCGAGAGAAGAGTGCGCTAAACCACGCAGGCACTGGACACAGTTGAGTGTAGGCAGGCACAAATTTATTTGTATCGCCAACTTTGCCGACACAGGAGGCTTCGCTTCAACGGGCGCTCGCTCGCTGCAGGGTTCGTCAACGAAACATTCCTCACAGGAGCGCGCAATGGTAAATATTATCTCGCAATGTTAGATGTAGATGTTGGTAGCAGTGCGGCTCCGTGATGTTCCATGTCATTTCTACCGAAAACGTGCCGGGCAAATTATGTCTGAAGCAAGGTGTGTGACCGGGCTAGTTGGTATTCCATGGTGACGTGAACAGCGCGTGAAACGCATAAGAACGAGTAACCGACTAGCGCTGACTTCCAACTGAAAATTTATTAACACAAACATGGAAAACGAGAACAAGATATCCCACGTGATCACCGCTCATTCAATTGCGCATGACGGCAGACATGGAAAGTAAACCGACAGACACAAAGTAGTAATATAGCAAAAACCATAACAAACACCGAAAAGGCATCAGGAAAAGAGAAACAAAGAAGGCCACCCAGCCGCAACGTTTCTTCAGGCTTGGCTCTATATAGTGCGAAGCTACCTTTTCTTTCCTTCACAGAACTGTTCGCTGAAACATGAATATGCTGGATCTCAATGATGTCTGCTTGAGGGAGCGCTTTCATTTTGTCTTGAAAGAGCTTTCCACCTTCTCAAATACTTAAAAAGGACTCGTACCTATGATCAGTACGATTATTGCACATTGATACCGCTTCAGTGGGCACATGACATATTCGTAGTCAGGAAACGCTGCTACTTGTGCAAACCTGCGAAGCATTTTCTGGCCATTCTACGCTTTGATGTATCTGCGACAACAGTAGCTGCTACGCCTACAGAATTATGTAACCATGTTTTCACTTGCAGCGACTGTCTGACGTTTCATCGGGTAATTTAAGAAAGGAACCTCAGAACTAGGAGTATGTTTAAAGATTCTCCTTTAGAGAAGAACGTGCGATGCGGCTTTTGCTTTGCTCCGATAACTTTCTTATTGTCTTTGGTTTTGCTTTTCTACGCTCATTTTCTTCATCCCCGTTTCCTGTGTACGTGACCCTGAGCGCAACGGTGTGCATCAAGCCTCAATTACAGCCACTCGCCCACGGCTTGGATGGAGAGCCCGGTGGGCCGCCTTCGAAAACAAATACCGACCCACGCAGTACGGCCGAAGCGTTTAGAAAATCTTGGCACCTATATAACATTTCGTGTGTGCGTATGGTGTCAGGCTGCATCTGCACGCACGTGCCGCATCTTTTGGATGTAGTTGACTGTTTTTCTTGTTATTTTCTGCCCAAAACGTGCTCAATTTTGTCGGAATCTGTTGTGCTCACTGTTGTAGTCGTGTAGCCATGATGTACCCTTTGAAACATATCTTGGTCACGCCTTCAGCTGTCATAAACTAAGGTATCAGTTATCTTTGTTTTCTGGTGCCTCTCATGATGATTTCCATGTTATTATAGCGCTCCTTGATAAGCGCTTAGCCCATGCCCCATAAACGAGCCCACGATACGATTATGCGACACGTCGTGCAAGGGGGAGTCCAGATTAATTTGAACCGTCTCGAGCTTATCTGCGTAATACCATACGGTGGCAACCGGGTCAGCGCCCCTTCAATTACTCTGAGCGCAAAAGGAAATCGCCTATCTGGGAGGTGCTGGTTTGCATTGTTCGAACCTTTTATTTATTTTTACTGGCCGCCCCTTTGCTGTAGGTACTACCATTCGTTTCCCGAAATAAAAATAAGGTGTTAGACGCACACGTCCTGTCGTCTTCCTTTGTCCTTGTGTTTTCATCGCTGTGGCCTCGTTGAATGCACCGAACGAACTTGCAGAAAAGTCTGTTCTCTCTACATTCCTCCATCGGCACCCTCTTTCGCATAACCTATTGCATTAGTATTCTCTTTGCTCCTTCGTCGCTGATATCACCTCGCCCTCTTGCGAAAAGACGACGTTAGAAAACATTCTTGTATCAACAGGCACCCTGCAAGGCAAACATTTGCAATGGGCATGTCCACGAGATCCTTATCTGCATTGCCTAGAGCCCCGCGTGTGCACGCACAACTACGGGCACACGCGCGGAACGTACGAAACTGAGCTTGTATAGTTTCGTGCAACGTTACTAGAACAAACTCAGTTTCAGAGCTCCGTATCTCCGCCAGCGGAGGAGGGTGGTCCGAACGGCGGTCGCGAGAACTAGCGGCGCTGCAGTTCCGTCTTGCGCCACTATCGGCGCGTCGTCTGCTGCCACGGCATAACGCTGCGGTCCGCCGCGCAGTTGCTCGCGGCAACTTTCTTATTGTACTAGTTAGGTGGATACTTAGGTGGATATGCATAAGGTCGTCTGTATGCATTGGCCCGCGTGCGTTGTTCATTGATTGGCTAAGAATCGATGTTCGGTCCATATTGCCACGCCCACTTCTTGTTTTATTTTTATGTATTCGGGTTTGACCAGCAAGGACGGTTATCAACGCTCGACGCTTTCCACGAAGCAGTGTTCGAGAAGCTTTGCGATTGTAATAGATCATTTTGGTAAGATTGCGCGCTGCACGCGAATGTTCCAGCTTTGTGGAGAGATAACGCCGCCACCAGCGATATCGCTGGAAAGTTCGATAGCGCCTATATAAAAGCCAACGCGCTTGACCGCTTGTCAGTTGATCGACGGTCGACGCTCTGTTCGCCGCTATCAGTGTATTGCTGTAGTTTGACTTTGTTTCCCGGCCACAAGTTCGGCCAAATAAAGAGTTTAATCTCTGACCTGCTGACTGCTGCCTTCGTCGACGTCACGACCCTGTGACAATATTTGAGCTGTCTACATTGCGCTTAACTTCCAAGCATAGGAGTTTCTATGCGAATGAGGGTTTTCAGAGTAATTTTTATAACTACCACCACAATTTTAGCCGCTGCCGTCTTATCGAGACCAAGAACAACCCAACACGTTTGTAAAAGCCTTTATAGTGCACAAAGAAACGTACTTACTCGAGATACAAAAACGTTCTAGAAAAACAGTACTCATGTTTCTACAATTTATTGAAAAAATACTTTCTCGAAAAACATCACCAATGCTTTGCAATGTTTACAAGACACGTTTTCGCGACGGTTAAAGGGATACTGACCCAAAATCGGAAAATTTTACGAGAACTCGGTAAATGAAATCTCAGTGTGCGATTACATGGAATAGATGTCGTCTCTGAGCAATTACTTCAGCGGATAGTTGTATTTTCGGTGTCCAATCTTTCTACGCCGCATCCTTATACGGTGCCTTAAACAATTCTAACAGATCGGCCGTGATGTGAGCACAGAGCAGTTATTCGCGCGTACTCTGTCGCTAGAAGAGTCGTCAGTACTCAACTTCAGTTTTTCAACTTCACCGAGCAGATGTTCCATGCCCGCAGTACTTTACACTGTACGACAGCCGTTTGCATTTCGTGCTGTAGCCGTTCACTACGCAGTTAAACTGCTCGTCAACTACAATTATCTTTTGCACAAGTAAGTCTCCGTTCCCGAAGCAAAGTGTGGGATTGGGCTAGTTGGTATTAAATTATTAAACTGCTCAGCGCAACAAATTTTACACGGTACACATAGAAAAGACGAGGACCAGCGCTGGTCCTCGTCTTTTCTAGTTGTACCGTGCCAAATTTTTGCGCTGAGCAGCCCGTTCCCGAGCCGGCGGGTGTAAAATATTCCGCACATCTTGTTCAATACCTCTATCGTAAAATCTCTCGAAAATCCACTGCTTTGAAGGCATAGCGACAGCTGACAACTGATTGAATGTTAGTGTGATGCAACTCTCAGTCTCGGTAGCGTATATAGGTAATCGCCTTTCGTTTTGCTGTTCTATTTCTGGCGGCTCCTCCAGATTGGGCACTGGGCTTTCGCGGGACACCGTGCGTTTTGGGGGGGATTTGCGCCTAAACCCCGAACACTTTGGCTTTGAAATGTGGGGTGGAAGTGCTGGGAACAAGCGCGGCACGGCACCTGGCGCGAGTTCCCACTTTCCACGTGGGATCAAAACTTCTTGTCCCGCAACGACACGACCATAGTGCTTTACAATGTCGTCACTCTCAAAATGAACGTCACAGACCATGCATTTCGCAGTAAGTTTTCCATCTTTGCGATGCAAAGCTTGAATGGCGTAGGGTCTTTTGCAGGTCCGAAGAAGTGTCGTGAAGCGGAGTCGTCGTTGCGGTAGCCGCTCTTGCAGCCCGGCGCAAAGCAAGTCGGCATACCGCACTGTGAATCTGTTCGCCCTCGTTACGCTTCGTACATCATGCACTTGTCTCGGTACAAGACGCTAAGCCTGGTCAAGAACAGTCGCAAATATGACGAGCTAACAAAGCGCAGACGACGCTGTAACCCACGTGCGCTCGTACATCGACGGCGCCGATCACAAGCGCCAGCCGCGGGAGCTAGACGTGACTGCAGCGCCACTAGTTCTCACGACCGCCACGCGGACCGCCTCTCCGGCGGAGCTTTTAAACTGAGTTTGTTCTAGTAACGTTGGTTTCGTGGACATCGTTTAATGGTCCCATTTTACGACTTCGAAACCTAGTACGTCTACGAGGATAATAAAGCCGAGAAGAGAGTGCATCGAGATATATTTTCACTCATATACCCTCTCCGAGGCATCCTGCTCGTGTATGTGTCGGCTCAGCCCGAACCAGTAACTTGGCTACGACTCGTTTCCCGTGCGCGCTCGTTGAACGAATATTCCCGAACGTCGAACACAGATTAGCTTACAGGCTGCGAAGGTTGTCTCTATTCTCGGTGACATTCACTGTGACGAAGAATGTTGGTAGAGCTTGCGGACGATTTCACGTAAGACACAAGGACCGGGCGCCGCCACTTTGGGCTGTTAAACGAATCTTTTCTTATTTTTGCATATCGCAACCTGAATAATAGGGTCATGAAACGTCGAATGCACCAACCCAACTGTTTTCATGCGTATGCGTCTACCGTAGCACTGTACGTGTAGGTAAAGTTAAAGATTCAAAATTGCAAAGCTACCGCCCGGCATGGCGGCACCGAATCCCCTCCGTAAAATAGTCTATGGGGCCAGCTGGGCGCACTCGCTTTACTGTCTTGGTGTAGGGATATGCAAAACACGGTCCATGCGCACCCGTCGAAATGCCCATGGCAGCAACATAGCAAAGTAAAGTGCGCGTTAAATGAAAATAAGAAAATCAAGATATTAATGTGACGAAAGTGGCTGCATAAAATAAGTATGTTTGTAAGCAGCCACGCGAAGCTTCGTTTCTAGAGGAGACTGTCGCATGTCAGGACAGGGGAGAATACAGCAAACTGCCATGATAACTGCCACTTTATTCTAGTTCCAATTTACGTATCAGCGATTTATGCGTCTCTTTTCTAATGTCTAAGTTCGAGGGCTATCCGCCACGGTGTTCTAGTGGCTATGGTGCTCGATTGTTGAACCGAAGGTCGCGTGATCGAATCCCAGCTGCGGCGGCCGCATTTTCGATGGAGGCAAAAATGCTTCAGGCCCGCGTAGTTAGGTTTAAGCGCTCTTTAAAGAACCCCGGGTGGTCGAAATTTCCAGAGCCCTCCGCTACGGCCTTTCTCATAATAATATTGTGGTTGTGGGACGTTAAAGCCCAACAATTATATATTATTAAGTTCGAGCGCTACGAGGAGTAATTTGGAAGAAAAGGTGCTTTTTAGACGCTCACAGCGGCTCCACGGACTCGTCTCTCTCGTACCCATGAGTCGACGTTGGTTTTATGTCGTGTTGCGACGTGTGATATGCACCTGCCTTGAAACAGGTGAATTCATTTGTTTATTTCCTTCTCTTTTCCATTTAGGCCGTCCCCCTATTTGTTATTTACAGTTTTGTTACGTTTACTTTGTATGTACCACTATATTTTTTCCCCTACAAGTTCAAGCGTGCTTGTCCCGTCACAGTCGCATATTTAGCGGCACACCCTCACTTGTTAAGGTTAAGTATGCATCATTAAGTTGCTGTCGGCTCCCACTGACACCATGATCGTTGTCACTGATGATCTGATGATAGCGGATCATCAGGATGACGTGAGGTCCACGCTTTTCAATATCGCTTATGATTGTAGGGCGAGGCACATCGTCGTTGTCTCTAACGTCCCTCCCCCTCTTTCTGCTTTTAATCAAGGGAGGGAGAGAGATGCTCTTTATTAGAAATAGAGAGATTTTTGCCGGCGTCTATATACAGCTGGCATGCTACTCTGTGTACGGATGGGGAATGGGATTGACAGATTAAAGAAGAGAGGGGAGGAAATAATAATAGAAAGAAAGAATATAAAAAATGAAATGTGCAAGTGAACCTGATAGAAATATTTACAAGGAGGGTGTCAGGTAAGATAAGGCTTTGCTATGTGAAATAGCCAACCATTAAAGCTTTCCCACTAGGCCAATTTTTGATAGGTAATTAAACAGTGCCTGTAAAACCCGTCGCTGCTTTGAAGGGCCGGGCACTGGGCCTAATACGTTGTGTAATGTTACCTGATCGTGGCAGATCATGTCCATTTGTCGCTGAAGCACTTGTCTCTCATCGCGGTACGCGGAACATTCCAGTAATATGTGCTCTACTGTCTCTATGCTGCCACAGTTATCACAGCAGGGACTAGTGGTGGGCCCTATGCGGTACAAATAACTGTTCGTGTATGCCACATTCAGTCGAAGACGATGGTGCAGCGTCTCAAGTTAATCAAGGCTACATAACACACCTCATTTGAAACCAGCAACCGACCACCGCGTTACGCTTGCATGCTGGCTCGTTGAATAAGACTGGGTTTTGTCAAGGTCTATACCATAAACCGAAAATTCATAAAGGAATGGCAAGCGTGAAAAAGCAACCTGTTTATCACGCCTGCTGCCAAAAGGGTGTGTTTCTGCATGGCTACGGGCACGCCTACTTGGCTAACGTAAGGCGTGCGCTACCTTCGCTTTCTGTCCACGAGGCAATTTATTATAGTGTTATCTACCGTTCGCTTGATCACGACCGTGGCGTCTACGGTCTCCGATGCCGCGCTTTTTCTGTGCTGCTGAGGAGTGCAGACAATCACGAGGAACACCAGATCGTGAGAGGGGGTGCATTCTACGAGCCTTGTATTTCGTATTGTGTCGGGTATAAGCTTCCGTCAACCGTGAAGGACGGGACATTATCGGTAAAGGAAGTTCTTACACATGCGTGGCCCTTTGTCTGCAGAAAAAAAGTCAGATTTTGTTAAATGAATAAACTTTTTTACTTGCTCATACCTTTTTCAGGGACTGCGGGGCCTTTGTATACCTAAAGTAAGTACCACTACTAAAATCTTGACAGACTATGTGACATAGACCGCGTATATCTTTGCACATTACCCATTCGTACAAGCATTTTTTTTTTCGAATGACCTTTTAGTAGAAATATACGTAAGTGCATAGTACTCCTAAGACAACGACATGACAGCAGTGGTCATGAAAGTGGAGGTCCCTTATGATTAACAAGATGCGGCATGTCTCATCGCTATCGGCAGTCGTCGTCATTGGTTCGGGTGTAGTTAGCCTAACAATCACGTTCGTACGCACACGCGCCAGTAGTTCGGAGAAACGCTTCGAAGCCGCCCTTCGTTCATCAAGTTGGTCACGACTCCAAGGAGTGAAAACTTTCCGTCTTCCATCGGCTTTACTCTCTCAATACAATGGTTCGTGGCGAGCTTTCGACGCCTCTCCATTACAACAATCTTGCGCCACACATTCGGTGCTCAATTGGATGTCACGATATGACGGCCGTCTAGATGATTATCTTAATACGCACGCATTGTTATTAGCAGCCGTTTATCATCGGCCTGTCAAGTACGAACAAAATCCTTTTGAGAGAAGGCTTGCAGTGAAACGCTAAAAGACATAGCACGTCACAGAGCTCCCTGTATAAACGAAACTATTAGGCCTACTACTACTACTACTACTACTACTACTGCTACTACTACTACTACTACTACTACTACTACTACTACTACTACTACTACTACTACTAATAATAATAATAATAATAATAATAATAATAATAATAATAATAATAATAATAATAATAATAATAATAATAATATCTGGGGTTTAACGTCCCAAACCACGATATGATTATGAGAGACGCCGTAGTAGAGGGCTCCGGAAATTTCGACCACCTGGGGTTCTTAAGCGTGCACCTAAATCTAGGTACACAGGCCTCAAACAATTTAGCCTCCAATAAAGCAAAACTGACTGAATGAAAAAGTGAAGCGGCAATTGCTTGGTATAAGCTCTGCGCGCTCCATGTCACCACTCAACGAACCGGTCGGTGACTTAGTCACTCTTACACAGCTGACTCAGCGCATCGTACGATGCTTCTTGTAACACTTTTGAACCCCGCCACATTATGTATGGTACCCCGGAAGAGAGACAACACGAAAGCGCGCGGTGAGCGTATGCCTGAAATGCAGGGGAACGAGCGGTCGTTGAGAATTGGTCACCTTCCCGTTCAAGTGACTAATACGGACACACCCCAGGGGCTTCCTGAGTTTGCCCTTGAATCGTGGTCGAGGGTACGGATGGCGGTTCGGAGTTCAGAGAACGGTTCACGGACGAGTAAAAGCGCTTCTTTCCATCCCCACCCTAAACGCTGGTCAATGGGATGCATTCCAACGACTGATCGGGGTTCACAGCGTGTGTTATGCGTAGCAATGAGTCTAAAGAGCGATTCCGATGCCGTTCAGCGAAGACACCTCAATAAGCTCATGGTCGTAATAGTCCCCTTCCTGTTTCGAGCACTTATGTTTCGCGCGTCGCTCCATTCATAACCGTTAAACGTGATTCAGTGAGGGGTGGCGACAGGAAGAAACGCTCAAGTGGGTCTAAGCAATGGCACGGGAATCACTTATTCGGCATTAATAAGGCCGCCGCCGTTGGTTGCCCAGTTCTTTCAGATGGCGTCGTTCTTTCGTGCTGAGCTATATGCTTCAAATTCCTTCGAAGTCGAGCCCTTTATTCTGTCGTATATTGCTTCGTTAAGGTCAGCTGATGCACATGTGCGTGAGTGCGTGCGTGTGTGTATGTGTGTGTGTGGCTATAAAGTGTTGCGTCACTTTATAAACATCTTACCCGGTCTGAGCATATCACGTTCAGAAAGATGATAGGCAAAACGATAGTTGCAAGCACTGTAGGGCGAGAGAGACTCTCGACCACGTAATCTGGGAGTGTTACAGCTCCCCAGGGGCTAAATCAAATGTAAATTGTAGAGAGGCCTGGGAAGCCCTGCTGCAGAGCGAGGACCCAGCTTCACAGCAACAAACCATCCGCCTGGTGGAAGAAGCCGCGAGGAGTCAAGACCTCTTCGCCGGCTTCTAATCGCGGAGGTGCCGGCCTCCGTCACCTAGGCCTGTGTACCGAGGACGGGGAGTAGGAGGCCTCCTTATCTGTCGGAACAATAAAGTTGTTATCATCATCATCTTAGTTTGCATGGTTAACGTGGCAGCAAACGCAGGACCGGGGTGGTTTGTGAAACATGGGAGAGGTCTTTGCCCTGCAGTGGGCATAGTCAGAATGATGGTGACAAACGTCTACAAAGCGCATATGCCGTGAAAGTGTGGTCGCTCAATCGCTGAAGAACCGAGGCCCCTTGTATCTTTGAGTTGAAACACTACCGACAGGAACAAAACAGACACTACGAACGATTATGATAGGAACAGAAAAATTAGTGGAATACGATTTTTTTTTTCTCTCTCAACAGTACAAGCTGCACCAAATGGCCCAACACTTAGCTATTCCGAATCCCAAGCTCTGAAGGAGACGAGCGAGACGTATGTGTGCCATCCGTTTCTTTTTACTTTTTTTCTTATTTCATATCTGCCGCGACCATCTTGCCATTTCATCCAAGCAAAGCGGAGAGACACGTGCACTTACTTTCTTGCTTGGTTATGTTTTATGCTGCCTTGTTTAGTTTTTTGTTTGCGTGCATGGTCACGGCAACGCCTCGCGTCAAGTCTGTGCAGCACCTCATGGACACCGGTCGACACGGCGCCCCTGTAGTGCGCTTATTCACGGCACCTACGCGTCTTCCTCTACAAAACCCGTTCATTCAGACCTCTATCTTTCTCTCACTCCCTCCGTCTCTCTCTCTCTCCGACTTTTCTTCCTCTATTTACTTCGTCCATTCATTCGCCCGTGCTCCTTCCCGCCTTCCCTTCGTAACAACTAGAAGAGAAGGAGAGCAGTGGCTTTGAGAGCGGGTGGGGGAGTAAAAACGGAGTATAGCCCACCGTTGACGCTTCTCTTAAAGGAGAGAGAGTGAATGAGACGTACAAACGGCACGCGACCATTCAATAAAGTCGAGACATGCCACTGAAGTGTTTTTTCTTTAATTGGTACACACTCCTCTCTTCAGACTGACTCATTTCACACAGCTAAGAACATGACCACGCTCCCCCTTTTTCTGTGCCTTAAGAACATCTCGCTTTTCCTTAACTCTCTCTTTCATCGCTCTAATACGGCTGTTCGACCTCTTCATTTTCTTTTTAGCACTTTCTCTCTCTCTATTCGACGTTATACTCCTTGCCATGTTCACTACTCTCCATATTGTTGCTGCCGTCCATTCACAGTTCTACCTACGCTTTCATAGAGGGCTTCGAGACCTACTTGCCCAGATTCACCCATCGCCCCAGCCTCTCGCGATTCTCTGCCTACGTATACGAATGACTCTCCTCCGTTCTTCTCTTGTTCGATCCCGTCTTCTTCGTTGGTTTTCATTGAGCGTACTTTTCTACAGAACACGAGGACCGGACGTGCGCTCTTACTAACGTCTTGGTGTCCACTTCGTGAAACGTGAGGTAGTACGAGCACCCTTCATATGTTATCGCTTCGCGCTTGCACCTCTACTCGACTCGTTTCGTGCTTCTTTGATCCACGCATCCGCGTTAAGCAAAAGGGTTGCCAGTTGTCCTTCCCTGTAAAAAAGTCGGGGCACCTTCGCACTAGTGGTGACGAGCCTGAAGGAAGAGCGCAGCGGGGTGGCCTTCCTTTCTTTATCTTTGTTTTTTTCCCCTTTCCTTCCTCGCTTTCTCTCTGTTTCTCTATCTGTGTTCTGCATTTGTTTCTATTTCTTAACTTCTCTTTGTACCCTTTATTTCGCTCTCTCTTTCTTTGTTTTCTATATTTCTTTCTCTTTCTGTTTTTCTGTTTCTTCTATCTTTGTTTAGTGTCTGTTTTTTTTCTACATCCTTTTCTCTCTTTCTATTTCTTTCTATCTTTTTCTCTAGAAGGCAAACACTCGTTAACTTTGCCCGCAGCACTATTAGTGCTAATGGAATCAATTCTTCAAACGCGTGTCGTCCTGAGCGCAGGATTAGCCACTTGTTCGCTGTTCACGGGCGACGATGCAATGCGGCTGCCGTAGATAAGCCGTCTCGTGATAGAGGGCGCCGGGACTGTGTAGACGGTGGCCGTGTCGGATCGGATTGACTTCGTGTGCTATCGTACTTAAAGAGCGGCATTTCTTTGGACGGCGTCAGTCCTGTATTGTATACACACACGCAGTCCTCAAATGAACACTAAGGTGAAGCATAATAATAATATCTGGGGTTTAACGTCCCAAAACCACCATATGATTATGAGAGACGCCGTAGTGGAGGGATCCGGAAATTTAGACCACCAGGGGTTCTTTAACGTGCACCTAAATCTATGTACACGGGCCTCAAACATTTTCGCCTCCATCGAAAATGCAGCCGCCGCGGCCGGGATTCGATCCCGCGACCTTCGGGTCAGCAGTCGAGCGCCATAACCACTAGACCACCGTGGCGGGGCACTAAGGTAATGAATGGAATTAGATTGATAAATTTTACCCTGAAAACTCTAATGTTGGTAATTTCCCCATCATAGCTTTAATAATGGAGCACAAAATCAAGGTCGAACTCTCATTTTCAAATTTCGCACGGAAATCTCCGCGCGTGACGTAACGGATTTCAAAGTGCATTCATTCGTATTGTGGCGACATTGCCCAAATGAAATTTCCTGAAACTTGATACGTTAAGTTTGTGGTCCCTTCAGATGACAATGTACCTCATTTTTACCGGTTAGGAACGAGTTAGGTCATAACAGACGCCGTCAGAATCGATGAAGCCGGGGCGATTGGTGGTGGAACTTCAAGGTGACGTCGCTACCCGCCCATTCGTTTCGCGCGTTTCCTCGCGTACCGAGCGGTAAGCGTAGTGATTTTCGTGTTGCTTTGTTGTTCAAGCCTTATTAGTAGTCCTGAGAGAAGCGACTAGCGCACAGTGGGCTCTTCTAACGTTCTCACATTCACATTCTTCTCACATTCTCACGGGCAGGCTAAGCCTGACCGCCGCATCGTGGGCTTTATGACGGCCCAAAGCTGATCCCCGTTGTTGGGCCTTCTAATGGCGGAGCACCACTTTGCTTGGTTGGCTTGATCACTGCCCAGTAACCAAGGGCATCGCCACATGATGTGCTCTAAATTAGTTACCTTCCCGCGAAAGGGGCACGAGCTGCTAGTGTAAGTATCCGGATAAATTTTGCGAAATAAATCCAAATTTGGGTACGACTCCGCTTGTAAATTCTAACTGTTATTGCGTGGGCTCTGTGTTAATTTCTGTGAGGATGGGTGTAGACCCTCCTAGTGAAAGAGTAATTTCCAAATATGAGAAAATTCTGTGTTCTCTTTAAATGTCTGTTTAGTCTGTTTATCCAAGCCGCCTTGCGTTCTTCGTACCAGATCAGATGGGGTTTTGGGAGGAAGTGGGCGACTTCAGAACTGTATGCAACTGACCATGGCAAAATGATGGATTTCTCGGTGTAAGCACATGCCGTTCGACATCGCTTCAAACCGGCCTTGTCAGCTGCCAGAAAAAAAAAACAAATTCATGAGGTCCGTTATGCATACGCCTAAGACGACTAGAAGGCGAAAGTCAAATTTTCCTTCAGTCGATGCATCCAACCCCCTCCCCCCGCCTTCCGATAGTTTTCTGAAGCTCACCTCGTTTTGCACTGCCGCCTTGATCGGCTCACCTTCGACTAAGCGATGATGTGATGTGACGTCATCAGGGGCGTAGCCAGAAATTTTTTTCGGGGGGGGTTCATCCATACTTTATGTATGTTCGTGCGTGCGTTTGTATGTGTGCGTACCTATATACGCAAGCAAAACTGAAAAATTTCGGGGGGGGTTTGAACCCCCCCAACCCCCCCCTTGGCTACGCCCCTGGACGTCATACATTTTGACGATCTGTGGCGTCATCACGTGATGATTTTCAACACAAAAGTGTTTTATGCCGGGGTCCACGAATATTTTCATGGCGTATTTCCGTCACGGAAACATGTCAGCAAAATGAACGCCATCAAATGGCAAAGAAAAAAAAACTATAAGAAAAAGTTCCGTTGACAGGAGTCGAACCCATCACCTTTCGGTCCGAGGCGATGGTTGGCGGGCGTTTAGCCCACTGAGCTACCAAGAATTTTTTTTTTCTTTATTGCCGGTTTATTAACGTCACATGTACATCAATAACAGACACCACTTACAGTAATAATACACATTGCTACAAGAATGTGTCAAGATGAAAAAATTAATGAAATAAAATAATAAAAATAAATTACGGGTCTGGCTTTCTAAAATTCCTTAAGGTATGCCAGAGGTTCAACCCTGGCCAGCCAGTCAGGAATAAAGTCTTGTTGTTTGAGCACATCTATGTATTGAACAATGTTCTCGCGAAAAAGCACACGTGCAGGTCGCCTGTCAGGATCGCAGTGAAACCCCGCCATTCTCGCCCGCCATAAGCAGTGGAGGCCAAGAAGCATAATAAGGTCAAAAGGCATCCCATCCTCGTTTTCTATCTGCAAAAACCTGATTCCAAGTGGATGCAGAGGAAACTCTTTCTTCAGCGTTTTCTGTAAAACATCCCAGAAGTAGACCCCTTCCCAACAGTGCAAAAATACGTGATCTATTGTATCCGGTTTTCTACAGATAAAACAATGAGAACCCCACGGCATGTAAAAACCCCGCTCTTCCAAGAATGTCCGCACCGATAAAGTACCCGAATGTAATTTAAAAAAGAAAGTTTTCGCCCCTGAAAGAAACATATACCGGAGGCTACATGAACACGCCTTTTATCTTTCACGCTTTCCTCTCACAGGGCTCTTGCATGGATGGATGGATGGATGCTATGAGCGCCCCCTTTATGACGGGGTGGTGACATGTGTGCCACCAGGCTCGAAAAACAAAACAAGAAACTGGCCGTTGCAGGCCTCATTCTTCCACCTTTCACATGCTGAAGACTGGGCCCTATCCCAGCTTAGCCAGGGTAAGCAGGTACGCGGACTAGTTCGAGACCGATTGTCCGGATTTCGGAGATCCTTTCTGCACTTTAGACCACATGTTCTGGCGGTGTCCCTCGTTACGGCAGCACGATCGTCTCACCACGGAAGAAAAGTGGGAGGAGGCACTCAAGAGCTCCGATCTCGCCGTTAAGCTACGGGCCGTCCAGAGGGCCCGCGACGTGGCGGTCAGGCATGCCCTGCCCGTGCCGACGTGGGAGCTGCCCGCGGCGGATCCTCCCCCGTAACCCCGTAAGGCGGCTTTCCGAGTCGCCCCTCAGGACCGCATTAAAGTTCATTGTCTATCTGTCTGTCGCGACAGTCCCATTCGTCGCATTTCCAATAGAAGTGTAATTTCGTTTAACACACCGCGAGGTGGTGGCTTCAGCCCAAGCCTCGCTCATAGCGTCCATCCATATCTAAAAATAGCTCTCCGACGCTCATCTGGCTGTCGCACCGCGTTCCGCGCTCTCCCTGTGAGAATTAACTGTCAGGCTAGAGGGACGACACGACACAACGCGCGTAGCGTTTCACGACGCTCCGAAGGCGTGCATACCGAGTATCAGTGTTTATTATGTGCTTGTTGATGCCATATTTGCGCGGGATTCACTATATGCAATGTCCACGTATATGTTTAGGACTTCAGCTACCGCAAGGGTTATATCATGATCATGGGGGTTAGTCGTCGGTATGGAGATGTGCCGCTAGGCGTCAACGTGAGGGCGTCCACATCAAGCGGTGCTACATCTGCCAAACAACAAGAGACATTATACAAGCTCTGATATACCAATACACTGAAGCAACCACCTGCTTCTGTGACGACACGTTTCACTTTCGTGTTATACCGATTCCTATGACATAGGGATGAACCATCTTTTTGCGTCACTCGTATTGACACCTCGATCAATTTCCGCATCTGACTAGGCATCTAAGGTTTTTTGCCTTACCAAGAACATAGGGAGAAGCCGCAAGGTCAGGGATGTTTCGTCCTCGAACCCATCGCAGGGGTTCGGCGAGATGGTTTAATCAGACAGCACACTCGGTACGGGTGAGCATAGCTCTGCACTGCGTAACGCACAAGATAAGCGTCCATATAAAGCCATACTTATTGTGGGTATGTCTAGGTGTGGTCTAGGCACGCGGTGCTCGTAATATAAAGTTGCTGATAATCGGCTGCTTTCTGAGTTTCCTCAATTTTGACTGCTCTATTCCGATATTCCGACATGGGGTAATCCACCATGTAGGAAAGAAAATCAGTGAAAACAATGGCCCTCAGCACCGTTAGATATGATCTATTACGATTTACAGCATGAAAGGCGTCTGCGAGCAACGCAGTGCAGAAACGATTCACTTGAAGGCGGCGCCTTGGTGACGCGAAAAGGACGTTGAAAGATTAGGCAGGCGTGCTCATCTTTAAAATCATTCCGGTTCGTGATCACGATGTGTTATGATCCATCATACGTGGGGTCCCCGGATGCTGACCTCAGTTCTAGTCGAAATACACTGTCGCCTTGCCCCACTCGCAGAAAAAAATAAAATAAAATGCACGTTACGAAACTTCGACCAACAAGATCTCTCAAGATACGTCGCTCAAATTTGACTCTCTTCACACTCCAACAAAACCACCCCAGCCTAATTGATAACACCTGCTGCTCCCACCTCCGTGTTGCTTCACACGGCAATCTTGCCTCTGACAGCAACCTGACCTAGCCCCCCAATGGACTGGATTTAATGCGACGGTCCAGGACTCCGTTCAGGCGTAAACGAGATTCTCCGTTCCCTTCATGCGACTTCGAAACTGAGATAACGGTGGTGAAGACCGCATTCGTCTAGTTGGCGTTGCCTGCACCATCGTGTCGTTTGCGGCTTGAATGAGGGCGCTTTAGAAAGTCGGAGAGATAGTGAAAGCACAGCCGAAGTGCATGCATGGATCTGGATAGCGGGTGGTCAAACACGTAGGACTAGGCCCGCGTACAGAAAACGTGAGATGCCGTTTTAGTAGCTTTTACTGTAGCGTAATAATTTTTACGCTGCACTTAAAAACAACAAATACTGTAATTCCAAAGATTTGTGGACATCCGTACGTGGCGCCATCTCTCGGCGACGGCAACGGCGCCCTGCCGTAACTGAATGGGAAATACACGAAACGAAATCGTATTTCACGAAAAAAATCTAGATCAGGAAAGGGTTCCCGGTTCGATACAGCAGATACCCACTGGAACATTAAGTTTGAAATCGCACCATCGCACTGCAAAGCGCGTGGTTTCTCAGGAAATTTGAATAACGCTTATTAGAAACAAATGGGGCCGCATTGTGATATATTAACTATTCCGGGAGAGCACGCGTCTTGTAGCGCGATCCTTCATTTCACCAGAATGTTCCAGTGGATCTCTCTCATGCAGAACCGGGCGTCATTTTTTAAAACACGTTTCTTTCCTCAAATATGTTTTTTACTTGCTATTTCCCACTCAGTTATGGCAGGGCGTCACTACGACCGGCGAGAGATGGCGCTACGCGCAGATATCCTCAAATGCTGGTCATGCTCCTATGCTTTCCTTTGTGTAATAGTCTGTTGGATTCATTTAGTTGGGTCTAGCAAAGAAACGACACCTTGACAAAATTGCCCCATCAACGCTGGTAGTCACCAATCGCAAATTGTCCAACAAGCCGCCTGCTGCCCTGTTCGAGGTCAGCAGGAGGATCACGATGATGAAACAGCCAATCGCTCCTAATTTGCCTCCATCAACTATTGATGAGGAGCGAACGGCCCTAGTGCAGTGATGTTTCCTCTTAGCGTGAACGGAACACTCGCTGCATGTCAAATAACACAGTTAGAAACCGCGGTACGTCATTACAGCAGAAAAGAGCACACAGCTAAGATACCTCGGGGCGCACCCTGACACCACTACAAGATATCCTCCCAACCTTGCACCCTTCGGCTTACATCAATCCTCATTTCCACGCATAATTCGCCCAGACCACCAAGTCACGCGCTGCCCTAAGGATGTTGGAGACATCTGCATCGTAATGAACAAACATCAAGTCACTCTAGATTTGCCACAAGGAACCATTTTTCAGGGATGAAGGTATTTATCGACGACCGAGACATAACCTCTTTCACGTCGGAAGTGTTCTACACTGTTTCGCAGCAGAGCTGTTAACCTGCGTACGCTAAGTGTAAGCGGTCCGTATACCTCGAGGCTAGAGAATTGCAGATACAGGATAAATGCCGATCATCGCCTTGGGTGCCAAAGGTATCGGCTTCAATGAGGAGAGAAAAGAGATCGTTTGAGCAATGATACCCGACAATTTGCTGAAAACGACGTTGGTGGTTAATTGGAAGTCAAGCGTTTTCGCGCATTCTTAGTCAGAGGCTATCGCCTGAGGAAAGCTGCACAGAATGAGGCGAAAAAAAAAGGCGAAGAAGAAGATGGTAATGGGAGCGTATTTTTAATGCCACGTTTTGCAAGATAAGCAAGCCGACCGCTCGTAGAGATTAGCTCACCCGTGATCTTCTTGCGAAGCGTCCGTGTTCACTAGAGTCCGTGAAGATCTTAACCCACACGAGCACTATTACGTATAATGTTCTTTCGTTACTCTTATCCTGCTGCTTTCTACTGCGCTCTTCTCCCTGCTGCAAGTATTGAAAACAAACACGCAAAGGGTGCTCGCTAGAAATAGTTGCATGAAGGCAGGCAAATATAGAAAGCCTAGAGAGCAAGAAAATAATAAATAAATAAAGAGGCCACTTACCGATGAGTACAAATCGTGCGCCGATGATCACTTCGTATAATACGAGTGCATATCATCCAGCCTAAAAGGAGTGCATTCTAGGAGTTACCACTTTCTATGCGCTGCCTTGTTGCCAATTAACGTTGGTTCCTCTTCCCCCGTAGCATGCGCTACATAACACACCCAGAGGTGCGAACTCACTCATCTTTCCTCCTTTTTGCGCCTCTATTTTATGCCTTCAATATAAAAGCGGCTTGTTCTCCTGTTACGCGCATCGCGTTATAGGCCCGCTGGTATAAGCCAGGGTGCATGACTACAGATCAGCGTGACAGCCCGGAACATTGGGTCTCACGGGCAAAGGAAGATGGGTGAAGAAGCGGAGGGCATTGCTTTCGCTCCTCCAGTCGCCGTAAGGCGTCGGTGCGCTGACCTTCGACCCTAGGATCGTGCGCACACCTTATCACGGCGACCTCCTCTCTCGTCCCTGCCCAACCTCGTTGGGATTGTTTATGTTTTGGTACGCCCGTAATGACCGCGGACACAACATAAGGCTTCAGTGGAGGCTCCGGTATGTTGTACTCTATATATAGCAGTATTCCCGTACTTGCCACTCTGGTGCATCGATACCTCCACTTCCAGCTTCTCCCTTCTGAAAGGAGCTCCCTCCTAAGAGTCTGAAATCTACTGTCTCAATAATCTCAATCAGCAAGGACCGGACGCGACAAAAAGAAAAGGAAGAACACACGATACTCGAGCTGCAATTATAGCAGGGCCCAGCACCATTATGTGATTATGGGGCAAACGCTCAGCTGGTGATACGAATTGAGCCGTTGCGATTTCGGCCACGGCTGGCATTTCGATGGCGGCGAAGCACTGCGCGAAACCCGTGGCCACTCTGCGAACGCGACAGTTAATTGCAAATCTTGAAGCGCACTGTCAAACAAGGTGATCGTTTGCGGATGCCGCGGAATAGTTCGTATACAAGCGCAGTTGACAGACACGGTGAACCTGCCCCCACTCTCGTTCTGCCACCTATACGAGCACAATGCAATCATTTACCGTCTTTGGGATATCGACCCACCGCGATCATGCGATGCCTAATGCGTTCCGCAGGAGAGGTTCAGGCAGGAAGTTAAAACCCGATCACGGCGGTCGTACTCTGAAGAAAGGACTGCAAAAAACGCTTGTGCGTCATGTGTTTGTTATCGATATCACTCCTGTTAAAGCTTCTTAAATATGTGCACGCGCTGTCATATTTAACGAAGCTGTTCTTCTAGTTCTTTGTTATCATTCCTGCGTTACGTATTTTGGTTACGGCAGTATGTAATGTTCAGACTACGTACTTTCCACGAACAGCGTGTTTCGATCGGCACTGTTTCGATGCAAAGCGCTGTTTCACTTGGTGAAGACCGAACGTTGTTCCTGAAGTACCTCCCTCCAATTTGCTGTGTTGCCATCGCATGAAATTTAATTATAATTTCTGAGGTTTCACGCGCCAAAACTGCGATATTATTATGACGCACGCCGTAGCGGAAAGCTCCAGCAACTTTCGACCAGCTGTGGTTATATAACGCGCACTTGAATTTAAGTAGACGGGCCTATAGCATTTTCGCCTACATCAAAAATGTGACCTCCGCGACCAGGATCGAACCCACGCCGTACAGGTCAGCAGCCGAGAACCATAGCCACTGTACCACAAATACTGCTACACATGAAGTTTAGGTAGCGAACAAAGCAACGAGGGGCGTGATCACAGCTACATGCCAAAAATGGCGCAGAATTGCAGATAAAGAAATGCCGCAGGTTGACTTACCTGGCTCCCATTTTGTACTTCGTTTTCGACGATGGTGCTTGCATATCGCTGGATGGTTGTTTTTGAGGCTGACACGGTTCTTCTGCACACTCAATCATACTGTTCACGGTGCAACATCACAATTCATTATTATTGACCGCGGACAGACAACTGGACGGCCGCATCAAAGCTGGTGACGACATCTTGCCACGCTGTCAAATCAGGCTGTGTATGCCACTTAGGCCTTGGACTATAGGGTTCTCCACGCCAAAGGAAAATTGAAACTGCGCGTTAATGTATATCCCAATGCGACCGCTTCGCAGTGGTACAAAACTATGGCGTAGTTACAGCATTAATATCGACCTACTACGGTTATTTCTTGCATCACTGTAGATCGCTCTACCAGCGTAGCTGCCGTCCAGTCATCTCACGGCCAATCTACCGTAAAATATTGTTATACGACTACGTACAACAGAGGCCCAGCCAGATATTTGTTTCCGGGAGGGGGTACCATCATTATGTTCGAATGCATTCGTGCATATATATGCACACACAAATTTTAAATATTTCGGGGGGGGGGGGGGGTTGTGGGGTAATCGCACCCCCAACCCCCCACCGTGGCTACGCCAATAGCGAGGATCTCAACCTACACGATCCATGAGGCTGTCTGAAATCTAAAACATGACACCCCCCGAGAGCAAAAAAAATAAAAAAAAATATCTCAAATATGTCGCCTGTTATAGTAAAGCGAAAACTTCGAACTAATGCAGCTTGCACAAGCTAACGAGATATGGTGCGGTGTGCCGGGGAGAATCATCTATTGCGCTTAAACATCAGACCGTGAAGCTCTCATTAAGCCCTTCAAGTGACCCCTGGCGGATTGCGTATTTAGTCACGCTTCTTTGCTACATAGCCGACGCTGCACACAATATATCCAGTACAATCTGTTTATGACACGGAGAGAGACAGTGATTCCCGATCCCTGTAGAGTACTTCCTATAAAAGAGAAAATTTAAAAATTTATTAAGCAGACTGGTATGAAAGTTGCTCTTTTTTGTTGATCTCTTTGATATCTGTACTTGTTTATTTCTATCTGGCCACGCACATTCCAACCAGCCAATCTCTACAACCATATCTGCTCTTCAGATACATATCGATCTGAAACTACGGTCTGTTAACTTAAGAGCAAAATGTCTTTACATGCGTATACATCTGTGGCCATGTTAAGAACGCAAAAACAAAAACACTTACCATCGTTCTTGTAGTTTCGGTTGACCGTGAAGGAGAAGGTAAGCCGAAAAACGCAGATCTTAAAACTAGTCACGAAGGACAGGGTTCACATTTTTATTGACTTTTCAAGCAATGTGTAAAGAGTCATTCGAGCATATGGTAAGGCAAACATAATGGCTAATACAATCTATGCAATAATTGCACATCGTTTATTAAGACTCGGGGGTGATTGTGGCGCGAGGGCCAGGTGGCGATTTAACAGACAGCCACAGCGGATAAACAGTCCGATGTACAAACAGCTGACATAGGAGTTATACAGGACAAATATTCCAGACGGCCCACTTCGACAAAGCAATGTGCTGATGCGATGCCAGACGTTGTGTGGAGCTTATGATAGCAACCATTTGTATAAGGTTCCATGGTCTAACGACCTTAGATATTCTAGTACGCGTATTTACCTGTAACAAACAAAGGAGAGAGCACACAGGTTCAGGAGCACGGCACTTTATAGCTTACAAGCACGGTGGGCTAGCACCGCGAACCAGCTTTATTGCGAGCCACAAAAAAATCGAAGCCTTTTCATTGGCCAGAGTGTGTTGGTGAGGGTAAACACCCACCCCTTTCCCACTTATTCACGCTGTGCACTTTGCAGCGGCGTGTTGAGGGTCTAAATTTGTGATGAGAGAAATGCAAAGAAACAGACGCCGCGTATGAAACTCTCGCGCCCGACAAGCGAGTATACACGAATGAAGCATGTCCGAGATTAACAATCAACACCAAACGAGCACTTCAAACATTCCCATACCAGCATCATTATAGAACAAATCTGCTCAATGTGTGAAGCAATCACTCAGAGATCAGACCACCGGTCAATGCCAAACAAGTATTTAACAGATTCTAAGGGAGGCTGTCAATTGAATGTGGCGATCGCGCCGGACACCAAACCGCCCTGATGCCGAACACAAAACTGTCGGAGCTTCACAAACCGAGCCATCATGACCTGCCACTTCAAAAATGTTTGCGGACGCAGTCAAAAATGAACCAGGACCGAGAACTTGTACGATATCTTTGTGACAAAAGAACTGCTTGCTTTATTACAAGTTCGTTGAATTGAAGAAACAACCGCGGTGCAGCACACTCTGAAGTCTGAGATACACAGCTGCTTAGAACGCTAAAACGCAATGTTTAAGAAGATGTGTGTGCAATGGTCGAAATAACCACCACGAGATCAAACCTCGGGACAAAACCGAACTGGCTTCTACCGATGCGAATGACGATTTCTGTATTTAAGTTCAATGAATGAAAGCCCGAGTCCTAACCTCGGGAGAAAGCCAAACGGGCTTCTACCGATGCGAAATGAATTCTGTGCAAGAAGTTCAATGAATGAAAGGCCCGAGTCCTAACCTCGGGAGAAAGCCAAACGGGCTTCTACCGATGCGAAACGAATTCTGTGCAAATAAGTTCAATGAATGAAAGGCCCGAGTCCTAACCTCGGGAGAAAGCCAAACGGGGTTCTAGCGATGCGAAATGAATTCTGTGCAAATAAGTTCAATGAATGAAAGGCCCGAGTCCTTACCTCGGGAGAAAGCCAAACGGGGTTCTACCGATCCGAAATGAATTCTGTGCAGATAAGTTCAATGAATGAAAGCCCCAGTCCTAACCTCGGGAGAAAGCCAAACGGGCTTCTACCGATGCGAAATGAATTCTTTGCAAATAAGTTCAATGAATGAAGGCCCCAGTCCTAACCTCGGGAGAAAGCCAAACGGGCTTCTACCGATGCGAAATGAATTCTGTGCAGATAAGTTCAATGAATGAAAGCCCGAGTCCTAACCTCGGGAGGAAGCCAAACGGGCTTCTACCGATGCGAGATGAATTCTTTGCAAATAAGTTCAATGAATGAAAGGCCCGAGTCCTACCGTCGGGACAAGGCCAAACTGGCTTCTACCGATGCGAAATGAATTCTGTGCAAATAAGTTCAATGAATGAAAGGCCCGAGTCCTAAACTCGGGACAAGAGCCAAACGGGCTTCTACCTATGCGAAATGAATTCTGTGCAGATAAGTTCAATGAATGAAAGCCCGAGTCCTAACCTCGGGAGAAAGCCAAACGGGCTTCTACCAATGCGAAATGAATTTTGTGCAGATAAGTTCAATGAATGAAAGCCCGAGTCCTAACCTCGGGAGAAAGCCAAACGGGCTTCTACCAATGCGAAATGAATTCTGTGCAGATAAGTTCAATGAATGAAAGCCCGAGTGCTAACCTCGGGAGAAAGCCAAACGGGCTTCTACCAATGCGAAATGAATTCTGTGCAGATAAGTTCAATGAATGAAAGCCCGAGTCCTAACCTCGGGAGAAAGCCAAACGGGCTTCTACCGATGCGAAATGAATTCTTTTCAAATAAGTTCAATGAATGAAAGGCCCGAGTCCTAACCTCGGGAGAAAGCCAAACGGGCTTCTACCGATGCTAACTGAATTCTGTGCAAATAAGTTCAATGAATGAAAGGCCCGAGTCCTTACCTCGGGAGAAAGCCAAACGGGCTTCTACCGATGCGAAATGAATTCTTTGCAAATAAGTTCAATGAATGAAAGGCCCGAGTCCTTACCTCGGGAGAAAGCCAAACGGGCTTCTACCGATGCGAAATGAATTCTTTGCAAATAAGTTCAATGAATGAAAGGCCCGAGTCCTAACCTCGGGAGAAAGCCAAACGGGCTTCTACCGATGCGAAATGAATTCTTTGCAAATAAGTTCAATGAATGAAAGGCCCGAGTCCTAACCTCGGGAGAAAGCCAAACGGGCTTCTACCGATGCTAACTGAATTCTTTGCAAATAAGTTCAATGAATGAAAGGCCCGAGTCCTAACCTCGGGAGAAAGCCAAACGGGCTTCTACCGATGCGAAATGAATTCTTTGCAAATAAGTTCAATGAATGAAAGGCCCGAGTCCTAACCTCGGGAGAAAGCCAAACGGGCTTCTACCGATGCTAACTGAATTCTGTGCAAATAAGTTCAATGAATGAAAGGCCCGAGTCCTTACCTCGGGAGAAAGCCAAACGGGCTTCTACCGATGCGAAATGAATTCTTTGCAAATAAGTTCAATGAATGAAAGGCCCGAGTCCTTACCTCGGGAGAAAGCCAAACGGGCTTCTACCGATGCGAAATGAATTCTTTGCAAATAAGTTCAATGAATGAAAGGCCCGAGTCCTTACCTCGGGAGAAAGCCAAACGGGCTTCTACCGATGCGAAATGAATTCTTTGCAAATAAGTTCAATGAATGAAAGGCCCGAGTCCTAACCTCGGGAGAAAGCCAAACGGGCTTCTACCGATGCGAAATGAATTCTTTGCAAATAAGTTCAATGAATGAAGGCCCCAGTCCTAACCTCGGGAGAAAGCCAAACGGGCTTCTACCGATGCGAAATGAATTCTGTGCAGATAAGTTCAATGAATGAAAGCCCGAGTCCTAACCTCGGGAGGAAGCCAAACGGGCTTCTACCGATGCGAGATGAATTCTTTGCAAATAAGTTCAATGAATGAAAGGCCCGAGTCCTACCGTCGGGACAAGGCCAAACTGGCTTCTACCGATGCGAAATGAATTCTGTGCAAATAAGTTCAATGAATGAAAGGCCCGAGTCCTAAACTCGGGACAAGAGCCAAACGGGCTTCTACCTATGCGAAATGAATTCTGTGCAGATAAGTTCAATGAATGAAAGCCCGAGTCCTAACCTCGGGAGAAAGCCAAACGGGCTTCTACCAATGCGAAATGAATTTTGTGCAGATAAGTTCAATGAATGAAAGCCCGAGTCCTAACCTCGGGAGAAAGCCAAACGGGCTTCTACCAATGCGAAATGAATTCTGTGCAGATAAGTTCAATGAATGAAAGCCCGAGTGCTAACCTCGGGAGAAAGCCAAACGGGCTTCTACCAATGCGAAATGAATTCTGTGCAGATAAGTTCAATGAATGAAAGCCCGAGTCCTAACCTCGGGAGAAAGCCAAACGGGCTTCTACCGATGCGAAATGAATTCTTTTCAAATAAGTTCAATGAATGAAAGGCCCGAGTCCTAACCTCGGGAGAAAGCCAAACGGGCTTCTACCGATGCTAACTGAATTCTGTGCAAATAAGTTCAATGAATGAAAGGCCCGAGTCCTTACCTCGGGAGAAAGCCAAACGGGCTTCTACCGATGCGAAATGAATTCTTTGCAAATAAGTTCAATGAATGAAAGGCCCGAGTCCTTACCTCGGGAGAAAGCCAAACGGGCTTCTACCGATGCGAAATGAATTCTTTGCAAATAAGTTCAATGAATGAAAGGCCCGAGTCCTAACCTCGGGAGAAAGCCAAACGGGCTTCTACCGATGCGAAATGAATTCTTTGCAAATAAGTTCAATGAATGAAAGGCCCGAGTCCTAACCTCGGGAGAAAGCCAAACGGGCTTCTACCGATGCTAACTGAATTCTTTGCAAATAAGTTCAATGAATGAAAGGCCCGAGTCCTAACCTCGGGAGAAAGCCAAACGGGCTTCTACCGATGCGAAATGAATTCTTTGCAAATAAGTTCAATGAATGAAAGGCCCGAGTCCTAACCTCGGGAGAAAGCCAAACGGGCTTCTACCGATGCTAACTGAATTCTGTGCAAATAAGTTCAATGAATGAAAGGCCCGAGTCCTTACCTCGGGAGAAAGCCAAACGGGCTTCTACCGATGCGAAATGAATTCTTTGCAAATAAGTTCAATGAATGAAAGGCCCGAGTCCTTACCTCGGGAGAAAGCCAAACGGGCTTCTACCGATGCGAAATGAATTCTTTGCAAATAAGTTCAATGAATGAAAGGCCCGAGTCCTTACCTCGGGAGAAAGCCAAACGGGCTTCTACCGATGCGAAATGAATTCTTTGCAAATAAGTTCAATGAATGAAAGGCCCGAGTCCTAACCTCGGGAGAAAGCCAAACGGGCTTCTACCGATGCGAAATGAATTCTTTGCAAATAAGTTCAATGAATGAAAGGCCCGAGTCCTTACCTCGGGAGAAAGCCAAACGGGCTTCTACCGATGCGAAATGAATTCTTTGCAAATAAGTTCAATGAATGAAAGGCCCGAGTCCTTACCTCGGGAGAAAGCCAAACGGGCTTCTACCGATGCGAAATGAATTCTTTGCAAATAAGTTCAATGAATGAAAGGCCCGAGTCCTTACCTCGGGAGAAAGCCAAACGGGCTTCTACCGATGCGAAATGAATTCTTTGCAAATAAGTTCAATGAATGAAACACCCGAGTCCTTACCTCGGGAGAAAGCCAAACGGGCTTCTACCGATGCGAAATGAATTCTTTGCAAATAAGTTCAATGAATGAAAGGCCCGAGTCCTAACCTCGGGAGAAAGCCAAACGGGCTTCTACCGATGCGAAATGAATTCTTTGCAAATAAGTTCAATGAATGAAAGGCCCGAGTCCTTACCTCGGGAGAAAGCCAAACGGGCTTCTACCGATGCGAAATGAATTCTTTGCAAATAAGTTCAATGAATGAAAGGCCCGAGTCCTTACCTCGGGAGAAAGCCAAACGGGCTTCTACCGATGCGAAATGAATTCTTTGCAAATAAGTTCAATGAATGAAAGGCCCGAGTCCTTACCTCGGGAGAAAGCCAAACGGGCTTCTACCGATGCGAAATGAATTCTGTGCAAATAAGTTCAATGAATGAAAGGCCCGAGTCCTAACCTCGGGAGAAAGCCAAACGGGCTTCTACCGATGCGAAATGAATTCTTTGCAAATAAGTTCAATGAATGAAAGGCCCGAGTCCTTACCTCGGGAGAAAGCCAAACGGGCTTCTACCGATGCGAAATGAATTCTTTGCAAGAAGTTCAATGAATGAAAGGCCCGAGTCCTAACCTCGGGAGAAAGCCAAACGGGCTTCTACCGATGCGAAACGAATTCTGTGCAAATAAGTTCAATGAATGAAAGGCCCGAGTCCTAACCTCGGGAGAAAGCCAAACGGGGTTCTAGCGATGCGAAATGAATTCTGTGCAAATAAGTTCAATGAATGAAAGGCCCGAGTCCTTACCTCGGGAGAAAGCCAAACGGGGTTCTACCGATCCGAAATGAATTCTGTGCAGATAAGTTCAATGAATGAAAGCCCCAGTCCTAACCTCGGGAGAAAGCCAAACGGGCTTCTACCGATGCGAAATGAATTCTTTGCAAATAAGTTCAATGAATGAAGGCCCCAGTCCTAACCTCGGGAGAAAGCCAAACGGGCTTCTACCGATGCGAAATGAATTCTGTGCAGATAAGTTCAATGAATGAAAGCCCGAGTCCTAACCTCGGGAGGAAGCCAAACGGGCTTCTACCGATGCGAGATGAATTCTTTGCAAATAAGTTCAATGAATGAAAGGCCCGAGTCCTACCGTCGGGACAAGGCCAAACTGGCTTCTACCGATGCGAAATGAATTCTGTGCAAATAAGTTCAATGAATGAAAGGCCCGAGTCCTAAACTCGGGACAAGAGCCAAACGGGCTTCTACCTATGCGAAATGAATTCTGTGCAGATAAGTTCAATGAATGAAAGCCCGAGTCCTAACCTCGGGAGAAAGCCAAACGGGCTTCTACCAATGCGAAATGAATTTTGTGCAGATAAGTTCAATGAATGAAAGCCCGAGTCCTAACCTCGGGAGAAAGCCAAACGGGCTTCTACCAATGCGAAATGAATTCTGTGCAGATAAGTTCAATGAATGAAAGCCCGAGTGCTAACCTCGGGAGAAAGCCAACGGGCTTCTACCAATGCGAAATGAATTCTGTGCAGATAAGTTCAATGAATGAAAGCCCGAGTCCTAACCTCGGGAGAAAGCCAAACGGGCTTCTACCGATGCGAAATGAATTCTTTTCAAATAAGTTCAATGAATGAAAGGCCCGAGTCCTTACCTCGGGAGAAAGCCAAACGGGCTTCTACCGATGCGAAATGAATTCTTTGCAAATAAGTTCAATGAATGAAAGGCCCGAGTCCTTACCTCGGGAGAAAGCCAAACGGGCTTCTACCGATGCTAACTGAATTCTCTGCAAATAAGTTCAATGAATGAAAGGCCCGAGTCCTTACCTCGGGAGAAAGCCAAACGGGCTTCTACCGATGCGAAATGAATTCTTTGCAAATAAGTTCAATGAATGAAAGGCCCGAGTCCTAACCTCGGGAGAAAGCCAAACGGGCTTCTACCGATGCTAACTGAATTCTGTGCAAATAAGTTCAATGAATGAAAGGCCCGAGTCCTTACCTCGGGAGAAAGCCAAACGGGCTTCTACCGATGGGAAATGAATTCTGTGCAAATAAGTTCAATGAATGAAAGGCCCGAGTCCTTACCTCGGGAGAAAGCCAAACGGGCTTCTACCGATGCGAAATGAATTCTTTGCAAATAAGTTCAATGAATGAAAGGCCCGAGTCCTAACCTCGGGAGAAAGCCAAACGGGCTTCTACCGATGCTAACTGAATTCTGTGCAAATAAGTTCAATGAATGAAAGGCCCGAGTCCTTACCTCGGGAGAAAGCCAAACGGGCTTCTACCGATGGGAAATGAATTCTGTGCAAATAAGTTCAATGAATGAAAGGCCCGAGTCCTTACCTCGGGAGAAAGCCAAACGGGCTTCTACCGATGCGAAATGAATTCTTTGCAAATAAGTTCAATGAATGAAAGGCCCGAGTCCTAACCTCGGGAGAAAGCCAAACGGGCTTCTACAGATGCGAAATGAATTCTGTGCAAATAAGTTCCATGAATGAAAGGCCCGAGTCCTTACCTCGGGAGAAAGCCAAACGGGCTTCTACCGATGCTAACTGAATTCTGTGCAAATAAGTTCAATGAATGAAAGGCCCGAGTCCTTACCTCGGGAGAAAGCCAAACGGGCTTCTACCGATGCTAACTGAATTCTGTGCAAATAAGTTCAATGAATGAAAGGCCCGAGTCCTTACCTCGGGAGAAAGCCAAACGGGCTTCTACCGATGCTAACTGAATTCTGTGCAAATAAGTTCAATGAATGAAAGGCCCGAGTCCTTACCTCGGGAGAAAGCCAAACGGGCTTCTACCGATGCTAACTGAATTCTGTGCAAATAAGTTCAATGAATGAAAGGCCCGAGTCCTTACCTCGGGAGAAAGCCAAACGGGCTTCTACCGATGCGAAATGAATTCTTTGCAAATAAGTTCAATGAATGAAAGGCCCGAGTCCTAACCTCGGGAGAAAGCCAAACGGGCTTCTACAGATGCGAAATGAATTCTGTGCAAATAAGTTCCATGAATGAAAGGCCCGAGTCCTTACCTCGGGAGAAAGCCAAACGGGCTTCTACCGATGCTAACTGAATTCTGTGCAAATAAGTTCCATGAATGAAAGGCCCGAGTCCTTACCTCGGGAGAAAGCCAAACGGGCTTCTACCGATGCTAACTGAATTCTGTGCAAATAAGTTCAATGAATGAAAGGCCCGAGTCCTTACCTCGGGAGAAAGCCAAACGGGCTTCTACCGATGGGAAATGAATTCTGTGCAAATAAGTTCAATGAATGAAAGGCCCGAGTCCTAAACTCGGGACAAGAGCCAAACGGGCTTCTACCGATGCGAAATGACGAATTCTGCGCAAATAAGTTCAATGAATGAAAGGCCCGAGTCCTAAACTCGGGGCCAGAGCCAAGCGGTCTTCTACCGATGCACAATGATGAATTCTGTGCAAATAAGTTGAATGAATGAAAGGCCCGAATCCTACCCTCGGGATAAAGCCAAACTGTCTTCTACCGATGCGTCAGGACGAATTCTGTGCAATTAAGTTCAACAAAAGAAAAGGCCCGACTCATAACCTCGGGAGAAAGCCAAACGGGCTTCTACCGGAACGAACCAATTCATAATTTCCAACAATTCAGTGAATGAAAATGGCCCCAGATCACCATGTATATGGCTAAAGACAAACAAGTGAAGGGGACGAAGAAATAGATGCAAAGACAGGGAGGTTGACCAAGTAGCTGAACTGTTTTCAAAGCGGATGTCCATGAACGATAGTGAACGATCACTTCGGCACACTATACACGACCAGTATGGCCGGAAGAAAAAGTCAATAGGATTCGCCACTGAATTAACGGGTTAAGGTCGTTACCCGCGACAATCACAAGTGTGAAAATCACAATGTGCACCGAAATAGTTGAAACAAGTTCGATCTATTCACGACCCAAGAAGACGATCAGAGATTAGCTGCCTTATGAGATGGGAGCAAATGAAAATGCACATGAACGGGCACTCTGTGCATTGCTGTAAAAGCGCACAGTGTAAACAAATGTCCTTACCCTCACCGCCAAACATTTACAGATCAGCTCAGGAGTCAGAAATTAGTGCTTATGACAGTTCATTGGCTTCGTATTATTGTAACTGCTAGATGCCCCAGCCGCTGGGTGAGTGAAGCGAAGCTTTCAACATAAGGTGACTTGCTACACAGAACTGCTGACATAACCTTTCTTGCATACGCTACCACACACACAAAAAAAGAAAAAGTGCAGCAGAGTATCTTGTAGGTGGTCGAACAACGCTGACTTCAGTCTTTCGGAAGAACACGCAGACGCAGCGAAGAGAGTGCTGGATAGCAACAAAGTCTTAGAAACGCACGAAGACTTGACTGGTCCAGAGTCCCCGGTAGAATGATCAAGCTGGACGTAGTCGCTCTTGGGGCGATGCCACGGATGGTACTGATGTCAATGAACGGGCTGGACCAACCTGCTGTAGCGCGCCACACGCCAGAACACGCTGGGAGCCTGAAACGACATGAGAGGTGTGTGTTAGTGTAATTCGAGTAATCTGAAAACACACGGCTGCACTTTCATTCCTGCGCAGTGATTAAAAAAAAAAGTCTTAACAGGGAATGCCGCAGTAGCAAGCGTTTATGCAAGTGGATTTGTCTTCGCCAAGGCAGCAAATAGACGATGTCCAATTGTCGAAACGTTGGCTCCAGCGACATTTCCTCTCAGAGTTGCCAGTTCCACTTACAATTAGCGGATTTTGACTTTTTTTTCTCCGAGTCGTTCGTAGGATTTCACTGCATCTGGTCGAGTTATTTTTTTTAAAGCTGTGCTGTTAGCTTGGCGAAACTGCGCTGTGGTCCCGAATTAACTGGTTGAGCGAGTAGCAGCCACGCTAACAGAAGGGGAGCCCAGCCTAGCTATGCCAAGGCACGCAATTCCAACAAAGGAGCATAGAGTACAGCAAGAGGGTGGGAAAGGGAAGTGAGGGTGAGGATGAGTGATGAGGTAAGAAGGAAGGAAATGAGAAAAGGCGGGTGAAGCATACCATGTCGATGTATAGTACAGTATAACAAGGGATAAGAAAACGAAGTGAAGTTGCGGAGAAGCGAAAGCAGAAGGGGTAGGCCACCAACTCCACTGTTTCCTCAGTCTTCGCACCACTAGTCTGTACCTGCCCCATCAAAAACGTTTCCGAAGGGGGGGGGGGGGGTCCATTCGCACTTTTTCTGCAAATAGTTATTTTAGTGTTTTCGTGACCCCTACCCAATGTTTTTTTTTAATTGTGCATCTGTATGCATACATGCACACATATAAACACATGCATGAACTTACACAAAAGGCGGTTTAATGACGTTTAAAAAAACAATTTGAGTGTTACAAGTCATATTGCTCAAGACTGTACATAAAATTCATACATGCAATCAGATAGTGTAGCACAGATTTAATTCCGCTAGCAACACAAAGGCAAGTAATAAACGGTATACGGAATAAAGTTAGGCGGAATGGCTAAATGGCAGGATCGAGTGATGCTCAATTTTGTAGAAACAGATTGCGAAAAAAAAAACAGAAAAATTCAACATATTTCAGTGCACAAACAGGCTTAACGCTCAGACCGTGTTTATGATCGAACGACCTAGTTGAGGATAGGGATCAATATCCTCCGCACGAATGCTTAATTTCGACAAATAAATGGAATGAAAAAATTTTAGCCTGGCAGCCTCGCAAAACTCCGACCAACGTTCAAGATTTGACAATTATAGCATAGGTCGAGGAATTTAGGTGTTTACAATTAAATATGTACAAACGCAGCTGATAGTCTTCACACTTGTATTTCATTGACATCGGTTGCTGTGTGCGGACTCTAAGGCGAGGAGGAGGGCAAAGTTACGAGGCTCGCGTGTTAAGGGTGGAGGACGATACAAATAATGAAGTCTTTTCCTACCTTCTGCAAACGTAGTAGCAACGTCCGGTCTCCCTGGATAACGCCATCAGCGAAGCAGTGCTAAGGTGGCAACAAGTTCGTCCATACGACGAGTGATGCACCGGGGTTCTCAGGAACGTAGGCATTGGAACCAGTCTGCAGGAGCCAGCCCCATGTCTTTGTCAAAGGTAGCGATGGAAGACAGGCGCCGTGGAAGCTGCAACGACAAGCGACGCCGTTGTTAGGCGCAGGTAAACACTGCTAAAGCAAGAGTTGTGAGAATGTGACGCACACGAACAGAATTCCATAAGTAGCAGCAATGCACAGTCTCCGACGATGACGTCATCAGCGAAGCAGTGCAAAGGTGGCAGTAAGTTTGGTCATGTGACGTGCGATGCCCAGGGGACCTCAGGACGTATAAATTGGAACCAATCTGCAGGAGCCAGCTCCATGTCTGTCAAAGGTAGCGATGGTAGACAGGCACGGGGAAGCTGCAACGACAAGCGACGGAATTGTTAAGCACATGTAAACACAGCTGAAGCAAGAGTTGTGCGAATGTGATATTTAACATGAGTAGTGCATGACGCTTATTGATGTTCCTGCTTACAGTAGTATCGATGGTTGAATGTGGAAGGGTTGCTGGATACGGCCACAGGACGAGTGGTGTTCAGCGCCATGTCCCACTGGACTCGGGATGGACTGTGATGCACAGCTCGTTCAGGAACAGGACACCTGCAGGCCCTGGTGTATCTGAAGAGGTGCAAAACCGGCTTGTTAAACAATGGAAATGAAAAATACGCGCTTACACACCATTTCGAGAATAGTGTTCGGCGCTCCATATTCCTGGAAGGTCGGCTGAACTCGAAGAAACTCCTGGAAGTAAACCTCAAAAATGCACAGTAAGCAGCACCGTAAATAAAAGGGATCATGAGAAACATAGTAACCAGGAAAAGCACGAATAACTGCAATGAAATCGCACTGTACGGTCAACAGTGCTTTCTCCTACACGGCTAAATCATAAGCTGGCGAGGCAATTCCGGATGCCGCTTGCTTCCGCGAAAGCACATTTCGCTCGAGCGCACTATCGCGCGCGGGCTGCTCGACACGAAATGGTGGTCGCTTCACAAGTTCATTCGGAACGGGTTCAATGTCCCTGACGAAATCGAAAGAAGACACCTGTCGTATCCTGCCTATCGTGTTCGCTAAGCCTGAAGCTATATGCGGCGCGCCCCCCACCCACATCCAGTCTTCTTCGATTCCGTCACGGAGTAGACCCGATGTGGCTGCAACAGCCGGCCACCAAAACTGGGGGCTCTGATTAAGCACAAACTAACTCCACCCTCGCCAGCGTGGTATACCACTGTCATCTCACTTGGAATGTTACTACGAAACTGACCGCAACGATTTATTCACGTGATGGTGCTCGGAATATTGCCGTGGTGAGACGTCGATGCATGGCAGCCCGCAGTGACAAGGCATCTGAAACGTTAAACAAACACTCTTTAGAAATACGAACGTAGCAACAACTGGTATACTCACCATGACGAGGTTCGCACGCGTACGCGGGCCGTGTTCCAAGAACTCGACCAAAGCGAGCGGCGCGTCCAACCAAGTGTGCGAGGTGCGTAACACAGTAATGGGCAAACAGACTCCCCGCACACGCACATGAAGTGCAACAAGGTTGACGGCCACTCACATTGGCTGCAGCAGGAAGCGCTGACCTGCAGCCCGAAGAAGTTTCGCAGCACTAACAAAGCTATCGAGCTAACGAGGCAATTACGCATGCCGCTTGCATCCTCGAAACCACATTTCGCTTAACACAAAACTACGCCTAACTTCAGCTCATATCGCGCGCGAAGTACCTAGTCCCGAAATAGTGGTCGAGGTCGCAACGGCATTCGGAACGGGCAATGTCCCTGGCGAAATCGAAAGAGGACGGCTATCAAGCTATCCTGCCTAGTGTCAGCTACCTGCCTAAATGTGAGCTGTGCCTGAAGCTGTATGCATCACCACACCAGCGACGCCAGGGGTCTAGGCAGAAATTTCTTTCGGAGGGGGGGGGGGGGAGCACCTCCTTGGTCTGAAGTGCGGGCTGGACAGGCAGATGTGGTCGAGTGACATTTTCGGGGGGGGGGGGGGGGGCATGGGCCCTGTGTGCCACCCCTGGCTACGCCACTGAGCGACGCGCTCCGTCCTCTCAAATTCCGCCACGGCGAACACCCGATACGTGGCCGCAGCACGCCCAGAAAATATTCGGGCTTAATTTTACGATGCAACTAACCTCACGTGACTTTTTGCGATCGTAACCAAGACGCCTGGCGCGTACCAATTGGAGAAGCTCAACTGACAGACTATCGAAGCTGCGTACCACCCTCGCGAGCTCGGGGACTCCCTATCTTACTTGTTGACCGATGACCAAGCACTCCGTGAAGAGGGGTGGTTCCACTGGCCCTCGGAGAAGTGCCCACCAGGAATCCAAGTTCGTTGTCCAGGTGACGCCGACGGTTGGTGAACGCGCACAACGAAAAATGAGTCCACGTGAGGCATGACTTGCGACTTGTAAGCTCGCTTCTCCGGCTTCCCCAGAGGGAGCCATTAGCGTTAGGCCTACGGTAACGTCGTGAATTTGCCGAGGTTTGGAGTATTCGCCGAGCGTCGCATGTATTCCAGAAGCTCGCGTGAAGGGCGAGAATTGTCGTTTGGGAGCAACTCGAGGGTCAAAATAAATGCCCGTGGCAAGTTGACAGTCGCTCTTGCACATGTCGAGCAGCGAGCAGTCTCTGGTGGCAACCGGAGCACACTGGCGGCGGCGGTGTCAGAAGGCTTCTCAGGCACTAAGTTTTTCGAAACGTTGCTCACATTTTCAATGTTCGGAGGTTGAAGCCAGTACTTTCAGAGTCCTTGTAGGAGACGCACGGTAACACGAGCGCGACGTCGTGAAGCGCAGCCTGTCAGTGCGCGAGTACGACAGCAATGCGACGCAGAGCTCAGCAGACAGACGAAGCAGCCACCACGGTCGAACGAATACAGCAAACTGGCGGTCCAAAACCACGGAAAGACGCTCCGCGGCCACGAAAATCACGATCCCATGATGCTTCGCGCATGCGTGCACATGCCTGGAATATTTTCTCCGTTCGCGCATTGGTCAAACTTGTCTTTGCGTCACTGTCGCACGCCGCCACGACGCCGCTGTTATCACAACGATCAGCGCGACTGACGATGTAGAAAAGAAAATATAAAGAAAAAAAAAGTCATGTCAGCGTGCTGCGGCCGACCATGGAATGTTCTACAAGCTTCTACCGTGTTCCTTGACAGCAACTGCGTAGTCAGCACTGTCGGCTTCATTTTATCGATACAAGACGCAAAAATCCGCAAAAGCGCTACATTAACGCGTGATTTTAGAAATGCAGTCTGGACGTTACCTTTATTTTTGGTACTTGCGCGCAAAAACACTCCTTGTGATGTCCGAGAAAGAGAATATATTCTCGAATGTACCGCTGCAAGCCCGCCTTCAGATTCGCGTTGGCCCTCTGACCACGAGCGTTGCCACACGTTCTGAGATAATTAAATTACAAGCTCTTTTACGTGCGTACAATCCGCTTTTGAGGCGCGCCGAAAGTGGCTGCACCCGGATCAATTTTGTGAGCTAAATCTAAGTATACTAGCTCACTCGAAGAAAATAACAGTGCTAGTAACCATTACGGAGACGAAGGCAGGGACACATACAAGGCTTTGACTAACAACAAAGTTGTGCTGAGTTTTCGCGTCAACACTAGGAAACAAGCAGACAGACAAAAAGTTCGGACTGCTAGGCTCCTAGACTCGGGTGCGATTGACGGCCACGGCGGCTACATTTAAATGGGGGCCAAATCAAAGAACACCCGTGTATGTACTTAGATTCAGGTGCTTGCTAAAGAACCCTAGTTAGTCAGAATTAATCCATAGTGGCTAACAACAACGTTCGTCATAATTACATCGTAGTTTTGATAGGCGAAATACCTGTGCTACATGAAAGAGATGGGGATACGCAATATCAAATGGTGCTGTTCTGTGGCATGTTGCATATATGTACTTACAGGATTTCATTTTGGGAGCGATAGTGACGGCACGCTGATCCACTCATCTCCTCGTTTTGTGGTACGGAAACGCATCGAAGATCTTACGCTGACGTTGTTCTACGTATCAGCCCAACGCTGTGCAGTCAGCAAACGAGGGTTCGCAGTTACGCTTCTCGCAGTGTTCAGTTCTTCCAGTTCAGTAACTTGCCGAGATGATTTTAACATGCTACCAAAATACACCAGCATTTTAAGTTAGTTCTGTGGTTCATTGAACATGTTAGGAAGGATATACGTATGCGAACACATCGTTGTATTAATAACATACGGGGTTTTACGTTTCAAACCACAATATGATTATGAGGCACGCCGTAGTGGATGGCTCCGGAAATTTCGAGCATCTGGTCCTCTTTTAACGTGCACTGACCCCGCAAAGTACACGGGTCTCTAGCATTTCGCCTCCATCTAAATGCGACCGCCGCGGTCTAGATCGAAACCGCGACCATTGAGTCAGCCACCGAGCACCGTAACCACTTTGCCACCGAGGCAGACACATACGTCTTGCCTTCAACACGGCTTACCGTGTGGTTTCAGACTCTTATAGTGACAAGTATTTGTCCATTACGTGCGTCTGCATTCCTAGTGGCGTGACGCTCTCGCAGATTGTGTCAATTGCAGCTTTCGCGATAAAACTGCAATATCGTGGTTTGATTAGAGACGTAATACAAAAGGAGTGTAGTAGTAGTAGTATAAAATATTTATTGACGATGACGTCCAGGGGGTGGGTCCCTCAGTCCAGGGCCCCACTGGCGATTGCGGCACGCAGGGCTCGGTCGAGAGGGGCCCATTGGTCCTCGCGCACCGTGCTGGGAGAGAATAATATTAATAATGAAGATTGTAGTTAATGGAGGGTCGCTCTACGTTGTAGCTTGGTAATCGATATTCGAAGTTCGGAAACCATGTTGTGTCAGCGGACAACTCTCGAATGGGAGATTAGACAACAAAGATTGATCTCTGGTGTAGTGGTAATTAATAATTCCGTCGGTTTAACGTCCCCAAACCACTATACGATTATGAAAGGCGCCGTAGTGCAGGGCTCCGGAATATTTCGATCGCCTAGGGTTCTTTAACGAGCACAAGGACCTCTAGCATTTTGCCTCCATCGAAATGCGGCCGCCGCGGCCGGGATTCGATCCCGCAACCTTTGGGTCAGTGGTCGAGTACTTGGTAATTCATCGAAATTACGAGGAAGCGCCCAAAATGAGCAGCATGAAAGAGTTGTCAGCAGCCGGTCGGGTTGCCTCCGACTTTTGTTTCGTCAACTGGTTTTTAGCACTTCTTTCTTGTATTATTTTTTTCTTCGAGGAAGCGTTGGCAAACCGAGCGGGTCGTCTTGTCTACGCGTATACGTCTTACGTGTAACTGTCCGCTGGCGCTCAGATGATTCATAACAGAAGGATGTTCTTCGCATTGGGAATTATTCAGCGAGAGTACAACGCAAGTGGTTTGGGACGAGAACATATATCAAGAATATTTCATAGCGACTATATCAATAACACGGGATTTATTTAGTAATTCACTTGAATCTCAGTTAACTGTTGTACATGTGTTTATGATGCCCCGTTGAAAATATTCAAAGATAAACGCGTTTTATAACGGCACTCGGTTGTGGCCTGGCGAAGAATGGGAGCATATTGTTGTTTTCAATGTTTATGTAGCGTGTAACGCAATAATAGTTGTTGGTGTTTTACGTCCAAAACCACGGCATGATTATTAGAGACGGAGTAGTGGAGGGCTCAGGAAATTCCGACCTCCTGGGATTCTTTAACGCGCGCCCAAATTTAAGCACACGGGCCTCTCATTTTGCATTCATAGAAATGCGGCCACCACGCACTCTTAGAAAAAAAGGCTCTTGAATACGGAAAAACCTGTAGGTAAAATGCTGCCGACCACTATTCCGCATAAGGTAAACGGCAGACCAGAGATGACGTAGACTTCAGAACACGTACAGCTAGTAACACATAACATTACCTTGCCCCGTAACAAAGAAATGGAAAGCAGATCACGAAGGCAACTCCGTGTACAATCTATGGCACTACATTAATTGGAATGCTAGCTGTACGTAAAAAACAAATGTGTCTTCTGTAAGTGCGATATTAAGCATGCGTAAAAAGAACGTGTTCTCCGAAACTTGAATAAAGGTGTACGTAAAAAACAAATGTGTCTTCTGTAAGTGCGATATTAAGCATGCGTAAAAAGAACGTGTTCTCCGAAATATGAATAAAGGTGCACGTAAAAAACAAATGTGAAGCATACGCAAAGTGAATTCACAGAAGTTTTATTTGATCTCAATATCTTATAGATCTAGAATGCGAAATACAATGTATAATGGAAACTTGTAAATAATCGTGGCATTTGTACTATTTCCACATTCCCGTGGTGCCCGTAACAATAATGTGCAGTATTGTGCACTGTGTTCACTGAAAACAAAAAAAAAAAAGAAGTGTTAGCACAATCACGCTAGGCGAGTACAGAAGCAAGAATTACAGCAAGCACCTAGTGTCAGCACATTCTGATGCCTCAAACTCGCGCACCAAAATTGTTGCATAAATGCGCCCCGAATTTTTGTACAACTTGTGCGAGTTATACATTAGAAAATTTGGTAAATGAAAGGTGTCTTTTAGCCTTACGTGAATAAAAGAAGTTTAAGGCTCTTTGTTGTCATTATTTTTAAGTCATAAATATTTATTTCGTAGAACATTGATAAAATTAGACCTAAAAAACTCACATTTCAGGATGATTGTACAAATACATTAATTTCTCCCTGATTATTAGCTTGAGGAATACCACCAGATTTGAAAAAAACATACAGCTAAACTCTTTTACAAGAGACATGCACTGAGGGGCACTTGTTGTCAGACTGCATTTTTTTGCATGTAACCGACACCTCCAATGCAAACCACGAAAGAAAAAAAAGGGGGGGGGGGACGACTCCCAGCATATTGACAGGAAGCAAACTCGCACACCAAAATTGGTGCATAACCCGCACCCCGAATTTTTGTACAATTTGTGCGAGTTATACATTAGAAAATGTGGTAAATGAAAGGTCTCTTTTAAGCAGGGTACCATGTTCCCATTTTCTGATCAACCCTATTTTTGATGCAGGTGCACGGTGTCTCTTATATGCCAATTGTCTGTTACATCAGGGTCCCTAATAAAGAGGTTCAACCGTAAAACCCGAAAACAACTAACCGTACTGATAATGCTGATAAGCTTACTCTCATGATATGCCGCTGAAATGGAGCACTTCACATGAAAAATGGTGCCACATGAGAATAAGCTATTAATGACATTTCATGACCGGTAAAACGCACCTGGTCAGAGTCCAGCTGCTCGGGTGAGACGTTTGCTCGAAGCACATGGTTCAGCTTCATAATTCTCGAATTAACCACCGTCCTTGACCGCTGTCCCCCTTCCCGCTTTGTACCGCTTGGTGGATTGATGAGGAACAGCTGCCTGTAAAATGAAAAGTGTATCTTTACCTCACGAAAGGACTCGCAATGCATTGATAGCACAAAACTGTGCAATACCACTATAGGAAGCAGTAAGCTGAGATAGTATTAATGCTACCACTATATAAAAATATATTCGGTTTCCCAAGTCATGCTGGCCTGAGCAGGCACGTGCACAAGTGGTTCACATACATTTGCAGTGACTGCTGCATCTGACAGTGCAACCAGCTGAAGTGAAACTTAAAAGCATTGTTGGCTGTGTTGAGTGGCTTACAAACTATTGTGTAGTGCAACAAAGCAGCTATGCACAACATTGCATACATTTTAAAAAGTAATGTGGTTTTCGCCTCTAATGTGCACATGGCATATGATGGTTGGTGCAGGATTCTGAAATAATATGACCACTTGAAGTTCCTGCACACCAAAGTCAAGATACATAAATGTCATGTGCAATTTTCTTCTTTACATTGTTGCTTTCCTGTGCATAGATAACAGCAACAGGTTAAAGGCTGTGCACATAATGTAATGAAACAATGTGTGTAAAGCAATTAGCAAATTCTATCTCCAACAGGAAATGCAAAAAAGTGACGCCTTAAACTAACTTAAAATTTCAAGCACGCCCCCCCCCCCTCTGCAACTCGAAATTACAAGAAAAGTGGAAGGCCGGGGGGGGGGGGGTAGTTTACAGAATGGCACCAAAATTCAGGATGGTCGTGACAAATTATTGATCATTTGTCGCTTCGGGGGAAAAAACGGTGCATATGGACTACCTCAGAAGTCATTTGGCTCTCGTTCTTGGCAAGGTGATTACAATCAGGTCAGGGGCGTAGTCGGAAATTTTTTTCAGGAAAAGGGGAGGGGGTTCCACAATACTTTATGTATGTTTGTGCATGCATATCTACATATGCAAAATTTAAAAATTCCAGGGGGGGGGGGGTTTCGCATCCTCCAACCCTCGCCCCCTGGCTACGCCCCTGAATCTCTTTAAAGGGACACTAAAGAGCAAAACGATTTTTCTCGCATTAGTAAAGTGGTCTTCCACGATACCAAAAACACCACGCTTGCTGCGAGAAGACGCTTAATAAGCGAGAAAACGTGCAAAAAGAAAATACAGGTGGCAACGCCACCTTGGAATTCTCGCACCATTTGCCGTGACGTCACATGTTTTTGACGGCACCTGCTTGGGCCTACGTAGTTCCTAATCGGTTGAATCAAAGTACATCCTCCTCTGATGGGGCAAGAGACTTGACAAAACGAGTTTGTGGAAATTTCGTCGAGCCAGTGGCACCAAAACACATTGAATGCTCTTTTAAATCTTTTACATCACGAATTACAAAGTTCGGCGCGAAATTTAAAAATGAAACTTTGAACTTGTTTTCTCCGCTAATAATAAACCTATGGTGGTGAAATAAACTACACAAGGGTTCTTCGAGCGCACTTTATCAATCTAAACCAATTCATTGTTTCTCTTTAGTGTCCCTTTAACAGTGGAGCAGACTAGTCTGTACAGGTTAAGTCATAACAAGCATAAATTTTCCTTCATAATAGCAGCTAGCAGTGCAGTGCTTGCTTAACCTCAATTAAATGAGTAGACATTGACAAAGTGAGTGGATCTGGTGTGTGTGCGATGCCACATTGCAATCTACAAATCGCACCATTATCAGCCCACAGAGCAGGCCAATGTTTTTTTTCTCATGTATGCGGGATTAACGATTTCAGACTCTGGCAAGCCATAACTTACACAAAAATTCGGAAACACTTTTACTGGTTAAGAATATGTGTGCAGCAGTACTGAATGCCACACACAATTTAAGGTGGCACTTAAAATGTGAGACTGATAGCACACTTAACAGCCCAAATGACCACCAACAGAAAAAAAAAATTAAATAACTGACCTTTGCAAGAATTCCAGTGTTGTCGCAGCATTGTTCGGGTACATCATGTTGAAAGCATAGTAAGTCAGGAACATTACGCAGACTGCCTCGGTGAAATTGGATGCTTCGCAAAACAGTTCCTGCTCACAGGCCACATAACATTTGTCAGAAAAGATGGTTCCTGTGAAAAAAAATTAAATAGTAAGAATCTCGTTGTGAAACTCACGTTACAGCATCCATTTCAAAGGGACCAATAAGAACTTAACAAGTTTCTCAATATTTAAAGGGTATTGGTGTGAGAATATTGTACCCAACTTTGTTTTTATCCTTTATCAGATGGCTGTGCGCGACATAACAAGTGTTAACCGCAGCACCCTATAAACATGAAGAATTAAAACATAAGCTCATTTATGTAGACCACATCAAGATGCGTTGCAAAGAGAGTGGAGCTCCTTCCCATAAGGCGCATTTCAATATGTCTTTGCACATCATGAATATTTAGGGTGATGGTCAAAAACTGCTCGTGCCAGTGCAGGTCAGCCTGCTTCAGAGGCTGCATGGTTGACTGCAGTGTCTCATCATAAGCTAGATGTACAGTATACAGTAGACTCCCGTTAAAACGACCTCTAAGGGACCGCAGTCATCTGTTCGGCTAATCAGAAGTGCCCCCAAAAAGAGACATGCTAACTGGTCAAGTGCATCCAAATATGTTACTTGGAAACACTGAATGGTATAGACTTACAATGGGTGCAAAAAGACAAGAAAAAGCATTTATTTAGTTCAGCTTGAAAAAAACTATGCCTTCAGGTAGAGTATTTACACGAATCTTGCGAGCACCTGATTTTGCTGGTTCAAAAATTAAAATTCTCATTAAGATATTGCTACCACATCGTAATAAAACTGTAGCACGCTCCTAAGCTTACGATTACAAAAAGAGAGAGAGAGACAAACAAACACAATTTTCAAAAATAAAAATTCTCATTAAGATATTGTTACCACATCTTAATGATAAAACTGTAGCACGCTCCTATGTTTACGATTACAAAAAGAGAGAGAGACAAGCAAGCACAATTTTCCTTCAAAGAATATAAAACTTATTGTCCTGGCAGTTCCTTTTCTTCCGTGAGCCTGTTTTGCTGGCTCTAAGATCACTTCTGGATACGCCTTGGTCATGTGCTGTTCCCTTGACAGTCATTATATGCAGAGTTGTTTAAGAAAGTCTGCAAGGTTTTCTTCGAGGTCCGGATATTATCCCGTTTTCGGCCCGTAGTAACTTTTTCAGATCGACGTGTAGCTGAAGATATCCCATCGCGCTACTCACGGTCACAAGCCTCGCGCACACGAAAAAGACACGACGCAGCTATATTCAGTGTGCAAATTAGCCTTCCCTTGTCGTGCACCTCCATAATTAAAATGGCTCATCACAATTTGCACTTCACTGGGAACAGATACAACGCGCACAGGTTCTACGCGAACCAACGCGAACTGACCACACAATGTGCTCGGCCGGCATGGCGGCCGCCATTGTGTGATGGTGATGACAATGCACCTGATCCCTCTGACAGGAGTGCTAGCGCCGCAAACGTGGTTTCGGTTTCGTACTCGATTCCCACAGTCAATTTTTTGTTCCCGTTGTCACTTTCGTTTTAGTTTTATTTCCACTCCTCTTTCGTTTGCTTCTTTGCCCGATCCGGCATAGCTTGTCAATCACCCGCTCCAAAGTACTCCAAAGGAAAGAGGCAGCAGACATCGTCATCATCATCAGGCAAGGAGGTCCATGTGATCGTGCGGTACAATGTGCGGATTGCCGCTGCTGGAAAAAACGTGTTGCCTAGATTGCGATGTAAAAACGTGGTGTTTTGTCGAACGTGAGAGTGTACTTGGGGGCTAGTGCCGCATTCTGGTTGTCACGAAGGACGACATCGACGATAAAATAAATGTTGCACTGTTCGTGTAAACGTCTGGCGTGAATTCGGACGCACAAGAAATCCCAGTGCGGCTGCGAAGTGTTCTTGTTGAGCCTATGATCTCCGATGGCCAATCCTCCTGCACTGCTGGCTTTTTAGCGAAGTGAAAACGCGTATCGGCCGTACTCATCTACTGCTAGGTAAGTGCTGCTGCGCTGTCACGGGGCGTGTCAATCGGCGAGGCAGACACTGTTCGGCAGTGTTTTGAAGGTAGGTGGGCTAACGCACTCGGTAGCTGCCGGTGGGTATCGTCGAATGCTGATTGCCTAGAGCATCACGGCGAAA